>NC_092335.1:49845000-50185000 GCF_046630445.1 Rutidosis leptorrhynchoides | reverse complement strand
CCAAATCCATCTCCTACCCGACCCATTTTCTTATAAACCCTCTTATTTGGTCGTCTCTGTCCACCGAACCTATCTCAAAAAAAAAAAAAAAAAAAAAAAGGCTTTCCATTTCTCGGTCTACCAGTTGACTCATCGAACATCTGCTTCCGTTTGTGACGATTCCGACTGCCTTTTGTTACATCAGAGGTAACTTCTTCTTCCAGTTTTTTTTTTTTAATTAAATTTGCAATTACATGCTTGCTCCTAAGTTTGTAACAATTGGGGGTAATACAAAAATTGGCAACGCGATGAAAGACCACGTTGACCATAAAATTTATTGGCCTTCAAGCATTTATAGACTGTTTGTACTTAATTAATCTAATTGTTGTTACTTTTTCTTCCAGGTTTTTTTTTTTTTTTTTTTTTTTTTTTTTTTTTTTTTTTTTTTGCCATTACATGCTACCTCCTAGGTTTGTACCAATTGGGGGTAATACAAAAATTGGCAACGCGATGAAAGACCACGTTGACCATAAAATTTATTGGCCTTCAAGCATTTATATACTGTTTGTACTTAATTAATCTAATTGTTGTTACTTTTTTCCCCCAATCGACATTATTTGGAAACCATATGTACATCACCTGTTCATACTGCTAAATATACGCTATAATTTACATAATAATTTATCTGCTTCTTTTAATTAATGAGTTCTGTCAGTATATATCAATAGGAATCAGAAACAATGTAATTTTTGTTGACTTCATTGACAGTAATCTGATACCAAATAGATCAACCTGCTGTATCCAGTAGCTGATAAAATGTCAAACACTGGTATATATAAATTGTGGTAATTGGTGTCAAAATTTGATTGGTAAAATATGGTGCGTTAACGGTAACTAAAAATAGTACCCAGAACCTCCCCTTACCCGACCCATTTTCTTTTATTTCATTCATTCACCTACCTCCCTGATGTTCTCTCGCGCTGTCATCGGCGATGGTTACGATTGCCTGTCATCGCCGCTCCTCGGTGGTCGTCTCCTAACGTCCCCGACGGTTGATTTCTAGCGGTGGTCATGGTGTTGGTGTGGTTTCTGCCCCCGTATTTTGGTTTTGCGATGTTATCGGTGACGGTTTTTAACTCTGTTATTAACACCTCCGATGGGTAATTTCTACCTTCCTTTGTGGCTTTAAGTATTATTATATCTTGCTAAGTAATGGTTATAATACTTGATTTTGACCCTTTTACGACAATCGTTGGTCTTGATTTTGGCCGTCGGGATGATTGTCGTGGTTGTCGTTCGGATGGCTGTTGTCCTGGGTTTATTAAGGTAACTTTCTATTTTGATGATGTTTAAGTTTTACTCTTCAAAATGAATTCTTAAAACATAATGAAAATTGATTTAAGGTTATTGTTGATGTTTATTTGATGAAAAAAAAAAATCAACAATTATGGGTTGCTATCTGTACTGCTGTTGCTATGGTGTGGTACTTTATCCGATGAGAATTGTAGACGCTTTCATACTGTTACTATGTTGTTATGATGTTGTTATGTTGTTGCCATGCTGTTGCTATGGTGTTCTGTATGTTTTGTTGTTGCCTATAAAAAATAATGAGATTTTAGTAAGTTATGTAGCATATCTATGATATTAAAATGATATGTATTCTCTCTTGACAGGATTATGTTTGGCACGACAACATACGTGTTGCAGCTGCAGCTTTAGTGATCTAACATATGTGTTGTGAGTATGGCTGATCATAGTCATTGTCGTTGAAACACATGTTTGCAGGATATAAATTGCAGACATGATGATGCTTGGACCATGATGATGAACATGTAGGAGCTAACCATTACATTCATAATAAATGGGTTTGCAACTTGGCGGGGCAACATATGTTGCAGCCATGGCAACTCATTATTTGTCGATTAGCTTCTGTACATGCCTGAGTCCAAATTATTTCCTCTATATACTAATTGTGAATGTTGCCTACTTGATGTTGTGGGAATTACTGTTCCCTTTGGACTGACCTGTCATTTCACTTAATTATTTGAAGGTATTTTGGTCATTTTGTGTGCTTTTTCCACTTACCTATTTATACCTCCTAGGGTTTTTGGAACTCCATTTCATTTTGTCATATAAACGAAAGGGCTATGATGATAAACATCTCATGCA
Organism: Rutidosis leptorrhynchoides; assembly: GCF_046630445.1. Classification (NCBI taxonomy): domain Eukaryota; kingdom Viridiplantae; phylum Streptophyta; class Magnoliopsida; order Asterales; family Asteraceae; genus Rutidosis; species Rutidosis leptorrhynchoides. The sequence goes on along the minus strand of NC_092335.1, from coordinate 50,182,852 downwards.
CTTTGAATATTGGCGGGGCAGCCTATAGGTAGCAGCCATATATTGGCAAGGCAACCTACAGGGTGCAGCCATGTTGTGGCGAGGCAACCTATAGGTTGCAGCCATGGTGGACCGTGTTCTGTTGATAGAACTTACCGACATAACTGAGCCCGATTTTTTAGTACACATGTTTGTTTAAAACTGTTGTTATAAGAAGTTTGTTTAACAACTAGAGTTATGATTGGTACAAAACTGAGCCTGCAATTTTATTACCATGGTTTTTGCGTTTTATCATTTATGTATTCATCGTAAAGTCCAGAAAAAATTCATCATAAGGTTGTCATAGCTCTCCAGGTATACTATTTTTTTAGTCAAAAATATGTATTGAAGTATTTATATTTATATGTTTTCTAAAAAATAATGATTTAAATAAGTTGTTCACGGTATTTGCAGACCAGATGCAGACGCTTTAAGTCCGTTGATAAAGACGCCTAAGGTGGTACGATTTATTTGTTTCTTTTCTGTTTCATTCAAAGGTATTTTGCTTTCGGAGTTTTTGACCAACGTTGTAGAATGAAGTTAATGTTATGAAGTTAACGATTTTGAACACCAAAATATTTTCTAATGTGTATTACCTTAAATAAAAGATACGGCAAATATTAGTTGCACAATCTTCATCCATTCATGTAATACTATTAATATGCATCTTATTAAACACCATAAGACGATACATGGATGGAATACAATCTATTGACGGATTTGGTATGATATTTGACATAATGCTATTTTATCGCTGCCATTATTTTTTTTGCTAGGAAAACATATTCATGATATTTGATAATGTGGTACAGAACAGACATTGGTACTTCGGATTATTTTGCTCTTGATGTGCTGCTCAAATGCCTCACTATATTGAGTTCAGAGTAAGCATCTATCCCTCCTATATTTAAGTCAACAATATGTATCTCGGATGCTTACAACCTGTTTTAACATGATATCAATCTTTTAATGTATGATTGGGTTAAAAAACCTGTAGGAGGTAAATTAGGCAGCTAAAGGTACTAAGAGTTATTGTATTGAGTATAGAATATTTGAGAATGATTTCAGTATGTGATTAGTGCATGGTTGCAAAACTCGGCCTGATCGGCCGATTAATCGGCGACTAATCGTTCTGAAGAACAAAACGAAAAATCGGCCAGGTTATCGCTAAAAACTCGGTCAACAAAAGTCAACGCGTCTAAAATATCAGATTGATGAGCGGAGTCGATAGATCAGTAAACTTACCGGTTTAGACTATCGATGGTTGCATTGGAAGAGCTGAGGAAGAACGTACAGAGGAGCACTGGAAGAGATAGATCGATGAAAAGATAAAAAAACATAGATGGAAGAGAAAAAAAAGCGGCCGAGTCTATTAGGGTTTTGACCCTGTTTTATTATTATTCAATTTACATTTAAACCCCTCAAAGTTTAATTGTCATACATTTTAACCCCTCATGTTTAATTTTCATTTCAACCTCACTATTAAATAGATACAATTTAACCCATCCAAGTAAAATTAATGTTTATATGTAATCAAATTTTATATATTTGACATATATATTTATTTGTTGCTAATATATGTATTATGTATCTATATAAATTAGAAAATATGTATATATATATATATTAAAAAGTCAACGAAAGTCAACATCCGAGTTCTCCCCGAGTCGCCGATAACTCCTCAAAAACCTCCTGCCGAGTTCTCCCTGAGTCGCGAGTTTTACAACCTTGGATTAGTGTGATTAAATGTCATTTTGTCATTGTTTTGCTTCAAGTTTTTTTTTTTTTGTTGGAAGTGTATTTTCCAAATAAATTTGTTTGAATGTAATGTTTTTTCTCTATGCTACACCAATTTGTTTATTGTCATAAGATTACAGTAAAAAATGTTATATGTGTTGTGTTTTTATGATAGTTCACTTGAATGCAATTTGTGTTATCATATATGAATGCTGCAACAGTGTCACACAGCCTAATGGCAGCTTCAAAATGTCAAAGAAAGTCTTCTCTGAGTTACAATGGATCTTTTGGTTTGCTGCTACAAAGACGTTCCGAAATTGTAATCGTGCAGAGTCTCCGGTTTCTATCCTTTTACTGCTGCTGCAGACAGACCTGATGTATTGACCCGTATATTTCATATGAAAGACATGCGTTTCATTGCATTTTTGAAGGGCAAATATCCATATGAATGGTTCATACCAGGTCAGTTATATGGTTACTGTAATTTTCTATTAGTAACTACATGTTATTAATTTGTTGCAGCTCTTTATACAATTGAGTTTCAGCTGGTGAATGCATTCTATTTGGTGTCTTTTTCTGTGTGAAGGTACTAAGAATTGAGTTTAAGTTATGATGTTTGTTATCGCAGTTAGCTTTTATGAGTTGATGTTCTTTTGGCAGTTGTAGTTGTTCAACTGATTTTTTACTAATAGTGTCATTGTCGAGTGAAGGATAGTTGCTTATTTGTTTATGTTCTAATGCTTCCTAAAAAAGGGTAAACCAGATTATAGAGGGTTCTTTGCCATCTACTAAGAAATTTCACATTAGGGTTTGTTCTTTATACGTACCATGTTGTGCATTGCGATTCTGTGTTTAACTGCATGTTTGCTTAGGGTTTGAATGGGTGTGTGGGTCGCGTTCTATTATTCCGAAAGGTAAGTCAAGCATACATTCATTTGCATCTTGATCTATTTTAACACCATTTAGCAAGATTTTTGTATATATATAGTGAACTATTTAGTTGATTCTTTATTTTGTTTCTATTTTTTTGTAGTGTGATTGTTGAAGTTCTTAAGATGGATAGCTAATATGCATTATAAATGTTATCAAAATCGTAAATCGTCAACAAAGCACATAAAAAACGCAAAAACAAAGCCGCGGCAACGCGCTGCTGCCATCACCTAGAAATTGTGTCAACATGTGATTGGTAGGGTTAGAAGTTTAGTTATAAGTTTAATTACTTTAATAATAAGTTTTGAATTAATGTTTAGTTTACATGTTGATTATTTTAACTGTATGCAACAGTCCGAAGCAACAAACTGAAAATAGTTATGATTTGTCTCCAAAACGGTTGCCAAAAACCGCGGCAACGCGCGGACCACAACACTAGTTTCTCTTAAAGTTGGTAAATTTGTAAATTACAATGGAAAAGATCTACTATAACAGTAATTTGATTTTTTAATAAATTATTTAGAAAGATTTACGCATTAGAGAACAAATATCAGGCGATTATTAACCGTTAGACGTGTTTCTAGTTAAGCTAATGTCCATATTCGGCCCATTTGACTTACTTGACAATAAACGCAACTCAAATTAACGCATTCATAAGTAACTGGATCGAAATTAACATATACAATAAATAAAATTCCAATAGATATTACTTATTGGTTGCTGTATTTGCAAGAAAAAGTTGCATAATACTATAATCATTAGGTGGGCATATGCTATGGGTATGGACTGTATCATTAACAAGGTAAGATAACTAATAAATCTTGCATGGCCTGCAATTTCGCAGGAGCATTGTATCACACTACTCCATTATTTTACTATTTATACATCCAAAAACAAATGAAGACTAACTTTGACTTGAAAAGGTAAATTATCTACAACTTAACATATTTATTTAATAATGTCTAAATTGAATTCATTTTATATTTGGTTTTCGGTTAACCAAATTTGAAAATTTCAAAACCAAAAACCGAACCGTTAACCGAATTTGAATTCGGTTTTCGGTTTCGCTCGATCCGCAAAACATTTTATAAATTTGGTTTGAATTTTTTCGGTTTGGTTACGATTTGGTGTTCGGTTTAAACGGGTTCAACCAAACCGATGAACACCCCTAACCCTGTCTCTTATTTCTCTTGTGATAATGTCTTGATCTCGTCCTCTATTCCTTATACGTTGGGCACGATTCTCCATGTCCTTGGTTACGAATCTTTCTTCCCAACTACATAGCGCAAAACCATTGTATTCTAAAAATATTATGAAAAATGAGACAACATTCCATTGCACTTCGCATCTTGTTTACTTTCATAGTCCGTGCAACATGAATTAAAATATGAAGCCAACCTTGAAAAACCCCAAATGCCCTCTCTATGTCCTTTCAGGTACTAGCTTGAAATGTTGTGAACTTAATCCTTGGCTCCTCTATGAGACACGACATTCCTTTGATAAGTGTCGCCGAATCTGGATATTATACCGTCGGTAAGGTAATAACCTTTGGTGTATTGATGACCATTTACCTCAAATGGTGCGGATGGAGCTGTTCCGTTCTTTAGTTTATCAAAAATAGGGGACTGATTCAAAACTTCTATATCATTGTTAGAACCTGTCATCCCGAAAAAAAACATGTCAAAAATCCACAAGTCATAAGAAGTCACCGCTTCAAGCATAATTGTCCGTTTTTTATATTCAACCCTAGTGTATTGTCCTTTATAAACAACAGACAATTCTGCCACTCCCAATGCATGCAATCGATACTCCCGAGCATACCCTTGAACCCATATTTCTCCTCATGTTCACGATATAATCGTGCAACATCATGTGCAGTGCATTCTTGTAAAGTAGTAACGACTACCTACCGGTAGCATCAACACTTTCCATAAAAAAACTAAAATGCTTGGGAATTGAATTACTAGAAAAAGTAGTTATACCTTGCGTTATTTTACCGAATAAATTAATTCGCATAGGAAAACGCCTTTTAAATTTCTTGACCGGAAAAATTAGCGCGTTAGCAAATTAATCATTCCACAATGTTGCGCGACATTCTCACGCTCTCTCAGAACGTAACCTCGAACTCTACGAATACGAGACGCGGACTCGATTTCGGACTCTTCGTCCATTTCTTGAATAAGTTGAATAGCACAAATATCCTCCGAATCGAAATCGGAACCAAGTATATACGATGTCATAATTGTATAAATATTTAGATTTTAATGTATAAAAAATTGATAGAAAATGATGTCTTAGTTGTGTAAAAATGAAATATGATTGAGACATTTATAATAAAATTTATAAGTTTGAAATTCAAAAAAAGGTGTAACGGCTAGAAAAAATTGAAGGATCAATCAAATCGCGACACGTCATCGCGACGTTTTTTTTACGTCAGTTCTAAAACTGACGCCCCTCGTCCGTCAGAACTGACGCCCCCTTAACGGCATCAGTTTTTGTCAGTTGGTGCCATGTCATTTGACGGATGGGAACTAACGCCTTAGGGGTGGTCTTATACATATAAAGTGTTTACTTTACTAAAGTGAGGTGTACTTATTAAGTACGACTTTTCGGCTGACTACGTAGTAATAGTGAGTTGTTTTTTGGACAACAGTTAGTTGGGGATCACCCTGGGACTTAACCACTCACATGATCATCTCCCGCAGTTGCTATATCCGCCCCCCAACTGCATGCCCATGAGGAAAACCGCGCCAATCCCATACGGGACATGGACGGTAAATCCCCCTCCCCCTTACCACCCTAACGCGATGTGGGAAATGTGCCATGGGTGATACTTCATGGTTGGGACAAAATTGTGTGGTTAATATGTAGGAAACGAGGGTCGAACTCCTGATCTCCTCTAAAAGAGGCATGTCACCAACCATTGGACCACATCACAACTTTTTTTTTCTTTTTCTTCCAGTAATAGTGAGTTGATTTGTAATGAGTATACAAAAGCATTTTGCAATGGCCCATGAAATTATACAAAAGCATTTCCATCCCATTATAACTTATATACTATTTTATACCTTATATACTGGTTTTTATTAAAATAACACATCAACATTAATTAAAAACAATTATTTTTAATTATCGTGTATTCTACGAGTCATGATCATGTAGTCACGTATGAATTAAACTTTATATGATATGGAAAACGATGTTAAATTAGTACAAATTGAGGAATAAGACTGGTACGATTGCCGTCGAAGGGTCGCCATTGGCCCGCCGTTGGAAGAAGGCGTTGGTAGCAGCCGTCATTCGGCCGTCTTCCTTCGGCCCTCTCTGATTCTTGCTTTGTTAAATCATAGTTGAAGGTGGAGCAATGTGTGCAACGGATATATTTATTATTACTCTATATATCTAAATGGCATAGGCCAAATGAATAGTACCACTCATAATTTTCACAAATTCACCTCGAACTTTTTATATTTTCACACTTCAACCCCGCCTTTTACAATACTTAACTTTATAGCTTTTATAAACTTATCACAAAGTTTTTACATTTTATAATTTAACCATTAAACTTCTCATTCATAATAAATCGATCACATAATTACTCTATAAATCTAAATATCATAGGCCAAATGAATAGTAACCCTCATAATTTTCACAAATTCACCTCGAACTTTTATATTTTCACAATTCAACCCCGCTCTTTATAATACTTAACTTTATAGCTTTTACAAACTTACCACAAAGTTTTCACATTTTATAATTTCACCATTAAACTTCCCATTTATTATAAATCGACCACATAATTTTTACTAACTAACAACTATTCATTATTATTATTATTATTATTATTATTATTATTATTATTATTATTATTATTTCAACCACATAATTTTTCACTTTATTATTGTTTAACTTTTTCCTTATTATAAATTAACTATGTAACACATTATATATATATATATATATATATATATATATATATATATATATATATATATACATAAAAGACAAAGGCTTTATGAATAGCTCTTCTTCATGTTTTAATCGTTTGTACGTCGTGCAAAAAGGTTGTACCCACAATGACACCACACTAAACATTGACAACCATTATAAACTTTAGGGCGCCAAATGTAAATTTCTAGGGTAAAAAAATGTAAACTCCATAGGGGTCTAAAGTTAAACTTCAAGGGCCAAATCGTAACTTCTTTATTTTCCATAAAACTCCCCCAACAAATCCACCTAAATTTTTAACAGCCTTTAAATTCTCGTACGATTCGGGATAGGTTTAACCGACATAACCGTTAAACACGAAATAATTTTACGAACCAAACAAAACAAATTATATCCGAAACGGAGTCCCGACGCGAAGCGAGGGCTCCTCCACTAGTTTGTTTTAATAATCAAAATAATTAAAAAGTGGGTCTATGTCGTTGTTTGACAAGTGTTATGAATACTAGGGAGTGTCTTGGGCTAGTCTTAGGAAGAAGTTGTTGTTATGGCGCTGATGTGACATAGGTGTTGTTATAGTATGACATGTGTCATGGTTGTGAGCAGTCTAATGTTGTATGTTGTTTGATTTAGTACTTGACATCACAAGACGTAGTACTTGACATCACAAGACGGCACGTCTTTGAAGTCATATTATGTGGACCATGAAAATTGATCGAGTCATCTACACGTGAAAAAAGAAGAGGCATCTATCATGAAAATTTGGTACTTGATATCACAAGATGGCATTTTTTTTTGATAACCGACGAACCCCTACAGTGGACCATGAAAATTGATCGAGTCATCTACAAGTGAAAAAAAAGAGACATCTATCATGAAAATTTGGTACTTGACATCACAAGATTGCATTGTCTTTAAAGACATGTTATGTGGACCATGAAAATTGATTGAGGCATCTACACATGGAAAAGATATCAGTAGAGCCTACACAACTAATAGGTGTTTATTTTAGGTTGGCCCAAGTCTAATCGTGGATCGGGTCCATTAAGGTTTTATATGAATATTGTACTCTATAAATAGTGATTATGATCATCAATAATATTTATGGGGTTCATATTATTCAACATGGTATCCGAGCGGTACGAACCTGGTTGAAACCGTCTCCCTCTATCCCTCTATGGTGGTCGATCACCACCTCAACTCTAATAATAATCTATGTATAATCCGCCGTCTCTCTGGCTGTCAACCATATTTCTTTCTATTTTCTTACAAACCCTACATATATCTTCACCACTCTCGGCTGTCACCACAGCCTTTCAGACATCATCATTCACTATTTTCTTTCTGTTCAGCCGCATCACCTATCACCGTCTCGAATTTATCTGCTCACTATATTTTCGTGTAGATTACTTGCTGGCAATTATTTGCGAAATAAATAAACATGTCACCGCTTTTATTCTTTGTTCAGCCTCAACATCTTTTCTTTTATCTTTTCATTTTATTTTAATCACACACGTCACTACCATATGTGAACTAAAATTGCAATACCATTCATCTCAATAATCTGGCCACCTAGCAATATATCCTTCTTTTTTAATGGTATTTAATGACAAATAATATTTATTTTATTGTTTTTTTTATTTCAATAATCGGCGTGGGGCTGAGCCGCCTAGCTTGACTAAGTTCCAAACCCCGAAAAAAAAGAGAATAGAGTCAAAATTCTTGTTTGCAGCATTGAAGAATACTGTTATCGTCGACAAAAGTAGCATATCAAAACGGTATTTGATCCTTAGGCGCAGCAAGCCACGACGTAAAAAAAAACGCTACGGAAAAGGAGAAACCGTCAAGAAATCTGCAACTCTATAAATGAATATCAGCTTATTTAATGCGACAAATAAGAAAAAAAAAAGAAGTTACTTATGTTTATTTTATTTAACTGTAAGTGTTTTCTTCCAGTCCGAACTTTCGAGAGTTCGCTGCTCGGAATTTGGGGGAGTGTTAGATGGGTTATTTTAGGTTGGCCCAAGTCTAATTGTGAATTGGGTCCATTAGAGTTATGATCATCAATAATATTCATGCGGTTTATATTATTCAACAATAGGTTGTAGCTAATAATAACGTTGAAAGCGACAGACACCAACGCTAACATGTAAACAACTAAGCTAAACCAATAGAAATAGCCGTACTAAACGATAAATTTTAGCTTATACTCCATTCTTCTCAAATATAGGTGGTGTTTGTTTTTCTGACAGCAGACGTTATTATGTCTTATGTCTGCGGGCGAGTAGACATTTCTGTTGAAGACGGTTTGTTTTTATGAAGACATAAGATAAAATAAGATCTGCTAATATCTTCAAATTCGCAGCTCTAGACTACTGCTTCCAAACTTATAAGACATTTTATTTACTCCAGTAACCTTCATCTATTTCTCTTTCTCTTTCATTCAATTCTTTCACCAGCAACCAACCAACCCACCTCCACCTGAGCGACAACAGCCTTACGGCTGCACCCCTTCCGGCGACTGCGACGCCCTCTCCGGCGGCACCACCTCCGGTCGCAACACTCCCGATCTAAACCCACTAGGTAAACCCGCAATCTGTAAAATCATAAAACCCATTTGTAAAATCATTTTGTAAAACCACCACTAAAAACCCAAATTGTAAAACCCACCAATTTGTAAAGACAACATCCTTCTGGGTTAGTAAATGGATTAGCTTTAGATTTGTAAATTGTAAATTGTAAATTGGTAGCTAGGATTTGTAAATTGTAAAGATTAGCTCGCATGACTTTGTTTGTAAACGATTCAGATTTGATAATTTATGATTCAAATCAGATTTGTATATTGTAAATGGGTTGGCTAGGATTTGTAAATGAGAAAGAAGAAAGAGTAAAGAAGTAGGTCTGTTGAACATATGAATTTTTTTTTTTTTTTTTTTTTTTTGGCGAAAAGATAATATATTAAATAAACCTTCCGATGAAGAAAAAACATAATACAATGAGAGAGGCTTGATAGCCCAAAATGAAAGACCTAAATTGAAAGAAACATCGAAAAAATTCCTGAAAGAAGCCACAAGGCCCAACATGACTAGACATAGAAGCCCACACGCTTTTGGACAGACTTGGAACAGGGCTGAGCACTTAAAATGAAGCCCATCTATTATGGAGCCCAACTTGCAGAGTCACCAGCTGACAAGAGGCCCACCACTGTTTACTGGGCTTTGCAGCCCGAAAAGCAGCCCAACAAAACAGAAAAACTAACAGGCCGCCTAAACTTGAAAGATTGAATCACTGACAAGATAGCATCAGAAAAACCTGAAAACGAAACGAATAATTGAGAAGATAGACATCTTCAGATGAAACACGAAGAAACCCAAATCCAATCGAGGCAAAGGCTCGATATGATTGAACGGCGCCCAAAATTAGGCTAGGTGAAAGAAACAGAGAGAATGAACGAGAGCAGGGAATGAAGACAACCGTGCTGAGGAAAAATGTTGAGAAAAAAGAGGCGAAAAATTGGAAGGAACCTAGTCTCATGAAATAGGCTTCTTAACCGGTGTAACATCATCATCCGTCATATTGTCCATAAACACTCCAAAATTATGCAATTCTTCTCTATAAGTAAGTTTTTTTGCCCCAAATTGTTTACCGTTAATTGTGGTCTTTTTGAAAGAAGACTCTTGCCCAACCACATGATGGATTTCACTATCCGTATCAAATATAGTTGAATTGTTAGGAACTTGATCAACCCAACTATTACCTTGAGGTTTCAATTTGCGTCCACTGCTATCATCTTTTGAAAGAGTAACAGGATCTTTCTCATTGGCGATGGGTATACAACGAGTCTTAAGTTTTTCGCATGATTCTTTACAGCTTTTGCCCAAACATTGATCAGAAATGTTGTTCTTAGATTCTGTTACTTTTGAAGCAAAAGAAACGGAATTAAAGATGGGTACAGAAGGTACACCAGTGATAATATTCGAATGGTTAAAGGAAGTAGAAGGGTTTTTAGTTGGAATATGACTAAGGGCAGGATAGTCATTATCTTTAAAACTAAAAGGTATCTGTTGAAGTATTGGTTGGCTACAAGGACTTGACAGGTTACCCATTCCTACACTGGGTTGTACTTGAATTTTGCTTTTAGGAGAAAAGAAAGAGAGCTTAATCTCTTCTGCAAGTTTTGTTTTGACTTTTTCCATAGAGTAATGTACCTCTTTAGGTACTTTATCTGACACCGAACTGCAAGCTTTCAAGGGTGTTTTGAAATTCGAATTGTCCTCTGTAACGTATACTTCACCTTCTTCAGGTGAGTATTCCGGTGGTAATTCCGGTGAAGATTCCGGTCCTGGTGAACTTTAAGAGATGATTTATTATTATTATTTTTTTTTATCTTTGTTAGTTTTTTATTTAATAGTTAAGAGTAAAATCTTAAGAATGTTTATATTTTATATTAGTTTCACTCAATTATATTATACTATATACTAAACTAGCTTTAAGATCCCGTACGTTGCACGGTGGCTTAAAAAATTAGTATACTAATACATTAATCTTGTTACAGATTGTATGCGTGTTATACATTAAGTAAGCATTTGAACGTCTTTTGGACAATTTGAAAAGTAAACAGGGTGTAGCTATTTGAGCATATGGATAATATTATCAATTGTAATTTTGGGCATTTGGTATTATGTGCTCAAATATTCATAAATACATGAATCATTGGTTCCCAAATATATATATCATCCGAGAATGAGGCTAATGACATAGTATTTGTGGGCATCATTGTGATAAAGGTATGCCACAACAGAGTCGGAAAACATAAGATATTAGTAATTTTGCAGCTCACATGTTTTTATGTGTAATCCGCTGCAAAGATAACAAAATCACTAAAAACTAAAAATAGAGACAGCGCAACAGCCAGTAGGTCACCTCTTTTTGTTGGATCTCCTTTCTTGTCGTAAATGTAGGCCTCAACAAAGCTGAGGTAAGAGAGTTTCAGGTGAAATAACGCATACTCGGCCATGCTCATCCTGTATCAAACAAACAACTTTACAACTAATAATTCAATTAATAATAAGGGTAGCTTGAGTTTACAACTAATATAACCCAAAAAATTTGCTAAGACAAACACCTGCTTTAAATCCTTAGTTTGTCCTTCTGACCACCCATCTTTTATTTATCGCAGCAAATATAATGATAATGATTATATTAATAATAACCAATCAATACACGAGAAAGGAAGAAGCTAAACCTGCCCAACACAATACATCATACCCATTCTAACCAGATCAACACAAAACAAATGCAAACAATTTCATCTACAATTCGAACACCCACATCAAAAAAACCTAAAATAAGTTGTCCCATCTTTCATGACCCACTACAATTAGACCACATGTCAACCTATGTCATACTGATACTTCATATTAAATAATTTTGAGCCCCCAAATCTGAGGAGCTCATTATAGCTTCTTTTGTACGACATTAACAACCATTGTCATAATGGTACTTTATATCAAGTGACTTGAAATTGTATCATTTGATCAAAAATATGAATGAATACTATAATTGAAAAGAAAAGGCCGTACCCGATCAAATACGTCGTAAGACTTCTTTGTAGATGACAATTTTCATAGTGTCAGATCGTATAGCATGATGTTTCATATTCATAAAATATGATTTGCATAATGTCAGATCGCTGATCGTATAAGTTGAATGTCATATTGATTTTAAATGCAACTAATGCCTTCCATTTTCTTGTGGTTTTCGCATAACTCATGAATGTTGATTATTAAATGAATGAACCACCAGATGTAATGACCGTGACACCTACCATATGACGCTGCAATTGCCATTGGGAATTAAATATCATATTTATAATAGCCACTAAATCTGAGTGCCTATCATGCCATCTCTATATAGACCAAAAGATCCAAAATTTTCATGTGATTAGCTTTACAATGAAAATACTGATTCATACACAAAGATTATTTACTGAAAATTACCTTAGTCAACGTTTGGATATGAAATCAACACATCTACGACAGTTAAGCAGCACAGACTTTTTGACATTGTATGACGAGAAATAAATTAAAAACCCTAAATTGATGTCGTAGATGTGTTGATACGTATTCTAAATTTGACGAAGAAACATTTGGCTGACCAAATTTTCAGTACTTCAGGAAACTCACTTAGGTTTTTGTATGTCTTCTGTACCGAATCTTAACACCATTTCAAATGCATGCAAATTTATAGCATACAACTAAAAATCCTTAACACAAATCTTCAATTATATCCCTAGACAAACCTAAATCTGTATCATTCACTGATCTTGATTACAACCAATTACAAATGGGTTTAATAATATCATATATTTTTTTTAGAAAAGCAGCAATTGGATTAAATTAAAAGAACAGGTAAATATACATTTGTGTACATTTGGGCCAAGATAGCCCATCAACTATCGCTAATAACCTGTACAAACTAACAGTATGCATTCCGTGAGGATTAAAGGAAAACAGTAGCAGTGCATTTGAAACAGTAGCAGTGCAGTTTAAGAATATCATATAGTTAAGCTAATTCAATTAACACAATACTTAAATAATAGTATATAGTTATACAACAGGACATACATGCATATAAAAGTGACATAAACATACATATGGAACTAAAATTACATTTTAATAATAGTACATACAAATGGATCAACAATTATATATGTATATACATGAACATGTGATGCATAAACTAACATAAACAAATACCAACAAATATAGCTACTCATATCTATAAACATATACATAGTCAAAAGCATAAACATATACATAGACATTGTAGCATATCCACAAACATATAAATAATCAAAAGATCAGTTATGACTTTTTTAAGTATACAAACCTTCAACATGTCAACTTATATCGTAAACTCTTATGCAGCATATGTGTTTTTAATCAATATCTTGTTGTGAGTAACCAACAATTACATGTATAAGTGTGATGAGGCTTTCAAATGGTTCTGTGTACAATATCGAAATTTTGGTTTTAATAAATATGACAGGTTGGGTCAAAAGCTTGAGATATACACAAATTTGATCAAATCTTATCATTTAAAATAATACATTATTGTCAAAATATGGCCTTTGTAATCATAGCAACACCTTTTATCATCTATACGATTAAGAAACAGGATATCCAATTGTAATCAACACAACCCGCTCCAACCCATACAAACATACATGCTATATACTTTTAGCCCATTTGGATACATTTGGATATGATGGTATCTTGTTTCACTTAAATAAACTTGAAAAAGTAGGAGTGATCCAAAAGTCCTACAACCACTCACTCAAAATTGTGCACATGGCGCACACCAATAATTGTAGACACTTGGGAGGAGACTACAGCCACTCACTCAAAATCAAATGAAATAAAAAGGTACAAAAACCTACATAATGAATGTATAAATGTAGACCATACCAGTGTTACCATAGTGATAGACATTTTGAACTCATCAAAGCGCCAACGTAGATGTATGACCATGTCTGTTCATTTTTTCCCACGACGATGGGTTATCGGGTAGTAAACACTGCACTCAACCCAAAAAAGTCACACATATTGAAACTCAAATACATTAAGTAATCGTAAATAAACTAAATTCTTCTACGATGAAGCAACAATTTAGTAATTACCATTTAAGTCAATAATTAATGATAACAAACTCTAAAACATAACAGAGCAATTGAAAGAGTGCAAAAGAACAGTGCACTGGTGTTTTCATCAAACATTGTTAGAAAAGGGACAAAAGAAGACTTGATGGGTCTATCTAAACCCTCATTAAGATCTAAGTTGGTTTACTTAGATCATCAGAGACATATATAGTTAATGACCCATTGTGTACGGTGTTATCATCACATTTATCTTTGTTAGTAAAGGAGAGTAAACAACATGGAATATAGGGAAAGCGTCAAAACCATAATTGAAGTCTTATTCACAAAATTTCATAATTTGTTGAATGCACTTGTACAAACATAGCCATACTCTTCCATTAGAGTTGCTGGCACCATACAAAACTGCAAGTCTGCACAATAACGCAATAATCATTTTAAAAGGTAAATAAAAATTATAAAAATAAAAAATATTCATAAATTAAAAAATGACAGCATGGTAGAAATCAACTAATGCATAGAAAGGAATTTCATAATTAAATATAATCGCAGTTTGATTTTATGGAATTTCATAATTAAAAAATCACTTGTCCATTCCTGAATTTCGAAACCCTCCTTTTATAACGTTGAGCTGTAATTTATCAAAGTCTAGCCATAATAGATCATCTGCAACATTCAATATAACATCTCACACTTCAGAAGAATGAATTTTATAGATTAATAGCACACAACATTCAGTGATAATGAATTTACATAAACACAAACGTGTTTTAACATAATGAATTTATATGGTGTAGCAATTCTATTTATGGATCAGACAAAAAAAATCAGAAAATTCATCTGAACAAAATCCCTAATATTGTGAATCCACAACAAAACACAAAGTGATTTCATCAATAACTTTGTGAATATAATGATATTAAAAACGTATGTTTACTTACATATTTTCTTTGGCAAGATTGATGAATGAAGTTTGTGATCGAACATAGATGCTGAAACCCTCTAATGGTGCTTCATTTTTTGTTATGCCAATCGCATCTGATTAATTGGAATTCATATAACCATCTGTTGAGACATTTAATCAATTGATGTATTAAGGGCGTAGCAGATGGACTGAATCAAGCGATAATATCAAGCCGATTATGGTGTGCTTTATGATTTTGAACATGTTTCGAGATTTAGAGTGTATTTGCTTTTGATTTTTTATAATTGTGGATAGTTAGGGTTTGAGAGAAAGAGTAAGAGAAAGAGACGGTTTTTGTGGATTGGTTTCAAAAACGGACGAATGGGATTGGGACAGATGTCAGAATGTGGGCAATAGTTTGGAAAAGGGGGTAGGGAGGAGGTAGTGATGCCACGTGGCATATCTATACATATTATTATAGGTTATAGATATGGACAACACCCTTCAATCATAACCCGTCACATACCCAAAAACACTGTAGGGCACTGTAGCTACAGTTTTTTTTTTTTTGGAGATAATTTATTTAAACTTCTGATTTTATACAACGACCACCAGTTAATATTCGTCTTTTTACATATATTCAAAAAAAAAAGAAAAAAAAACCATGAACTTATTAATTTTTGGGTCTCTTTTCCATCTACACAAGTATTCCATGTCCACCAACCACCTGCAACCGCCACCATCAGCCACTTTACACCACCATGCACTGCCACCTACCACCGCCGATTTCACGGCGCTACGACCGTCATCGTCCACAACTTTCAACCACCATCAAATCTGATCTAAAGAAAAAACATCCAGATCCATACATGAGACAAACTTCCGGAACAAAGAACAGTTTAATGTTTGATGAAATATATAAACATACCTGAAAACTTAGAAGACACCCAGCATATCAAATACCACACGAGTCCACCTAATTGTCTGATTTAAGGGGGGGGGGGGGGGAACCGATAACATATATATTAAAGGAACAAAAACAAATCTAAAAATCAACCGATCAATAAACAAATCTGAACATAGGACGGTTTGGTAGTGGTTAGAAAAAACACATACCTGAAAAATCAAGTTTTTGAGTCGGGTTTTTCACGACCGTGGCTCTGATAAATGTCAAGCGCTGGACCTCCTGTAGGAGAACAACTACAATAGCCCAACACACCACGAGAGTGGCGGTGGAAAGCTACTTCCGGCAACAGTTACGATCACAACAGCCGACGCCGCCGTAGACCTTCACCGTCGGCCAACACCTTACTATTGTAAAAAAACATCAAAAATAATAATTTTTTTCTTACCTGCATTCTTGAGTACAACTAGCTATTCACATATATATTACAACTAAATATGCACACGGTACAACTAACCATACAAATAGTACAACTCTATCGAGAGTGGGGTGTTAGAAAAACCCAAAAACTAAATCGAGTTCAGGTGGTCGGAACTACTGGAAACCACCGAGTCAACCGCAACCATCGATATAATTTTTCTTGATTTTTTTTTATGATTTTAGTGTAAGATATTATAATGGTAGTGAAAATGAGAATGGAAAATTGGGGAAGATCGGTGGAGAGGATAATAAGCTGTTAAAGGAGAGAATACGGAGTACTAAAGATAGGGTAGGATGGATATGTGGATGAAATCAACCCATTTTACTTTATTTTTTTTATTTACACCCCCATTTACGATGAAAATGACAAACTGAATCTCTAAGTTATAAACATTACCACTTAAAATTTTTTTTTTAGCTTCAATATGTGTTACACAAAACATTGAACCTACATAAAATTGTAAAGATTTATATTTCGAACATCAATTAAATTAAATTCTTATATTATACTCTATATAAACTTTAGAGTATGTTAATATTACCGGTAACCGTTTTCCTTTTACGTATAATTAACTTATCGTTAACCGATCAAAATCATCCCGCAGCGAAATATGATATCGGGTTGGAAAACTAATTTTTTATCTCACGACCGAAACCACCTATTCGATTAATCGAGAGCAAAGGGGTAAGACAAAGTAGTAAAGTAATTGTTGACCAAATCATGTGGCTACCAAATACGAAGTCCAGTTGTCAGTTGCATCTTCCAACTTTTTTTAATCAAAAAATATTACGGAGTATAAATCCTTTCATTTTTCATATATTTTGCTCTCAAAAACATAATAAAAATAAATATCTATAAATTTATAGTGGGGATAAATGAGTAAATAATCAACGCTAAATGCGTACAACAAATGTTTTGTCAAAACACGTTATTGCAAAAACGTTATGACAAAAACATTGAGAACCGCAGCAACGCGCGGGCTTCCGAATCTAGTTATTTGATAAAACATAAAAATGATATTAATTCAGAACCACATAAATTTTTCAGACAAAAAAACAAACGTTCTTTAATGTTCAGCATGCAGATCTTCAGACCATATCTTCTCTACAGACATGATCCGCAGATCTTCAGATAAAAATATCTTAAAAAACAAACACACCGATAGTGTCTCTAGAAAAATAACACACATTTTAAGAAAAAGTATAAATTACATATTTTTTTAACTTTTTTAATATTACCTCTTAATTTTTACTCATCTTTTGTCCTAAATGAATGCTCTAGGTGCAGAAAATATTTTTATAACATTATTGTTATTCATTTATAAAAATGAACAATTAATTCAGAATATTATAAAATAGAATAGTAGACAATAAATTAGATGGAGGAGTAATTAACAAAAAAAAATTAAAAGATAATAACAACAGGACACACAAAGGTAACACTGACAGGTAAACAAGAATACCAAAACAGTGACCGAATAATATGACACTTCTCCCTTTATTAAATAAATTAGGCTCACACCGACATATATATTGCATGCGAATTCATCTTTTTCTACAAGCCTCATTTGGTTTGTGGCTGGGACAGGGTGCATTTAAGTCAGCCCCACCCTTTTCCATGATTTGCTTAAGGCTGGTGAGGGTGGGCTAAATATTGTAGTCACACGCTGGAAAAATGAACACTTACTTTATTTATATAATTTTCAAGATAACAATCCAGTATAAAAAGTGAAGTTCAAAGAGTTAGGACTGATACAACACTTGAACAACCCATTACTTCTTCAAATTATTTTATACTACAAGTGAAATCAATCATGTGGTCAGTCTTAACTCAACGTCCAAGATAAACAAGACAAACGGGGTGCAAATGGGTGCAAAAAAGTTGACCTATAAAGAAGAAATGATTAAGTTTGACAAGATAATATGGTAGATGACTGAAATGTCCCGTTCTTATTGATTAAAAACGTTCCATATTAATTGATTTCGTTGCGAGGTTTTGACCTCTATATGAGACGTTTTTCAAAGACTGCATTCATTTTTAAAACAAACCATAACCTTTATTTCATCAATAAAGGTTTAAAAAGCTTTACGTAGATTATCAAATAATGATAATCACCTGAGAATAAACATGCTTAAAACGTCAACTATTACATAATGATTATCCTGTTTACACATGACCATTACATAATGATTTACAATACAAATATGTTACAACAAAATAAGTTTCTTGAATGCAGTTTTTTACATAATATCATACAAGCATGGACTCCAAATCTCGTCCTTATTTAAGTATGCGACAGCAGAAGCTCTTAATAATCACCTGAGAATAAACATGCTTAAAACGTCAACTAAAATGTTGGTGAGTTATAGGTTTAACCTATATATATCAAATCATAATAATAGACCACAAGATTTCATATTTCAATACACATCCCATACATAGAGATAAAAATCATTCATATGGTGAACACCTGGTAACCGACATTAACAAGATGCATATATAAGAATATCCCCATCATTCCGGGACACCCTTCGGATATGATATAAATTTCGAAGTACTAAAGCATCCGGTACTTTGGATGGGGTTTGTTAGGCCCAATAGATCTATCTTTATGATTCGCGTCAATTAGAGTGTCTGTTCCCTAATTCTTAGATTACCAGACTTAATAAAAAGGGGCATATTCGATTTCGATAATTCAACCATAGAATGTAGTTTCACGTACTTGTGTCTATTTTGTAAATCATTTATAAAACCTGCATGTATTCTCATCCCAAAAATATTAGATTTTAAAAGTGGGACTATAACTCACTTTCACAGATTTTTACTTCGTCGGGAAGTAAGACTTGGCCACTGGTTGATTCACGAACCTATAACAATATATACATATATATCAACATATGTTCAAAATATATTTACAACACTTTTAATATATTTTGATGTTTTAAGTTTATTAAGTCAGCTGTCCTCGTTAGTAACCTACAACTAGTTGTCCACAGTTAGATGTACAGAAATAAATCGATAAATATTATCTTGAATCAATCCACGACCCAGTGTATACGTATCTCAGTATTGATCACAACTCAAACTATATATATTTTGGAATCAACCTCAACCCTGTATAGCTAACTCCAACATTCACATATAGAGTGTCTATGGTTGTTCCGAAATATATATAGATGTGTCGACATGATAGGTCGAAACATTGTATACGTGTCTATGGTATCTCAAGATTACATAATATACAATACAAGTTGATTAAGTTATGGTTGGAATAGATTTGTTACCAATTTTCACGTAGCTAAAATGAGAAAAATTATCCAATCTTGTTTTACCCATAACTTCTTCATTTTAAATCCGTTTTGAGTGAATCAAATTGCTATGGTTTCATATTGAACTCTATTTTATGAATCTAAACAGAAAAAGTATAGGTTTATAGTCGAAAAAATAAGTTACAAGTCGTTTTTGTAAAGGTAGTCATTTCAGTCGAAAGAACGACGTCTAGATGACCATTTTAGAAAACATACTTCCACTTTGAGTTTAACCATAATTTTTGGATATAGTTTCATGTTCATAATAAAAATCATTTTCTCAGAATAACAACTTTTAAATCAAAGTTTATCATAGTTTTTAATTAACTAACCCAAAACAGCCCGCGGTGTTACTACGACGGCGTAAATCCGGTTTTACGGTGTTTTCGTGTCTCCAGGTTTTAAATCATTAAGTTAGCATATCATATAGATATAGAACATGTGTTTAGTTGATTTTAAAAGTCAAATTAGAAGGATTAACTTTTGTTTGCGAACAAGTTTAGAATTAACTAAACTATGTTCTAGTGATTACAAGTTTAAACCTTCGAATAAGATAGCTTTATATGTATGAATCGAATGATGTTATGAACATCATTACTACCTTAAGTTCCTTGGATAAACCTACTGGAAAAGAGAAAAATGGATCTAGCTTCAACGGATCCTTGGATGGCTCGAAGTTCTTGAAGCAGAATCATGACACGAAAACAAGTTCAAGTAAGATCATCACTTGAAATAAGATTGTTATAGTTATAGAAATTGAACCAAAGTTTGAATATGATTATTACCTTGTATTAGAATGATAACCTACTGTAATAAACAAAGATTTCTTGAGGTTGGATGATCACCTTACAAGATTGGAAGTGAGCTAGCAAACTTGAAAGTATTCTTGATTTTATGTAACTAGAACTTGTAGAATATATGAAGAACACTTAGAACTTGAAGATAGAACTTGAGAGAGATCAATTAAATGAAGAAAATTGAAGAATGAAAGTGTTTGTAGGTGTTTTTGGTCGTTGGTGTATGGATTAGATATAAAGGATATGTAATTTTGTTTTCATGTAAATAAGTCATGAATGATTACTCATATTTTTGTAATTTTATGAGATATTTCATGCTAGTTGCCAAATGATGGTTCTCACATGTGTTAGGTGACTCACATGGGCTGCTAAGAGCTAATCATTGGAGTGTATATACCAATAGTACATACATCTAAAAGCTGTGTATTGTACGAGTACGAATACGGGTGCATACGAGTAGAATTGTTGATGAAACTGAACGAGGATGTAATTATACGCATTTTGTTAAGTAGAAGTATTTTGATAAGTGTATTGAAGTCTTTAAAAAGTGTATAAATACATATTAAAACACTACATGTATATACATTTTAACTGAGTCGTTAAGTCATCGTTAGTCATTACATGTAAGTGTTGTTTTGAAACCTTTAGGTTAACGATCTTGTTAAATGTTGTTAACCCAATGTTTATAATATCAAATGAGATTTTAAATTATTATATTATCATGATATTATCATGTATGAATATCTCTTAATATGATATATATACATTAAATGTCTTTACAACGATAATCGTTACATATATGTCTCGTTTAAAAATCATTAAGTTAGTAGTCTTGTTTTTACATATGTAGTTCATTGTTAATATACTTAATGATATGTTTACTTATCATAGTATCATGTTAACTATATATATATCCATATATATGTCATCATATAGTTTTTACAAGTTTTAACGTTCGTGAATCACCGGTCAACTTGGGTGGTCAATTGTCTATATGAAACATATTTCAATTAATCAAGTCTTAACAAGTTTGATTGCTTAACATGTTGGAAACATTTAATCATGTAAATATCAATCTCAATTAATATATATAAACATGGAAAAGTTCGGGTCACTACAGTACCTACCCGTTAAATAAATTTCGTCCCGAAATTTTAAGCTGTTGAAGGTGTTGACGAATCTTCTGGAAATAGATGCAGGTATTTCTTCTTCATCTGATCTTCACGCTCCCAGGTGAACTCGGGTCCTCTACGAGCATTCCATCGAACCTTAACAATTGGTATCTTGTTTTGCTTAAGTCTTTTAACCTCACGATCCATTATTTCAACGGGTTCTTCGATGAATTGAAGTTTTTCGTTGATTTGGATTTCATCTAACGGAATAGTGAGATCTTCTTTAGCAAAACATTTCTTCAAATTTGAGACGTGGAAAGTGTTATGTACAGCTGCGAGTTGTTGAGGTAACTCAAGTCGGTAAGCTACTGGTCCGACACGATCAATAATCTTGAATGGTCCAATATACCTTGTATTTAATTTCCCTCGTTTACCAAATCGAACAACGCCTTTCCAAGGTGCAACTTTAAGCATGACCATCTCTCCAATTTCAAATTCTATATCTTTTCTTTTAATGTCAGCGTAGCTCTTTTGTCGACTTTGGGCGGTTTTCAACCGTTGTTGAATTTGGATGATCTTCTCAGTAGTTTCTTGTATAATCTCCGGACCCGTAATCTGTCTATCCCCTACTTCACTCCAACAAATCGGAGACCTACACTTTCTACCATAAAGTACTTCAAACAGCGCCATCTCAATGCTTGAATGGTAGCTGTTGTTGTAGGAAAATTCTGCTAACGGTAGATGTCGATCCCAACTGTTTCCGAAATCAATAACACATGCTCGTAGCATGTCTTCCAGCGTTTGTATCGTCCTTTCGCTCTGCCCATCAGTTTGTGGATGATAGGCAGTACTCATGTCTAGACGAGTTCCTAATGCTTGCTGTAATGTCTGCCAGAATCTTGAAATAAATCTACCTTCCCTATCAGAGATAATAGAGATTGGTATTCCATGTCTGGAGAAGACTTCCTTCAAATACAGTCGTGCTAACTTCTCCATCTTGTCATCTTCTCTTATTAGCAGGAAGTGTGCTGATTTGGTGAGACGATCAACTATTACCCAAATAGTATCAAAACCACTTGCAGTCCTTGGCAATTTAGTGATGAAATCCATGGTAATGTTTTCCCATTTCCATTCCGGGATTTCGGGTTGTTGAAGTAGACCTGATGGTTTTTGATGCTCAGCTTTGACCTTAGAACACGTCAAACATTCTCCTACGTATTTAGCAACATCGGCTTTCATACCCGGCCACCAAAAATGTTTCTTGAGATCCTTGTACATCTTCCCCGTTCCAGGATGTATTGAGTATCTGGTTTTATGAGCTTCTCTAAGTACCATTTCTCTCATATCTCCAAATTTTGGTACCCAAATCCTTTCAGCCCTATACCGGGTTCCGTCTTCCCGAATATTAAGATGCTTCTCCGATCCTTTGGGTATTTCATCCTTTAAATTTCCCTCTTTTAAAACTCCTTGTTGCGCCTCCTTTATTTGAGTAGTAAGGTTATTATGAATCATTATATTCATAGATTTTACTCGAATGGGTTCTCTGTCCTTTCTGCTCAAGGCATCGGCTACCACATTTGCCTTCCCCGGGTGGTAACGAATCTCAAAGTCGTAATCATTCAATAATTCAATCCACCTACGCTGCCTCATATTCAGTTGTTTCTGATTAAATATGTGTTGAAGACTTTTGTGGTCGGTATATATAATACTTTTGACCCCATATAAGTAGTGCCTCCAAGTCTTTAATGCAGCCTAATTCCAAATCATGCGTCGTATAATTTTGTTCGTGAATCTTCAATTGTCTAGACGCATAAGCAATCACCTTCGTTCGTTGCATTAATACACAACCGATACCTTGCTTTGATGCGTCACAATAAATCACAAAATCATCATTCCCTTCAGGCAATGACAATATAGGTGCCGTAGTTAGCTTTTTCTTCAATAACTGAAACGCTTTCTCTTGTTCATCATTCCATTCAAATTTCTTCCCTTTATGCGTTAATGCAGTCAAGGGTTTTGCTATTCTGGAAAAGTCTTGGATGAACCTTCTGTAGTAACCTGCTAGTCCTAAAAACTGGCGTATGTGTTTCGGAGTTTTCGGGGTTTCCCACTTTTCAACAGTTTCTATCTTTGCCGGATCCACTTTAATACCTTCTTTGTTCACTATGTGACCGAGGAATTGAACTTCTTCCAACCAAAATGCACACTTTGAAAACTTAGCGTATAATTCTTCCTTCCTCAATACTTCTAACACCTTTCTCAAATGTTCACCGTGTTCTTGGTCATTCTTTGAGTAAATAAGTATGTCATCAATGAAAACAATGACAAACTTGTCAAGGTATGATCCACACACTCGGTTCATAAGGTCCATGAACACAGCTGGTGCACTAGTTAAACCAAACGGCATGACCATAAACTCGTAATGACCGTAACGTGTTCTGAAAGCAGTCTTTGGAATATCATCTTCTTTCACCCGCATTTGATGATACCCGGAACGTAAGTCAATCTTTGAATAAACAGACGAGCCTTGTAGTTGATCAAATAAGTTTTCGATTCTCGGTAGTGGGTAGCGGTTCTTGATGGTAAGTTTGTTCAACTCTCGGTAGTCGATACACAACCTGAATGTACCATCTTTCTTCTTGACAAACAAAACAGGAGCTCCCTACGGTGATGTGCTTGGTCGAATGAAACCACACTCTAAAAGTTCTTGTAATTGGCTTTGCAGTTCTTTCATCTCGCTGGGTGCGAGTCTGTAAGGAGCACGAGCTATTGGTGCAGCTCCTGGTACAAGATCTATTTGAAATTCAACGGATCGATGTGGGGGTAATCCCGGTAATTCTTTCGGAAATACATCGGGAAATTCTTTTGCAATGGGAACATCATTGATGCTCTTTTCTTCAGTTTGTACTTTCTCGACGTGTGCTAGAACAGCATAGCAACCTTTTCTTATTAGTTTTTGTGCCTTCAAAGTACTAATAAGATGTAGCTTCATGTTGCCCTTTTCTCCGTACACCATTAAGGGTTCTCCTTCTTCTCGTACAATGCGAATTGCATTTTTATAACATACGATCTCTGCTTTCACCTTCTTCAGCCAGTCCATGCCAACTATTACATCAAAACTCCCTAACTCTACTGGTATCAAATCAATCTTAAATATTTCGCTACCTAGTTTAATTTCTCGATTCCGGCATATATTATCTGCTGAAATTAATTTACCGTTTGCTAATTCGAGTAAAAATTTACTATCCAACGGCGTCAATGGACAACTTAATTTAGCACAAAAATCTCTACTCATATAGCTTCTATCCGCACCCGAATCAAATAAAACGTAAGCAGATTTATTGTCAATAAGAAACGTACCCGTAACAAGCTCCGGGTCTTCCTGTGCCTCTGCCGCATTAATATTGAAAACTCTTCCGCGGTCTTGTCCATTCGTGTTCTCCTGGTTCGGGCAATTTCTAATAATGTGGCCCAGTTTTCCACATTTATAACAAACTACATTGGCATAACTTGCTCTGACACTACTTGCTCCGCCATTACTCGTTCCGACATCATTTGTTCCTTTCGTTCTGTTAACCTCTGGTCCGTAGACCTCACACTTCGCCGCGCTATGACCATTTCTTTTACACTTGTTGCAAAATTTGGTGCAGAACCCCGAGTGATACTTTTCACACCTTTGGCATAGCTGCTTCTGATTGTTGTTGTTGTTGCGGTTATTATTGTTGTTAGGATGATTGTTGTAGTAGTTGTTGTTGTTGTTGTTGTTGTTGTTGGGCCGTTTGTTGTAGTTGCGATTGATGTTGCGATTGTTGGGATAATTGTTGCGATTATTATTGTAATTGCTGTTGTTGTTGTATTGGTGATTCTTATCATCGTTTTCCTCCCGCTTTCTTTTGACTTGCTTCACATTGGCCTCTTCAGCCGTCTGTTCTTTAATTCTTTCCTCAATCTGGTTCACTAGTTTGTGAGCCATTCTACATGCCTGTTGTATGGAGGCGGGCCCGTGTGAACTTATATCTTCTTGGATTCTTTCCGGTAATCCTTTCACAAACGCGTCGATCTTCTCTTCCTCATCTTCGAATGCTCCCGGACACAATAGGCACAATTCTGTGAATCGTCTTTCGTACGTGGTAATATCAAATCCTTGGGTTCGTAACCCTCTAAGTTCTGTCTTGAGCTTATTGACCTCGGTTCTGGGACGGTATTTCTCGTTCATCAAGTGCTTGAATGCTGACCGCGGTAGTGCGTACGCATCGTCTTGTCCCACTTGCTCTAGATAGGTATTCAACCATGTTAACGCAGAACCTGTGAAGGTATGCGTAGCGTACTTCACTTTGTCCTCTTCAGTACACTTACTTATGGCAAACACCGATTCGACCTTCTCGGTCCACCGTTTCAATCCGATCGGTCCTTCGGTTCCATCAAATTCCATAGGTTTGCAGGCAGTGAATTCTTTGTAGGTGCATCCTATACGATTTCATGTACTGCTAGATCCAAGGTTATTGTTGGTATGTAGCGCAGCCTGTACTGCGGCTATGTTTGAAGCTAGAAAAGTACGGAATTCCTCTTCATTCATATTCACGGTGTATCGAGTAGTCGGTGCCATTTCCTTCAAAATAGTCAAATGGAACAAGTTAATCATACAGAATATTAAGAGTAGTTAATAGTATTTCGTAGCATAATATGAACTCATTTATAAAAGCTTTTTCTTCATATTAGCGTTTTATAAGTTTAAATTCGGGTAGTACCTACCCGTTAAGTTCATACTTAGTAGCTAATATACAATTCAACTACTACAATTCTATATGAAAAACTGATTATAATAATATTTCACGTTCAAACTTTTACACAATATTTTACAAACTTACAATACCGCTTATTTTACATATAGCATGAAATATAGCACACAATAAATTTGATACAAGATGGTTGTGAAGATAATTCTAGCTAGTACACAAGTCGTTCAGCAAAGGCAATAAAGACACGTAATTCATACGTCCAGAAACAAGTCATGCATTCTGGTTTTACTAGGATTACTTCCCATCCTTGGTCTTGTGGAACATAACCGTTATGGCCGTTGATAAGACATCGTGTTGTAACGTCGTCAAAGGGACGAGGGTTACGTAATGTCCAACAGTCCCGTAACAATCTAAAAACCTCATTTCTTACCCCAATTACCGACCCCGTCACTTGTGGGAACGTTTTGTTTAATAGTTGTAGCCCGATGTTCTTGTTCTCACTTTGGTGAGAAGCGAACATTACTAATCCGTAAGCATAACATGCTTCTTTATGTTGCATGTTAGCCGCTTTTTCTAAATCACGAAGTCCAATATTCGGATATATTGAGTCAAAATAATTTCTTAACCCATTGCGTAAAATAGCATTTGGGTTCCCCGCAATATATGCGTCAAAGTAAACACATCGTAACTTATGGATTTCCCAATGTGATATCCCCCATCTTTCGAACGAAAGCCTTTTATAAACCAAGGCATTCTTGGAACATTCTTCGAATGTCTTACAAACTGATCTCGCCTTAAATAGTTGTGCCGAAGAATTCTGACCGACTCTAGACAAGATTTCATCAATCATGTTTCCGGGTAGGTCTCTTAAAATATTGGGTTGTCTATCCATTTTGTGTTTTTATACTGTAAAATAGACAAGAGTTAGATTCATAAAAAAAATACTTATTAATACAAGCAATTTTTACATATATCATAAAGCATAAGCACACTATATTACATATATTACACCACACGAATACAACTATCTTATTCCGACTCGCTTGTTTCTTCTTCTTCGGTTTTGGTTCGTTTTGCCAAGTTTCTAGGGATATATGATGTTCCCCTAATACGAGCCGTCGTTTTCCACATTGGTTTAGAAAAACCTGGTGGTTTAGA
Source organism: Rutidosis leptorrhynchoides (assembly GCF_046630445.1). Taxonomy (NCBI): domain Eukaryota; kingdom Viridiplantae; phylum Streptophyta; class Magnoliopsida; order Asterales; family Asteraceae; genus Rutidosis; species Rutidosis leptorrhynchoides. The sequence goes on along the minus strand of NC_092335.1, from coordinate 50,155,162 downwards.
GGTTCCCGGGTCATTGTTACAACTTAAGGACTTCGGGGGTTGACGATACATATAAAGTTCATCGGGGTTGGAATTAGATTTCTCTATTTTTATGCCCTTTCCCTTATTATTTACTTTTGCCTTTTTAAATTCAGTTGGGGTAATTTCTATAACATCATCGGAATTCTCGTCGGAATCCGATTCATCGGTGATGTGGTAGCGGAGTGTATATAAAATAGCTATTAAATTTTACAAGAAATACTATTAAATACGATACAATTTTACACAAGATATTTATTTATTTAGAGAATGGATATACTTAAACCTTGCTACAACACTTATAGGCAGTGTACCTAATCGTACAGTAGTGTAGTTTTTAGTAAGTCCGGTTCGTTCCACAGGAAAAATCTTTAAACAAAGCTTAAAGCTATATTAGTTTACTTTTATAAAAATACAAATATATATATAAGTAATATTATTATTATAAAGGGGGTTTTTACCGTTTAATGACCGGTTTGTCGATTTTAAAACTTTAGTCACAGTTAAAACCAAATGTAAAATATTAAAAATAAATACAAGACTTAAATTAAAGCGTAAAGTAAATAGCGATAATGAAATTGCGAATAATAAAAGTGCGATAAAATAAACTTGCGATAATTAAAAAGTATGATAATTAAAAGTGCAATTAAATACAATAACAATAAAAATGCGATAATTAGAAGTGCAATTAAATATAAAATAAAGGAAATTAAATATGAAATAAAATAATTATGCTTATTTAAACTTCCGTAATCATGATGTTTGACGTGTTGATTTTAGTTTTATGCCCATGGGTTAATTGTCCTTTGTCCTGGATTATTTAATATGTCCGTCTGGTTTTTGTCCATAACAGTCCATCAGTCATAAATATAAAGTGCGAGTGTCCTCGTCAAATTATCCTTATACCCGAAGTTAAATATTCCAACTAATTGGGGACTTAAACTGTAACAAAATTTTAATACTTTGTTTAATAATTACACCAGGATGTCGACTGAGTGTAACCCAAGGTTTTAATATTTTGTTATCAATTATACCAAGTGTCCTTGTACATAATTTCACCCCTGTTTTAATTATTCTAGTGGCTATTAATCCATTCCCGTGTCCGGTTAAATGAACAATTATTCGTACATATAAATACCCCGCCCATCGTGTCCGATTGAGTGTATATGGTAATTTATAGGGACGCCCAATTGTAAATCTTTATATTAACATTAACAAACTATCATTTAGTTAAACAAATATAAAGCCCATTAATAGCCCATAGTCTAATTTCCACAAGTGTCGTTCTTTTGTCCAAACCCCAATTATGGTGCAAAGCCCAATTACCCAATTTTAGTAATTAGCCCAACATCATGATTACTTCGGATTAAATAAGCATAATAATAACTTAGCTACGAGACATTAATATAAAAAGGTTGAACATAACTTACAATGATTAAAAATAGCGTAGCGTTACACGGACAGAATTTCGACTTACACCCTTACAACATTTGCTAACATACCTTTATTATTAGGATTAAAATTAAAATTAAAATTAAAATTAAAATATAAATATAAATATTTACGTATAGATATAGAGAGGATGGATATATATGTTATTTAGCGATCAGAATTCGTTTGCTTTTATAGGGAGTTTCAGAATTTGGGGCTCCGCGACTCGCGGCCCTTTTTGCCTTCAAACTCCGCGAGTCGCGGAGTTTGTAAATACAGCTCACTCATTTTGGCTCTTTGTTTACCGACGGTTTATTATATAAATATAATATATATATAATTTATATAATTAATTATATATTATATTATATTTATATACATAGTTAACTTGTAATTTTTAGTCCGTTGCGTCGAGCGTTGAGAGTTGACTCTGGTCCTGGTTCCGGATTTTCGAATGTCCTTGCGTACAATTTAATATCTTGTACTTTGCGTTTTGAATCTTGTACTCTTGTAATTTCGAGACGTTTCTTATCAATAATTGGAACCTCTTTGATTGTCTTTTGTACTTTTGAGCTTTTTGGTCATTTGCGTCTTCAATTCGTCGAATCTGTCTTTTGTCTTCACCTTTTATTATTTAAACGAATTATCATTTGTAAATAGAACAATTGCAACTAAAAGCTTGTCTTTCTTGAGGAATAATGCTATGAAATATATGTTCGTTTTTAGCATTATCAAATATTCCCACACTTAAGCGTTGCTTGTCCTCAAATAATATCGTCTTGAAATACTAGAATCACTTCTTTATTCTTCACACTTTGTACATCAGTGATTTCTATACGGCGGTATAAACAATGGTAGTAACGATATGGTTTACAGTCCCACATGGCTATAAAAATTTAGATCCATTAAGGAAATTGGATCTTTATGAAAACATTTGATCTTTTGAAAATTAAATCTAGTTTTTACCCTGGATAAGTTTTCCGGAATAACCCTTTACCGGTGTTTTCAAAATATTTTTGTGGGTTTGGTGGGTTTCAGATTTGAAAATTTTAGCTCAAAACTTGCGGTTTTGTGTCACCCACTTGCTAACCTTGTATTTGGAAAGCAACACGTCCAGTTTACTTGTCCCGTATATTACCTTTCGGTAAACTACCGTCCGGTTGTAAAGGAAATCGTTGAACAAGCAACTGTTAAGGCAATGTCCCCTGACATGCTTTTAATTATGGTCTATAACGTGTCGGACACAATTACTATCCTTGGTAGGAGCAATAGTAAAGCTCACCCTTATGATTTTTCGGTCTGGCACAAGGTCCTGTCTTTGACCACTATGCAACCACCGTTCTTACGGTTGACACCCGATTTAGTTCAGGTGACCTAATGAATTCTAGGTGAATTCCTAGGATTTTACGTTCAATGGTAATGAACGCATTGAAAATAGGGTTTTCAGAAAACAAATCGGTTTGTAATTTTGATCAAAATATTTTCTCGTTCAAGCTCGAGTTTAGATATCATTGAATTCCATGAGTTTGTAATTCTCAATCTTTAAGGTCAATATCAAGGATTGAGTAATATCAGGCTTAAAAGCTGATTTTTGATCTTTTAAGGAGATTATCCTTTCTGGGGATCTGATTCATTAGTCTTATCCAGCTAATTTGCATGGTGCCCCCCATTTTACGAGATAAATCCTTCTCATGGTTAGGATAAATCTGACCACTTGGCGACCCTGTTTAATGCTGAGGTCCGTGGATTTCCTGCTGATTTTAGTGATGACTTTTCCAGATTTTTCGTCAACCTACAGCTGGTCTGGACGACAACTTCTTGACCTAAATCAAGAAGCGCGTGTCTTTTTCGGAAGACTTTACTTCCTTTTAATGATGGAATTGATTCATCGTGTAGATCCATCTTTCTTACAGTAAATCAGGTAAAACTTTTTAGTTTAGTCCAAAGCAAAAGTATTTTCAGTTATTTGTACAAAAATATGTGATATATGTTTTGAATAACTTGGAGAATTTTCCCACACTTGGCTTTTATTTTCCTTTTTATTGTCCTCTATTCCATTTTAAATGAATTTTAACATTTTGGTTTGTTTCTTAATTTATGTCCTTTCCGAGGTTACAATAATTTCGGTGTTAAAACCTAGTTTTATCGTTCATAAATATGTATAAACATGATTTTGAGTTCATTTAATTGAAAATTTTGAAATTTTTTACTAGAATTGGGTAGTCAGTATATAAGACTAGGGCTGTTCTTTATTATCAGAGAGCACTAGATTCTAATACAACTACTGCTTTACTAGTATTTTTAATGGTAACCCAGTGTTTAAGATAAAAATTTTAAAATCCGAAAGAATTTAACCCCTTCCCACACTTAAGATCTTGCAATGCCCTCATTTGCAAGAAATCAGTAACAATTTAAATTATTGAGGGTGATTTGTGTGAAAATGATTAAATTTTACCAAAGTTTCCAAATATATTGGCGTTTGTTTGCTGAATGATAAATGGTGCACATCATTTGTTCATTCCGTCTTGTTGTTATTTCACATATATTTTGCATCTTGTCGTCAAAATTAGTTGCTTTTGCTGAACTTAATGCCAGTCTTTGAAAATGCGTTGTTTTACCCTGTTGTGTACATAAGATAAACTGCAAACATATATACATATTTTTGAAGTTTGGTATATTACCCCACATTCAAAAATTATTAAAATCTAAGAATAAAAGTTAGAAAATTATGAAAACTATTACAATATTAACATAAGTATTAAACGTATCAACATTACAAATTACAAAATAAATAAAACTAAGTAGACTAGAGATGATACTGATACCAATAGGGGTTCCATGCATAACCATAGGTGCTATAGAATGCTTCGGCTGGGTTATATGTAGGATACGGTGGTTGCATCTCTATAGACCAGGGAGGGAATATGGGTTTTGGAGTAGGAATATAGTTTCTACCTATATGTTGGCAATGAGCTATGATTTGGTTTTGATGAACTTGCCAATCTTCAAATGCTCTCTGTCTAGCATTTTCGTACTCCTGTGAAGCTATAAACCTTTGCATTTCTTGCATTTCATTTCCCCCTCCTACATTACCTTGCTGTTGGTTTCTCTCAACCTGTGGATGTCTACCATGGTATTGTACTGCGGCATTATTTCGCCTCTTCAAAACTTTCGCACCATGGTATACATTTAAACCTATTGTATCGCGGGGTTCTGGTTCTTCGACTAATAATCCCCCCGACTTATATCCACACCGAGATATTCAGCAATCAAAGTAATAAAAATACCACCTCCTATTATGCTATGCGGTCTCATCCCCCTAACCATAGCTGATAAATAATAACCCACACAATAAGGTATACTTACAGCGCTTTGTGGGTCTCGAATACACATATGGTAAAACAAATCCTGTTCATTTACCTTTTCCTTGTTCTTACCTCTTTGTGTAATCGAATTAGCTAAAAACCTATGAATCACTCTTAATTCAGCTCTATCTATATCCAAATAAGAGTAATTTCCCCCTTTGAATCGGTGATGGCTTGTCATTTGACTCCATACACCATGTGTATCAAAGTTTTCATCTATCTTTCTACCATTTAGTATCAACCCTCTACAATCGGCAGATGCTAACTCCTCAGGCGTATATATACGTAAAGCCTGAGCCATGTCTAGTAAAGACATGTGGCGCATCGAACCTCCTAACAAAAATCTAATAAAAGATCGATCGGTTAAACTAGCTACTCGATCATTTAATTCTATACTACACAACAATTCTTCACACCATACTTTATATACAGGTCTACGCATGGTGAATAAACGTACCCAGTCGTTAAAAGTAGAATTACCATACCTCTGTGCAAGTAATTCCCTAATTGTCCCGGCCAATTCTACAGCTTCTAATGGTCCCCATTCTATGACCCTAGGTACCTCAACAACTTTAGAATGAAGAGTATGCAAACCCCTTTGGTATTTTGGATAATCTATCCAAAGTTTGTCAAATCTCAGGTTCGGGTGCAAATCTTCCAAGTGCATATCAGAAAATGTCATGACTGGATGAGGTATATCTTGCTTGTAGTAGTTATCCACCTCCTGTTGTTCCGCATTCTTACCAGGAGCATTGCGAGCTTGGGATGAAGATTCACCCCTTTCAGTCTGCAAAACACATCAAACACAATTTTTGTGCATCCAAATATGCATTAGTGTCAGCAAAATCATCAATCAAAATAATTACAATGACATGATCAATTTATATCAAACTTAAGCTCATTTTCATATTTTCATCAAATCTACACTTTTTCAAATAAGCATATACGAAAATGTTCGCCAAGTTCATAAGCATTCAACTCAAATAACATGTCAAAATAATCATTACTAGCAATTAAACAAGTTTCAAATGGCATTATCTCTCAAAAATCAAGTTCATGAATTTTAGACTTGAAAAAGTCCACTTTAATTCTCAAAATCATGTTTAGGCTCAAAGTTTGGATCATTTAACTACCTAAACATGTTACACTACTTAATTTAGCAACAATTCATGACAAAAATCGGCCATAACCTGTTTATATCAAAAAGCCCAAAATTTGCTCAAGAACACAAACACTAGATTACTCAAAATTTGAAGTTTAAGGCTTCTAATCATGTTAAATAGCATCAATCTAGGTTATACAAGCATAATACATAAGCAATTTAAGCATAATTACACTAAAAAGCATCAAAATTAAATTGGGGAAAAAATTGCTCAAGAACACTAATTTTCGGATTAAATGGTGTTTAGGTGTAGAAATTTACCGTTTTTCTTGAGTAATTCCTTGATAGCATCCTTCTCAACATGATTTTAGTAAAAGATTTGATGATTAACGGTTAAAAATTGTGATTTTGGGGGTGTTTTCTCGTGTATTTTCGGGTATTATTTTCGCAGTATTTTTGAGTTTGTGGTGTGGACTGAGCTGTTCTGCGTTTATATTTTTTTTTGGATTTTAGGAACTCCGCGAGTCGCGGTATATTACCCTTCAAACTCCGCGACTCGCGGAGTTTGTTTGTTTTTTTTTTTATAACATCTTATACTAATTAAAACAATTAAGTAATTAATTTTAAAATTTTGTTTCCCTAGTTATTTAGGACGAGGTCGTTTCGGATCGATGTCCTAGTCTGTCCTTCGACAAAATTTTAAAATTTGTCTTTTTGTAGCTATTGTTTTAAAAGCTAAGATTTTTGGGTTTTTTAATGTTTTTGGCATACTTTAATTCAATAAGATTAAAAATAATGATAATAAAAGTTCTCGTCCCTCCCTCGGGTAAAGCAATTTCGGTTCAAAGACCTAGTCTTCAACTTACGACAAATTTTAAAAATCATATTTTTAACTTAGCGACATAAAGTAAATTTTTGTTTTTAAATTCACACAACTTAAATATAAAATTCAAAATTAATATTAAAAATTCACACCAAACTTAAAATTTAAAATGCATAAAAATAAAATTCATATTTTTAAAAATTAAAAATTCACACCAAACTTAATTTAAAAATTTATATTATAAATTCATACCAAACTTATATTAATTTTTCAAATATTTACAATTTTAAAAATATTGTTTTTACAAAGTTTACAATATTAATTTAAGATTTAAATATTAATTTTAAAAACATGGTAAAAATAAAATTAAAAATCTTTTTGGCTTTTTATCCCACTTTAATCAATCAAATATTATCAAAAATATGCGCCCCTCTTTTCGGTAAAGTAATTTCGGTTCCATGACCTAATTTAACTCATGACGAATTTTTGAAATATTTTGGGTTGATTGATTAAAGATATTTATACCTTAAGAATAAACGTTAAATTTCGCAGTGATGTAATAAATTTTTGAATGATATCAATAATTTCGGTCGTCAAACCTAATTTTATTCAATACCAATTTAATACTTTATAGCGAACAAATTAGCGTTTATTATCAAAAGGTTAAAAATAAAAATAAAAAAAATAAAAACTGTACAAACATACCTGTGAAATAGATTTCTTAGTTATATGATCTATCCCATTCATAAGATAGTCGGTTTAATTGGTTTTCCATGGCTACATAGGCGTAACCTCGAGCATTCAGTGTCTTTTCTTCTAAACATATGAACGGTCCGTCTCTGCATAAAGTAACAAATTCGGTATTTGAATAGGTTTGATTATTTGAACATTTACCTCCATGTGACCATTTTCCGCATTTGTGACATCTTTCTAGGTGTCGTGCTCTTCTTTTCGCTGCGGATTTTGATTTTCCTTTACCAAATTGTAACTTATTATCTTCGCATCTGGATTCTTTTCTAACTCTGTCCAATCTTTCTCTGATTACTGATACTATTTCACTCGGTAGTGTGTCATTATTACGTTTAGTGATCAAAGCGTGTAGCATTAGACCATGGTTTAGTTCACAGGCAGTCTTCATTTTGTAAAAACCTAAAAAAAATAAAAATTCAGAATGGGGGGAGAAGACTAGTTCTTTAGGGTCTGCTAGGGAAAGACCATTCGGGTTCCATTTTCAAGAACTACACGAAAACAGACAATCTAACTCTAACAGAAATACATATTATCCTTTAAAGACTTGATTCTCCCCACACTTAGTTAGCTGTGGTGTCGAAATTGTGATTAACTTCGTTGTCGACTTCCATCGGACTATCTATGTAGTGTTTAACTCTGTGACCATTAACTTTAAATTCAATCCCATTTGAATTTATTAATTCTATCGTTCCGTATGGGAAAACTCTTTTGACTATGAATGGTCCAGACCATCTTGATTTCAATTTTCCAGGAAATAGCTTAAATCGTGAATTGAAAAGAAGAACCCTGTCTCCTTCTTTAAATTCTTTTGAACTTCTGATTCTTTTATCATGCCATTTCTTCGTTCTTTCCTTATAGATTAACGAATTTTCGTATGCTTCATGTCTTAATTCTTCTAATTCATTTAGTTGACTTAATCGTAGACGTCCGGCTTCATGTAAATCAAGATTACATGTCTTCAAAGTTCAAAATGCTTTGTGTTCAATTTCTACTGGAAGATGACATGCTTTTCCATAAACAAGTCTAAAAGGTGTGGTTCCAATTGGAGTTTTGTAGGCTGTTCTAAAAGTCCAGAGTGCATCCTCCAATTTAATGGACCATTCCTTCGGATTTGATCCTACGGTTTTCTCTAGAATACGTTTTAAAGCTCGGTTGGTATTTTCAACTTGTCCACTTGTTTGTGGATCGGTTGGTATTTTCAACTTGTCCACTTGTTTGTGGATGATATGCGGTGGAGATTTTATGAGTTACTCCATATCTTTTAAGAACTTTCTCAAGTTGATTATTACAGAAATGAGTACCCCGATCACTTATTAAAGCTTTCGGTGTTCCAAACCTTGCAAAAAGACGTTTTAAAAAGTTGACTACAACTCGTGCATCGTTAGTTGGGAGAGCTTGTGCTTCCGCCCATTTAGATACATAATCAATGGCTACGAGTATATATAGATTATTATGAGATTTTGGAAATGGACCCATAAAGTCAATACCCCAAATGTCAAATACTTCACATACTTGGATGAAATTTTGTGGCATTTCATCACGTTGACTTATTTTTCCGGCCCTTTGACAAGCATCACAGGATTTGCAAAGAAGGTGTGCGTCTTTGTAAATTGTAGGCCAATAGAATCCAGCATCATAAACTTTTCTTGCTGTTAGTTGAGGCCCATAATGCCCTCCTGTTGGTCCTGTGTGACAATGGTTTAATATTTTACTAGCTTCATCTCCAAATACACATCGGCGTATTATTCTATCGGGACAACTTTTAAACAGATGTGGATCTTCCCAAAAATAGTGTTTTATATCACTGAAGAATTTCTTTCGTCTTTGGTACGATAATCCTTTTTCAAGGAATCCACATACTAAATAGTTTGCATAGTCTACAAACCATGGAATTTCTTTATAATCTATCTTCAATAGATATTCATCAGGAAAGTTGTCTTGTATGGCCGATTCATTTAGAACTTCTAATTCGGGATTTTCAAGACGAGAAAGATGATCAGCGGCGAGATTTTCTGCTCCTCTTTTATCTCGGATTTCAATATCAAACTCTTGTAAGAGTAAGATCCAACAGATTAATCTTGATTTAGCATCTTGTTTAGAAAATAGGTATCTAAGAGCAGAATGGTCGGTATAAACCACCGTTTTTACTAGAACGAGATATGATCGAAATTTGTCAAAAGCAAAGACAATAGCAAGGAGTTCTTTTTCAGTAGTTGTATAGTTCGTTTGTGCTCCTTGTAACGTCTTACTAGCATAATATATAGGTTGAAATCGTTTTTCAATCCTTTGTCCTAAAACGGCTCCCATTGCAAAATCACTTGCATCGCACATTAGTTCAAATGGTAGATTCCAATTTGGTGTTATCATGATCGGCGCATTAGTGAGTTTCTCTTTAAGAATATTAAACGATTTGATACACTCATCTGAAAAGATGAATGGAGCATCCTTTTCTAGGAGTTTATTCATAGGAGTGGCAATTTTAGAAAAATCTTTTATGAAACGTCGGTAAAAACCGGCATGCCCTAGAAAACTCCTAACTCCTCTAACATTGGTGGGATGTGGAAGTTTAGCAATTACATCTACTTTAGCTCTATCCACTTCAATTCCTTCTTTTAAAATTTTATGACCAAGAACGATGCCTTCTTTAACCATGAAATGGCATTTCTCCCAATTAAGTACTAGATTTGATTATTCGCATCTAATAAGCATTCGTTCAAGATTAACTAGACATGATTCAAATGTATCACCGAAGACTGAAAAGTCATCCATGAAAACTTCCATGCATTCTTCTATCATGTCATGAAAAATCGCCATCATACACCTTTGAAAGGTTGCAGGGGCGTTACAAAGTCCAAATGGCATGCGTTTGTAAGCAAAAGTACCATAAGGGCACGTGAATGTGGTTTTCTCTTGGTCCTCGGGTGCTATTGGAATTTGAAAATATCCGGAAAATCCATCTAGAAAACAATAGTAACTATTTTCGGCTAATCTTTCCAACATTTGATCAATGAAAGGTAAGGGAAAGTGATCTTTTCTGGTGGCGTCATTTAATTTTCTATAATCAATACATACACGCCATCCTGTTACAGTCCTAGTAGGAATAAGCTCATTTTTCTCATTTGTAATGACAGTCATGCCACCCTTCTTAGGCACGCATTGAACTGGGCTTACCCATGGACTATCAGAGATTGGATATATCAAACCTGCATCTAGCAGTTTAATAATTTCTTTTTTAACTACATCTTGCATATTAGGATTTAGTCTTCGTTGGCGTTGCACATACGTTTTATGACCTTCTTCCATAAGGATTTTATGTGTGCAATACGAAGGACTTATTCCTTTAATATCATGAATCTTCCATGCAATGGCTGGTTTATGAGCTTTCAACACAGAAATGAGTTGTGATTTCTCATTTTCAGTAAGAGAAGACGATATTATTACAGGTAATTCAGATTCACCATGTAAATAAGCGTATTCCAAATGGTTTGAAAGTGGCTTTAACTCTAATTTCGGTGGTTCTTCTATCGATGATTTGTATCGATATCTGTCTTCTTCTTTTAGCATTTGAATTTCTTCTGTTGTTGGTTCATATCCATTAGCTATAAGTGTAGCTAACATTTCAGCTTCATCAATTGGTTCATTACCTTCTCCTAAAGAACATTCTCCTGTTCCTTGTAATTCTGGAAATTCTTCTAATAATTCTGCATGTGCATCTATGGTTTGAATATAATAACATGTATCATCTGCAGATTGTGGTTGTTGCATTGCTCTATCAACTGAAAAGGTAACACTCTCATCCTCTATACTTAGGGTCAATTTCTTACCGAACACGTCTATCATTGCTTTAGCCGTGTTTAAGAATGGTCTTCCTAATATGAGAGGAACTTGAGAATCTTCTTCCATGTCCAGAACAACAAAATCTACTGGAAATACTAAAGTACCAACTTTAACGAGCATGTTCTCCATTATCCCTCTAGGATATTTTATTGATCTATCGGCTAGTTGTATGCTTATTCTGGTTGGTTTCAATTCTCCAAGGTCTAGTTTAGCGTATAGTGAATACGGCATTAGATTTATACTAGCACCTAAGTCTACCAATGCTTCTATTGAACTAAGACTACCCAGAAAATATGGAATTGTGAAACTTCCTGGATCAGATAGTTTTTCTGGTATCTTATTCAACAGCACTGCTGAACAATTAGCGTTCATAGTAACAGCCGAGAGTTCTTCCATTTTCTTTCTATTTGAAATTAGATCTTTCAAGAATTTAGCATATCTAGGCATTCCTGAAATCACATCAATGAAAGGAAGATTTACATTTATCTGTTTAAACATATCCAAGAATTTGGATTGCTCTGCTTCAAGTTTCTCTTTCTTCATTTTACTCGGGTAAGGAAGTGGTGGTTGGTATGGTTTAACATAAAGTTTAGCCTTAACTGTGTTATCTTCATTAACCTTTTCAACTACCGGTTCTTTTTCCTTATCTTGATCAGGTTGTGGTTCTTGTGGAGTAGGAATAGCTTCATCATAAGTTACAGGTATTTCAGGTGGTTTAAGCGTTGTACCACTTCTTGTGGTAATGGCTTTAGCTGTTTCATTCCGGGGGTTAGCATTTGTATCACTAGGTAGACTTCCCGGTTTTCTTTCACCTATTAACCTTGCTAGGTTACTTACTTCTTGTTCCAGATTTTGAATAGAAGCTTGTTGATTTCTAAATGCTTGAGCATTTTGTTCATTGGTTTGTTTTTGAGATGTGAAAAACTGCGTTTGAGTTTCAACTAGCTTCGTCATCATATCTTCTAAATTCGGCTTTTTATCATCGGTTTATTGTGGTGGTTTGTTTTGAAAATTAGGTCTTTGCTGATTGTAAGTATTATTGGATACTTGTTGATTGCTAGGACCTTGTTGATTGTTGTATGGAATATTTCTGTTATAATTCTGGTTTTGATTGTAAATCGGTCTTGGCGGTTGATAATTATTCTGATAATTATTTCCAGGCCTTTGGTTTATGTATGAAATATTCTCTCTTTGTTCTATTGTTAATTCAATACTGAGACAATCTTTTGTCAAATGTGGTCCTCCACACTGCTCACAACTAATTCGTATTGAGTGAATATCTTTAGTCATCTTTTCCATTCGTCTCTCGACAACATCTATCTTTGCGGATATGGAATCTAAGTCATGGCTAGAATCGGCTCTAGCTGCTTTAGATGATCTAACGATATCCTTTTCTTGGTGCCACTCATGTGAGTGGGAAGCAGTGTTATCAATAATTTTGTAAGCATCAGTTTCAGTTTTCTTCATAATAGAACCACCAGCTGCTATATCTTTGTCTTTCCTTGTAGTGATGTCGCATCCTTGGTAGAATATTTGTACTATTTGACAGGTGTCTAAACCATGTTGCGGACATCCTCTTAACAACTTTCCAAATCTTGTCCACGCCTCATATAGAGTTTCATTTGGCTTCTGTGTAAACGTAACAATTTCTGCTTGAAGCCTTACGACTTTAGATGCCGGAAAGAATTGTTTAAGAAATTTTTCAACTAAAACGTCCCATGTATCAATCGCCCCTTCAGGTAACGACTCCAACCAATCTTTGGCTTCTCCCTTTAAAGTCCAGGGAAATAACATGAGATATATCTGTTCATCCTCCACTTCTCGGATTTTAAATAGTGTGCAGATCCTATTAAAGGTACATAGATGTTCATTTGGATCTTCCTTCGGCGCACCACTAAATTGGCATTGATTAGTCACCATGTGTAGAATTTGTCCTTTGATTTCATAATCTGGAGCATTAATGTCTGGATGAGTAATTGCGTGACCTTGGCCAGTGCGTTTAGCTCTCATTCGGTCTTCCATACTTAAAGGTTCCAGATTCTCCATAATCGAATTTGTTGAATCGGAATCACTATAGGATTCTGATTTAATGGTTCGTTCCTCAACAATCTCTGTTTGAATGATTGGTGGTTCCGGAGGAAAGTTTAGTGGTTCAGGATCTACGAATCGTCCCTGAATATTTTCCGGATTCTCAATTGTGAGGTCGGGTTCAAAAAATGGATTATCGGAAATTTGAACTGGAGTACTTGGTCGACTGGATGACGATTCTAAAGAAAAATCAACGGCAGTAATATTTGCTAAATGTCTTGATCTAGTTACAGGTGGTGAACGTACAAAAGGTGGTGAACGTCTTGCTCGGTGCATTCACTGAATATCCTATTAGTTTTTTAAAAGGAAAGAAAAATTATAATAAGTTATCCAATCAATAGACTTTTCTGATTTTGCCCACGTTTCGAATAGCCAAAAGATACAGCAGAGTGGCAGGATTCGTTTGGTCTCAATATAATTGAGGACTGTTTGGCTCCAATAACCCGGTCCACGTACAAATCCAACTATTACTACGAACCAGAAAATTTTGATGTCTATCAATTTAACCACTTAAAATAAATTTTCGTAATTTTAAGAAATTTAGATAAGAAGTAGAATAAAAATCTATGTCCTAAAAACTAGAATAACGAGAAATAAGAAAGAAAAAGAGCGTGTCGAAAAAGGTCGAAAAAGAAAAATGGTTGAAAAATAAAAGGTGACGGAAAAATAAAAGAAACTTATAAAACTTAAAAATACTTGACAAACCTAACCTTATTACTACAACTAACTTAAAATTATAATCGCAAATTGAGATTACTAATTGGAATGATAATTGATACATAGGTAAAAGTCGTCTAAAAATATTAAATCTTACAAGAAAAACTAAATCCCAAATGGAAATAACTTAAAAAGAAACTAAAACTTAAATAGGCGTCGCAAAATTCTAAAGCACCTAAATCTTAGTCTAAAGAAAAAGCACTTAAGGAATTCTACGGCAAAACCTAAAAATCTAGAAGTAAAAATAACTATGGCAAAAATAAGTTTAAAACTAAATATGAGCTAAAAATACAAATATTACGCTAAAACGATTAAAAAGGGACAAAATATAAAAATATACAAAAAGTTGTAAAAAGTACAATTTTTATAAAAATATTATTTTTATATTATTTATTTATTAAAACTATTAATTTTACAATTTAATTAAACTAATTTAACTAAAATATAAATTAAATAAAAAGTAAAACTAAAAATAAAATTAATTATAATAATAATAAGTATTTAGGGTTAATAATAATAATAATTAATAATTACCCGTAATTAATGCTGAATTAGGGTTCTGTCGGTGTCAGAGTGTCTCCGCGAGTTGCGGTATTCCAAGCAGCAAACCCCGCGAGTCGCGGGGTTCCAAAATTCAACTCTGGTACAGTTTTAAATTTGACGCGTTTTTTTTTATTTTTTTTATTTTATATTTTCTGTTTTATATTTTCTGTTTTATAATCTAAAATTTTTAGATAATAAAAACTTATATTTTAAAAATTAGAATAAAAATAGAATTACTTTATAATTTTATAAATAAAAATCTTAAAACTAGATTTATATATATATATATATATATATTTTTTTATATGTTTTAAATAAAAACAAAATACTTAAATAAAACTTATATAAAAATAAAGAAACTTTATAAAACTTAAATATTTAACAAAATCTTAAAAATACTTATATTTTTGTTTTTCTTTTTATATTTTCGAATATTTAAAACGTATTTTTATAAAAACGAATTTTAATAAAAGTAAACTAAAAATCTTTTTTTTTTATATTAGCGTTGCGCTTCCGCCGTTTAAGAGTTCCCCGGCAGCGGTGCCAAAAATACTTGATGTGGTAGCGGAGTGTATATAAAATAGCTATTAAATTTTACAAGAAATACTATTAAATACGATACAATTTTACACAAGATATTTATTTATTTAGAGAATGGATATACTTAAACCTTGCTACAACACTTATAGGCAGTGTACCTAATCGTACAGTAGTGTAGTTTTTAGTAAGTCCGGTTCGTTTCACAGGGAAAATCTTTAAACAAAGCTTAACGCTATATTAGTTTACTTTTATAAAAATACAAATATATATATAAGTAATATTATTATTATAAAGGGGGGTTTTTACCGTTTAATGACCGGTTTGTCGATTTTAAAACTTTAGTCGCAGTTAAAACCAAATGTAAAATATTAAAAATAAATACAAGACTTAAATTAAAGCGTAAAGTAAATAGCGATAATGAAATTGCGAATAATAAAAGTGCGATTAAATAAACTTGCGATAATTAAAAAGTACGATAATTAAAAGTGCAATTAAATACAATAACAATAAAAATGCGATAATTAGAAGTGCAATTAAATATAAAATAAAGGAAATTAAATATGAAATAAAATAATTATGCTTATTTAAACTTCCGTAATCATGATGTTTGACGTGTTGATTTTAGTTTTATGCCCATGGGTTAATTGTCCTTTGTCCTGAATTATTTAATATGTCCGTCTGGTTTTTGTCCATAACAGTCCATCAGTCATAAATATAAAGTGCGAGTGTCCTCGTCAAATTATCCTTATACCCGAAGTTAAATATTCCAACTAATTGGGGACTTAAACTGTAACAAGATTTTAATATTTGTTTAATAATTACACCAGGATGTCGACTGAGTGTAACCCAAGGTTTTAATATTTTGTTATCAATTATACCAAGTGTCCTTGTACATAATTTCACCCCTGTTTTAATTATTCTAGTGGCTATTAATCCATTCCCGTGTTCGGTTAAATGAACGATTATTCGTACATATAAATACCCCGCCCATCGTGTCCGATTGAGTGTATATGGTAATTTATAGGGACGCCCAATTGTAAATCTTTATATTAACATTAACAAACTATCATTTAGTTAAACAAATATAAAGCCCATTAATAGCCCATAGTCTAATTTCCACAAGTGTCGTTCTTTTGTCCAAACCCCAATTATGGTGCAAAGCCCAATTACTCAATTTTAGTAATTAGCCCAATATCATGATTACTTCGGATTAAATAAGCATAATAATAACTTAGCTACGAGACATTAATATAAAAAGGTTGAACATAACTTACAATGATTAAAAATAGCGTAGCGTTACACGGACAGAATTTCGACTTACACCCTTACAACATTTGCTAACATACCTTTATTATTAGGATTAAAATTAAAATTAAAATTAAAATATAAATATAAATATTTACGTATAGATATAGAGAGGATGGATATATATGTTATTTTTGCGATCAGAATTCGTTTGCTTTTATAGGGAGTTTCAGAATTTGGGGCTCCGCGACTCGCGACCATTTTTGCCTTCAAACTCCGCGAGTCGCGGAGTTTGTAAATACAGCTCACTCATTTTGGCTCTTTGTTTACCGACGGTTTATTATATAAATATAATATATATATAATTTATATAATTAATTATATATTATATTATATTTATATACATAGTTAACTTGTAATTTTTAGTCCGTTGCGTCGAGCGTTGAGAGTTGACTCTGGTCCTGGTTCCGGATTTTCGAATGTCCTTGCGTACAATTTAATATCTTGTACTTTGCGTTTTGAATCTTGTACTCTTGTAATTTCGAGACGTTTCTTATCAATAATTGGAACCTCTTTGATTGTCTTTTGTACTTTTGAGCTTTTTGGTCTTTTGCGTCTTCAATTCGTCGAATCTGTCTTTTGTCTTCACCTTTTATTATTTAAACGAATTATCACTTGTAAATAGAACAATTGCAACTAAAATCTTGTCTTTCTTGAGGAATAATGCTATGAAATATATGTTCGTTTTTAGCATTATCAATCGGAGAATTGGTAATCCTCCCAATATTTGGCTTCCTTGGCGGAAACACCATGACCATAATTAACCTTGGTCGGTTGGTTGAGGATTTTCTTATACTTAACCGTTTTATTATTTCCCCCACCGGTTCTATTTCTTCATCCGGTTCCGATTCTTCTTCCGGTTCCGATTCTTCTTCCGGTTCCGACTCTTCTTCCGGTTCCTCTTCGGGAACTTGTGAATCAGTCCACGAATCATTCCAATTTACATTTGACTCTTCATTATTATTAGGTGAGTCAATGGGACTTGTTCTAGAGGTAGACATCTATCACATAATATCAAACGTGTTAAGAGATTAACAATCCAGTATAAAAAGTGAAGTTCAAAGTGTTAGGACTGATACAACACTTGAACAACCCATTACTTCTTCAAATTATTTTATACTACAAGTAAAATCAATCATGTGGTCGGTCTTAACTCAACGTCCAAGATAAACAAGACAAACGGGGTGCAAATGGGTGCAAAAAAGTTGACCTATAAAGAAGAAATGATTAAGTTTGACAAGATCATGAAAAATATGGTAGATGACTGAAATGTCCCGTTCTTATTGATTAAAAACGTTCCATATTAATTGATTTCGTTGCGAGGTTTTGACCTCTATATGAGACGTTTTTCAAAGACTGCATTCATTTTTAAAACAAACCATAACCTTTATTTCATCAATAAAGGTTTAAAAAGCTTTACGTAGATTATCAAATAATGATAATCTAAAATATCCTGTTTACACATGACCATTACATAATGGTTTACAATACAAATATGTTACAACAAAATAAGTTTCTTGAATGCAGTTTTTTACACAATATCATACAAGCATGGACTCCAAATCTCGTCCTTATTTAAGTATGCGACAGCGGAAGCTCTTAATAATCACCTGAGAATAAACATGCTTAAAACGTCAACAAAAATGTTGGTGAGTTATAGGTTTAACATATATATATCAAATCATAATAATAGACCACAAGATTTCATATTTCAATACACATCCCATACATAGAGATAAAAATCATTCATATGATGAACACCTGGTAACCGACATTAACAAGATGCATATATAAGAATATCCCCATCATTCCGGGACACCCTTCGGATATGATATAAATTTCGAAGTACTAACGCATCCGGTACTTTGGATGGGGTTTGTTAGGCCCAATAGATCTATCTTTAGGATTCGCGTCAATTAGGGTGTCTGTTCCCTAATTCTTAGATTACCAGACTTAATAAAAAGGGGCATATTCGATTTCGATAATTCAACCATAGAATCTAGTTTCACGTACTTGTGTCTATTTTGTAAATCATTTATAAAACCTGCATGTATTCTCATCCCAAAAATATTAGATTTTAAAAGTGGGACTATAACTCACTTTCACAGATTTTTACTTCGTCGGGAAGTAAGACTTGGCCACTGGTTGATTCACGAACCTATAACAATATATACATATATATCAAAGTATGTTCAAAATATATTTACAACACTTTTAATATATTTTGATGTTTTAAGTTTATTAAGTCAGCTGTCCTCGTTAGTAACCTACAACTAGTTGTCCACAGTTAGATGTACAGAAATAAATCGATAAATATTATCTTGAATCAATCCACGACCCAGTGTATACGTATCTCAGTATTGATCACAACTCAAACTATATATATTTTGGAATCAACCTCAACCCTGTATAGCTAACTCCAACATTCACATATAGAGTGTCTATGGTTGTTCCGAAATATATATAGATGTGTCGACATGATAGGTCAAAACATTGTATACGTGTCTATGGTATCTCAAGATTACATAATATACAATACAAGTTGATTAAGTTATGGTTGGAATAGATTTGTTACCAATTTTCACGTAGCTAAAATGAGAAAAATTATCCAATCTTGTTTTACCCATAACTTCTTCATTTTAAATCCATTTTGAGTGAATCAAATTGCTATGGTTTCATATTTAACTCTATTTTATGAATCTAAACATAAAAAGTATAGTTTATAGTAAAAAAATAAGTTACAAGTCATTTTTGTAAAGGTAGTCATTTCAGTCGAAAGAACGACGTCTAGATGACCATTTTAGAAAACATACTTCCACTTTGAGTTTAACCATAATTTTTGGATATAGTTTCATGTTCATAATAAAAATTATTTTCTCAGAATAACAACTTTTAAATCAAAGTTTATCATAGTTTTTAATTAACTAACCCAAAACAGCCCGCGGTGTTACTACGACGGCGTAAATCCGGTTTTACGGTGTTTTTCGTGTCTCCAGGTTTTAAATCATTAAGTTAGCATATCATATAGATATATAACATGTGTTTAGTTTATTTTAAAAGTCAAGTTAGAAGGATTAACTTTTGTTTGCGAACAAGTTTAGAATTAACTAAACTATGTTCTAGTGATTACAAGTTTAAACCTTCGAATAAGATAGTTTTATATGTATGAATCGAATGATGTTATGAACATCATTACTACCTTAAGTTCCTTGGATAAACCTACTGGAAAAGAGAAAAATGGATCTAGCTTCAACGGATCCTTGGATGGCTCGAAGTTCTTGAAGCAGAATCATGACACGAAAACAAGTTCAAGTAAGATCATCACTTGAAATAAGATTGTTATAGTTATAGAAATTGAACCAAAGTTTGAATATGATTATTACCTTGTATTAGAATGATAACCTACTGTAAGAAACAAAGATTTCTTGAGGTTGGATGATCACCTTACAAGATTGGAAGTGAGCTAGCAAACTTGAAAGTATTCTTGATTTTATGTAACTAGAACTTGTAGAATATATGAAGAACACTTAGAACTTGAAGATAGAACTTGAGAGAGATCAATTAGATGAAGAAAATTGAAGAATTAAAGTGTTTGTAGGTGTTTTTGGTCGCTGGTGTATGGATTAGATATAATGGATATGTAATTTTGTTTTCATGTAAATAAGTCATGAATGATTACTCATATTTTTGTAATTTTATGAGATATTTCATGCTAGTTGCCAAATGATGGTTCCAACATGTGTTAGGTGACTCACATGGGCTGCTAAGAGCTAATCATTGGAGTGTATATACCAATAGTACATACATCTAAAAGCTGTGTATTGTACGAGTACGAATACGGGTGCATACGAGTAGAATTGTTGATGAAACTGAACGAGGATGTAATTATAAGCATTTTTGTTAAGTAGAAGTATTTTGATAAGTGTATTGAAGTCTTTCAAAAGTGTATAAATACATATTAAAACACTACATGTATATACATTTTAACTGAGTCGTTAAGTCATCGTTAGTCGTTACATGTAAGTGTTGTTTTGAAACCTTTAGGTTAACGATCTTGTTAAATGTTGTTAACCCAATGTTTATAATATCAAATGAGATTTTAAATTATTATATTATCATGATATTATCATGTATGAATATCTCTTAATATGATATATATACATTAAATGTCTTTACAACGATAATCGTTACATATATGTCTCGTTTAAAAATCATTAAGTTAGTAGTCTTGTTTTTACATATGTAGTTCATTGTTAATATACTTAATGATATGTTTACTTATTATAGTATCATGTTAACTATATATATATATCCATATATATGTCATCATATAGTTTTTACAAGTTTTAACGTTCGTGAATCACCGGTCAACTTGGGTGGTCAATTGTCTATATGAAACATATTTCAATTAATCAAGTCTTAACAAGTTTGATTGCTTAACATGTTGGAAACATTTAATCATGTAAATATCAATCTCAATTAATATATATAAACATGGAAAAGTTCGGGTCACTACAGTGACGAGCAACACACCAACATCTCAAAGCCATAAGGATCGCCTCGTGGAATACCCGTGGTCTCGGGAACAAGTCGAGGGGTCGTTTGGCAGGTTTAATGTCAACTTCTTTCAAATTCAATTTTTGCTGCTACAAGTCGAAGGTTGATTCATCAAGCTACTGTTGGCAATCATAGTTGTGAATCGAGATATCTCCCAACAAGGTTTCGGCCGCATTCAGTGATTTATACGTAAACACTCCTCCCACGAAGGAATCAAGAGTTTGTCTTGCCAATAGATTAGTACTCCGGTAGAACATGTTGATGTACTCTTTCTTAGTCAATCCATGTGGTGGACAAGCTCTTAACATCTTCTTAAATCGTATCCATGCATCATACAAAGACTCATCACTCCGTTGAGTAAATGCATTAATCTCCATCCTAAGTCATTCCGCCTTTGATGGTCGAAATAAGTGATTGATAAAAGCATCGCTTAAATCTTGAAAAGTCCTAATCGAGTAGGGAGGTAAATTCCTTAACCAAACTTTCGCATCACCTTGAAGAGTAAAGGGGAATGCCCCTAACTTATAAGCATCATAGTCAACATCTTTGTGCTTATAGAGATCACAAAAGTCGTTAAATTGTTGAAGGTGTTCGAAAGTCCCATAAAACCATTTGGTGATCAAAATCCCTTAAGAAAACCAACTTCACTATGTTGAATAAGGAGCAAATGAAAACCAATCCAAACTAAGACCCCAATCCCTTGAAAGCCCCAATTTGATTATCTAGATCACCTAAGTGTTGAAGTACAAGTTGCTTCATGATAGTGCTCTAAATGAACATATATTTAGTATCAATATCCTTCCAATATGTAAAGCTTTTAGTTGCAATTGTTCTATTTTTATGTAATATTCGTTTAAATAAATAAGTGCGAAGACAAAAGAAGAAAATGACGATTTGAAGACGCAAATGACCAAAAAGCTCAAATGTACAAGATATAATTCAAGTGGTTCCATTTATTGATAAGAAACATCTAAAAAAGACAAGAGTACGAGCCGCGGAACGCAAAGTACAAGATATCTCCGCGTACGAAAGGACGTTCGAAAATCCGGAACCGAGACATAAACCGAGCATCAAAACGCGAGACAACGGACCTAAAATTACGAGTCAACTATGCACAAGAATATAATATAATATATATATAATTATATATATTATATTATATAATAAATAAATCAAGAGCCGCCAATGTTTAAAACTCAATGTGAGCTGGAACAGCTGGCCATGCGATCGCATGGCCAGAAGGCACAAAAGTCATGCGCTCGCATGGAGGTCAGAACCTGGCCAAGTGCTATAAAAGGCAAAGTTTTTCAGACGAATGATACACACCATATTTTCTTTCTTCCTCTGTAAAGAAACATATATATTTATATTTATAATATTAAGTTTAATAATAATTGGGTTAATGTAAGAAATGTTTTAAGGTTTTATAAGACGGAACTCTGTCCGTGTAACGCTACGTGATTAATCACCACTGTAAGCTATGTTCTTCCTTTTTAAATTATTGTCTCGTAACTAAGTTATTATTATGCTTATTTGAGCCGAAGTAATCGTGATGTTGGGCTAAAATATTAAGACGGGGTTATTGAATTTTGTACCATAATTTGGGTTTGGACAAAAGACCGATACTTGTGGACATTGGACTAATGACTATTAATAGATGGGGGTTATTGTCTAATCGAATGACAACTCGTTGGAATCTGTCGAACCTATCTTCAAATTAGTTAATCTAATAATTATTAAATGATTATGAATGTTCTATTTAGTAACGTTTATACGACATCTGTTACGATCATTTAATTAATTATTCGGGTTGGGTAATTGATTATTCAAACTGATCAAGTGGGTAAATTAATATTCATATCTCATTAAAACATGGGTGGATTACATACAAGGGTAATTGGTGTAATTGTTAACAAAGTATTAAAATCTTATATTACACGTAGTCGATAACATGGTGTAATTATTAACAAAGTATTAAAACCTTGTTACAGTTCGAATCCCTAATTAGTTGGAATATTTGACTTCGGGAATAAGGTTAATTTGACGTGCATTTTATAATTATGACCGATGAACTATTATGGACAAAAACCAGATAGGTTTCAAATAATCCAAGACAAAGGACAATTAACCCAGAGTAATAAATTAAAATCAAAACGTCAAACATCATGGTTACGGAAGTTTAAATAAGCATAATTGTTTTATTTTATATCTCATCGTACTTTTATTTACTGTCATTTATTTATTGTCATTTTAAATATTGTTATTTATTTTACGCATTTTAATTATCGTTATTTATCTTTACGCTTTATTTGAAATCGACAAACCGGTCATTAAACGGTAAACTCCCCTTTTATAATAATATTACCACTTATATATATATATATATATATATATATATATATATATATATATATATATATATATATATATAGTTTATAAAAATATAGTACGTATTCACTAGCTCCCTGTGGAACGAACCGAACTTACTAAAAACTACACTACTCTACGATTAGGTACACTGCCTATAGATATTGTAGCAAGGTTTAGGTATATTCCATCCAAAAATAAATATATAAAACTTGTGTAATTTGTATCGTATTTCGTAATAAAAATAATAGTATTTTCGTATTACACCTCGCACACATCAAGTTTTTGGCGCCGCTGCCGGGGACTCGGTGAAAACGATATATTTATTAAAACTATATTTTTGTAAAACTATATTATTTCTTATTTCGTAAAAATATTTTGTTATTTATTATAAGTGTTATATATATATATATATATATATATATATATATATATATATATATATATATATATATATATATATATATATATATATATATATATATATATATATATATATATATATATATATATATATATATATATTTAAGAACTTTATTTATAAAATTAAAAAGTATTTTTATTTTTAGTTTTTTAAAATATAAGTTTATTTTTATATATATATTTTTCTATCATATATTTTGTAAAAAAAAAAAAATATAAGTAACTGGGCCGAATACTGTAGTAGCCCAAAACCATTTCTGGATTCGCAGGCCATGCGACCGCATGGCATTACAACCTACACTCCATGCGATTGCATGGAGTGAGGTGACAGGTCTGAAACCTCTGCCGACACGATTAGGGTTAGGTTTAAATATAATTATAATTAATTAATTAAATTAGGGTTTAGTAATTTAATATAATTAGTTTTAGTTTTAATTAATTTTGTATTTATATGTTTTAATTAGTTTATTAGTATAAAAATTAATACTTTTATAAAATAATAATATAAAAATAATATTTTTATAAAAATATGTAATTTTATCATTTTTTGTTTTTTTTATAAGTTGTATATTTTTATCGTTTAATTCGTAAATTGTATATTTATCGATCGTAATTAGTTTTAACTTAGTTTTTTCCATAGAATTTTTATTGTGACAACCCGAAAATTTCTGGCCAAATTTAAACTTTAATCTTTATATGTTTATGACACGATAAACAAAGTCTGTAATGTTGAATCTCAAAAAATTTAAACTATGTTCATACATTCGTTTAACCTTGACCAAACCCTGACGATTCACGAACCATTATAATTGGATTGGAATATATATATATATATATATATATATATATATATATATATATATATATATATATATATATATATATATATATATATATATATATATATATATATATAATAACTTGTAAACATTAACAAAGTATTAGGTATAATACTTTACATGATCGTAATTGACGACGAAATTATAAGATAATATCAAATGATTGAATTATCAAGATACATTGTGATATGATTACGAGTCTCTGTTGAGAGGTCCACTTTACAACAACAACAACAACAACAAAACCCAATACCACATGAGTGGTGTATGGGGGAGGTGAGATGTAGACAATCCTTCCCCTATCTGAGAAATAAAGACAAGTCATTTCTCCACCCAGAGTGAAACACTCTCAAGAGTAGAGAAAGTCATCCCTCTCTTTATTCGACGGATAAAGAGATTGCTTCCGAGAGGACCTCCGGCCTTTAGGTAGGAAAAAGTTTTTTTTTAAAAAAATAAATTAAAAATACAGAATAAAAATAATAATAATAGACGCCATGAAAATGGTAGAATCAAAATTTCCATGGGTTTTAAATCTTGCCTGGAATTCAATTTAGGATCTAAGAGTCAGTCAAGTCGCCAATAAATCGACGATTGTTGTCGACTCAATAATAGAGCTGTAAAAAATAAGGTCCTACCAAGATTTGAACTCGGGTTACTGGATTCAGAGTCCAATATCCTAACCACTAGACCATAGGACCAATCTATGGTAAAGTGAGAGGTCCAGTTGAGAGGTCCACTTTGATTTGAGAAATCTTTCCATTTTAACAATATTCGGAAAAATGGTAAAGTGATTTACAAGTAACAACAAATAGGTCAATTAACGATAACTGGACAAAGGTTTGTAGAGATTAACTTTCAACACAATGATTGCCTCGTGTCTTTTGATAAGATAATTATTAGTTTTCATAATATTGAAAACGTTTTATGATATAGATGAAACCTTTTAAAGAATGATTTAGAATATATTTATATAAAATAAACTAAGGATATATATATATATATATATATATATATATATATATATATATATATATATAGTTTTGAAGAACTGAACGTTATATCGTTAAATAAAGATTTCGATTATATATATATATATATATATATATATATATATATATATACAAATTTCTAAACAATGATATATATATTTTACTACATAATAAAACATAATATTAGCAAATATTAATGTAGATATAAAACAAATTAATTATATTTAATTTTCTTGTATTAAAGATTTCAAAATAATATTATTTGATATATTATAATAAATAACGAGTCGATGATTTAAAGAAGCAAATGACCAAAACACTCAAATGAATAAGTTACATTTTAGTTAGTATAATTATTGGTGAAATAAGTCTATTTATTGATAAAGGTACGTGTCGTGAAACGTAAAGTACAAGTTTTCTAAGCGTACGAAAGGGCGTTCGAAAAACCAGAACCAGCACGTAAGTCGAGCGTCAACGTACAATTCATCGGTACTAAAATTACAAATCAACTATGTACGAGAATATAATATAATATTTAATTAATTCCAAAGATTAAATATATTATATATTAAATAATATATAAATATGTACAAGTAAGTGTCGGCAGAGTAAAATGAAAACTTGTGACCTGGAACATCAAGCCATGAGATCGCATGGCAAGATGCCCACAAACCCATGCGATCGCATGGCAGTGGGTAGGTGGCTCAAATGCTTATATAACGAATTCATTTTGCTCCGGATTCATTTCATTCCTCTCTTCATTCCTCCCTCTGTAAGTATTATTAATTATTTTTATTATATTATTATTATTATTATTTTTATTATTATTATTATTATTATTATTATTATTATTATTATTATTATTATTATTATTATTATTATAAATAAGATTAATATTATTATTAATCTTATTAGTATTATTATTGGAAGGTGTCTTATTATTACTAGTATTATACATAAAATATTACGACGAGGTCGTGAGCAAGTTATTTCATACGGGTTTTTCGAGCGGGAGGGAGCTAAAGAAAATATAGGTTATAGCTTTGGAGGTTATGGGTATGGTTCATGGGTATGCTCGTGAGTCAAATCTAGTGTTTATCATCTCCGTTGCGTCTACGTACTTTCCTGCAATATTGAATCACAATATTGATACGTGCGCATTTATATCTTATCTTTTATATTTTTAATAGTGTATCCATGTCTAGTGCTCGAGTATATATGTTTATGCATGATTGTATGCTTTAATTTTGTCGTTAGATAGTTTATGATGAATAACGAATTTGATACATATGTTATTGATAAAAGATATATGATATGCATGTCGTTGGAAAGCTGTCGAAAAAATAATAACTTTTCGTTTAGAAATCGTGTGTTTTCGAGGAACGGATTAAAATTTATGGTTAACTGAATTATAATTAACATTAATTGAAATTGCTTTTGAATTTGCAATTGATATTTAAACAACTTGTTTATAAGATTGATAATTTGGATTTTCAAATATTACTAACCGAGTAAATGAATTTCTATATAAGGCACGTCTCGTCTTGTTGAACAATTGTCAAAGTTGACTGTCTTATCATGTTTTAAAGCTTTATAAACCCTATAATCTGATTTTACAAGTATTGAAAAACTATATGAAATAATAAATCATGTTCGATTGCCAAGATAATTCATATATAATATAATTCCTGAAATAAATAATATTTTGAGTTTGATAAACTATAAAGTCGTTCAATTATCAAGACTTATACTATGTTAATAAACATGTATAGATTTAAAGATCATATTAGGTCAGGTTGACTTTTGAGATGACTTTTGTTAACTTTAACATGTCGGTCTCGAGCATTAGGATTGTGATACACTATGACCAGACCTAGCTTGTTAGACATGTATTGACCAACATATGTTCTCTAGGTTGAGATCTACGGTTATTTTGCATTTCAAGTTTCGGTCACATTTCGGTGAATGACCTTATGTGCTGCTAAGGTGAGTTTCATATGCTCCCTTTTTAATTGCTTTTGCAATCTATATTTTTGGGCTGAGAATACATGCACTTTATTTTAAACACAATGGATACAAGTACATACTAAATTCTACACTGAGTTTGAACCAAAAATCCCTTAGCTTTGGTAACTAGTAACTGCCGGTTATAAGAACTGGTGGGCGCGAGTAGTTATATATGGATCCATAGGGCTTGACATCCCCGTCTGTTCCAGGTATAGAAACCCTAGCCTGAACTATAAAACAGACGTATGCTATTTGAGTTTAGTACACGTTAGATTGCGTGTATTGTACATGTTGGTTGCATGTATGTTAAAACAGGGGTACTTATTATAACGTTAAAGTTTAGTTACCAGGGTGCTCAATTTCGTAGAATATTTTGATAAACGTTTCTGGATGAAACAACTGAAATCTTATGATCCACCTTGATATACAGATTATGCACAACATTAAAACTATGAACTCACCAACCTTTGTGTTGACACTTTTAAGCATGTTTATTCTCAGGTTCCTAAAAGTCTTCCGTTGTTTGCTTATATGTGATACAAGCTATATGCATTGTAGTGACCCGAACTTTTCCATGTTTATATATATATTAAATGAAATTGTTATTTACATGATTAAGTGTTTCCAACATGTTAAGCAATCAAACTTGTTAAGACTTGATTAATTGAAATAGGTTTCATATAGACATTTGACCACCCAAGTTGACGAACGTTAAAACTTGTAAAAACTATATGATGACATATATATGGTTATATATATAGTTAACATGATTTTATGATAAGTAATTATCTCATTAGGTATTTTAACAATGAGTTATATACATAAAAATGAGACTATTAAATTAAGAAACTCGAAAACGATATATATAACGATTATCATTATAACAAAGTCTTACTAAGTACATATGAATCATATTAAGATATTGATACACTTGGTTAATTATGTTAAATGATAAGTAAATATATCATTAAGTGTATTAACAATGAACTACATATGTAAAAATAAGACTACTAACTTAATGATTTCGAAACGAGACATATATGTAACGATTATCGTTGTAACGACATTTAACTCTATATATATATCATACTAAGATATATTATATATCATAATATCATGATAATGTAAAAATTTAACATCTCTTTAGATATAATAAACAATGGGTTAATAACATTTAACAAGACCGTTAACCTAAAGGTTTCAAAACAACATATACATGTAACGACTAACGATGACTTAACGACTCAGTTAAAATGTATTTACATGTAGTGTTTTAATATATATATTCATACACTTTTGAAAGACTTCAAGACACTTATCAAAATACTTCTACTTAACAAAAATGCTTACAATTACATCCTCGTTTAGTTTCATCAACAATTCTACTCGTATGCTCCCGTATTCGTACTCGTACAATACACAGCTTTTAGATGTATGTACTATTGGTATATACACTCCAATGATCAGCTCTTAGCAGCCCATTTGAGTCACCTAACACATGTGGGAACCATAATTTGGCAACTAGCATGAAATATCTCATAAAATTACAAAAATATGAGTAATCATTCATGACTTATTTACATGCAAACAAAATTACACATCCTTTATATCTAATCCATATACCAACGACCAAAAACACCTACAAACACTTTCATTCTTCATTTTTCTTCATCTAATTGATCTCTCTCAAGTTCTATCTTCAAGTTCTAAGTGTTCTTCATAAATTCTATAAGTTCTAGTTTCATAAAAGCAAGAATACTTCCAAGTTTGCTAGCTTACTTCCAATCTTGTAAAGTGATCATCCAACCTCAAAAAATCTTTATTATTTACAGTAAGATATCTTTCTAATACAAGGTAATACTCATATTCAAACTTTGATTCAATTTCTATAACTATAACAATCTTATTTCAAGTGGAAATCTTACTTGAACTTGTTTTCGTGTCATGATTCTGCTTCAAGAACTTTCAAGCCATCCAAGGATCCTTTGAAGCTAGATCTATTTTTCTTATTTCTAGTAGGTTTATCCACAAAACCTGAGGTATTAATGATGTTCATAACATCATTCGATTCATATATATAAAACTACCTTATTCGAAGGTTTAAACTTGAAATCACTAGAACATAGTTTAGTTAATTCTAAACTTGTTCGCAAACAAAAGTTAATCCTTCTAACTTGACTTTTAAAATCAACTAAACACATGTTCTATATCTATATGATATGCTAACTTAATGATTTAAAACCTGAAAACACAAAAAACACCGTAAAATCGGATATACGCCGTCGTAGTAACACCGCGGGCTGTTTTGGGTTAGTTAATTAAAAACTATGTTAAACTTTGATTTAAAAGTTGTTCTTCTGGGAAAATTATTTTTCTTATGAACATGAAACTATATCCAAAAATCATGGTTAAACTCAAAGTGGAAGTATGTTTTCTAAAATGGTCATCTAGACGTCGTTTTTTCGACTGAAATGACTACCTTTACAAAAATGACTTGTAACTTATATTTCTGACTATAAACCTATACTTTTTCTGTTTAGATTCATAAAATAGAGTTCAATATGAAACCATATCAATTTTATTCACTCAAAACGGATTTAAAACTAAGAAGTTATGGGTAAAACAAGATTGGATATTTTTTGATTGTTGTAGCTACGGGAAATATTGTAACAATTCTATATAAATCATATCATAGCTAACTTATATTGTATTATACATGTATTCTAATATATTATTTAATCTTGGGATACCATAGACACGTATGCAAATGTTTTGACATATCATATCGACCCATGTATATATATTATTTGGAACAACCATAGACACTCTATATGCAGTAATGTTGGAGTTAGTTATACAGGGTTGAGGTTGATTCCAAAAATATATATACTTTGAGTTGTGATCTATCCTGAGACGTGTATACACTGGGTCGTGGATTCATTTAAGATAATAGATATCGATTTATTTCTGTACATCTAACTGTGGACAACTAGTTGTAGGTTACTAACGAGGACAGCTGACTTAATAAACTTAAAACAGTAAAACGTATTAAAAATGTTGTAAATATATTTTGAACATACTTTGATATATATGTACATATTTGTTATAGGTTCGTGAATCGACCAGTGATCAAGTCTTACTTCCCGACGAAGTAAAAATCTGTGAAAGTGAGTTATAGTCCCACTTTTAAAATCTAATATTTTGGGATGAGAATACATGCAGTTTTATAAATATTTTACGAAATAGACACAAGTAATTGAAACTACATTATATGGGTGAATGATCAAAGCCGAATATGCCCCTTTTGCTTGGTAACCTAAGAATTAGTAAACCGATCTACTAATTAACGCGAATCCTAAAGATAGATCTATTGGGCCTAACGAACCCCATCCAAAGTACCGGATGCTTTAGTACTTCGAATTCGTTTTTATCATGTCCGAAGGATTTCCCGGAATGATAGGGGATATTCTTATATGCAACTTGTTAATGTCGGTTACCAGGTGTTCACCATATGAATAATTTTTATCTCTATGTATGGGATATATATTGAAATATGAAATCTTGTGGTCTATTATTATGATTTGATAATATATAGGTTAAATCTATAACTCACCAACATTTTTGTTGACGTTTTAAGCATGTTTATTTTCAGGTGATTATTAAGAGCTTCCGCTGTTGCATACTAAAATAAGGACAAGATTTAGAGTCCATGCTTGTATGATATTATGTAAAAACTGCATTCAAGAAACTTATTTTTGATGTAATATATTCTTATTGTAAACCATTATGTAATGGTCGTGTGTAAACGGTATATTTTAGATTATCATTACTTGATAATCTACGTAATATTTTTTTTAAAACCTTTATCGATAAAATAAAGGTTATGGTTGTTTTAAAAATGAATGCAGTCTTTGAAAAATGTCTCATATAGAGGTCAAAATCTCGCGACGAAATCAATTAATATGGAACGTTTATAATCAATATGAACGGGACATTTCAGTTGGTATCTGAGCGTTGGTCTTAGAGAACCAGAAATTTGCATGAGTGTGTCTTATCGAGTTTGTTAGGATACATTAGTGAGTCTGGACTTCGACCGTGTTTTCTTTAAAAATGATTGCTTAACACTTTTGTTGGAAACTATATATTATTAACATGTAAATATTATGTGATATATTAATATCTTAATGTGTTTGATATTGTGTGATAGATGTCTACCTCTAGTATAAATCCCATTGATTCACCTAATAATAATGAAGAGTCGAATATATTTTGGGAAGATTCACAAATTCTAGAAGAGGAACCGGAAGAGGAGGAACCAGAAGAGGAGGAACCGGAAGAAAAGGAACCAGAAGAGGAGGAACCAGAAGAAGAGGTTCCGGAGGAAGAAATATTGATACCTATAGTAAATCGATTAAATAAAAGAAAATCCTCAACCAACGGACCAAAGTTAATAATGGTCAATGGTGTTTCCGTCGAAGAAGCAAAATATTGGGAAGATTACCAATTTTCCGATGAATCAGATCCCGATGAGGATTCTGATGATGTTATAGAAATTACCTCGACCCAATTTAATAAAGCAAAAGAAAATAATAAGGAAAAAGGTATAAAAATAGAGAAACCCGATTCCAACCTCGATGAACTTTATATGTATCGGCAACATCCGTATTTCCTAAAATGTAACAATGACCCGGGAACCTCTAAACCACCAGGTTTTTCTAAACCATTATGGAAAACGACTGCTCGTATTAGAGGAACACCATATATTCCTAGGAAATTAGGAAAATGAACCAAGTCCGAAGAAGAAGAAACCAGTGATTCAGATTAGAGGGTTGTAATCATGTTGTGTATTATATGTATTGTAGTGTGCTTGTACTTTTATGTTCTATGTAAAATTTGCTTGTATTGTTTGTTAATTATCTTTTACGAATCTAATCCTTGTCTATTTTACAGTATAAAAACAAAATGGACGTTGAGGATAAACAACCGAATATTTTAGAAGACCTACCAGAGGATATGATTGAGGAAATCTTGTCTAGAGTCGGTCAGAATTCATCAGCACATTTAGTTATGGCGAAATTAACTTGTCAAACATTTGAAAGACTTTTCAGAAATGCCTTAGTTTATAAAAGGCTTTCCTTTGATAGGTGGGGTATATCACATTGGGGAGACCGTAAGTTAAGCCGTGTTTTCTTTAAAGCGTTAAATGCGGGAAACCCAAATGCAATTTTACGCTACGGGTTAAGAACCTATTTTGACTCAACATATCCCAACATAGGATTTCGTGAATTAGAAAGAGCTTCTAACATGCAACATAAAGAAGCATGTTATGCTTACGGGTTAGTGATGTTCGCTTCTTACCAAAGTGAGAAAAAGAACATCGGATTGCAACTTTTAAATAAAACCTTCCCACAAGTGACGGATTCAGTAGTTGGGGTGAGAAACAAGGTTTTTAGATTATTACGGGGCTGTTGGACATTACGAAACCCTCGTCCTTTTGACGACATTACAACATGCTGCCTAGCCAATGGTCATAACGGTTATTTTCCACAAGACCAAGGATGGGAAGTCGTCTTAGTAAAACCAGAATGCATGACTTGTTTCTGGACTTATGAATTACGTGTCTTTATTTCCTTTTCTGAACAATTTGCGTATTAACTAGGTTTATCTTCAAAACTGTCCTGTATCAAAGTGTACTATATTTCATGTTATATGTAATATAGCGAAGTTGTAAGTTTGAAGAATATTTGTATGCGATATATTATTATGATCAGTTTTTCATATGGAATTGTAGTAGTTGAATTGTATATTAGCTACTAAGTATGAACTTAACGGGTATGTAGTACCCGATTTAAACTTATAAAACGCTAATATGAAGAAAAAGCTTTTATAAATGAGTTCATATTATGCTACGAAATACTATTGACTACTCTTAATATTCTGTATGATTAACTCGATTCAGTTGGCTATTTTGAAGGAAATGGCACCGACTACTCGACACACCATGAATATGAGCAAAGAGGAATTTCGTACCTTTCTTGCTGCAAACATAGCCGCAGTACAAGCTGCGCTACATACCAACAATAACTCTGAATCTAGCAATGCAGCTAATGGCGCAAGAAATCGTGTAGGATGCTCCTACAAAGAATTCACTGCCTGCAAACCTTTGGAATTTGATGGAACCGAAGGACCAATTGGATTGAAACAGTGGACCGAGAAAGTCGAATTGGTGTTTGCCATAAGTAAGTGTACTGAAGAGGACAAAGTTAAGTACGCTATGCATACCTTCATAGGTACTGCGTTAACGTAGTGGAACACCTATCTTGAACAGGTAGGACAAAATGCTGCTTACGCACTACCGTGGTCGGCATTCAAGCAATTGATGAATGAGCAGTACCGTCCTAGAAACGAAGTCAATAAACTCAAGGCAGAACTTAGAGAGTTACGAACACAAGGGTTCGACGTTACTACATATGAACGAAAATTCACAGAGTTGTGCCTATTGTGTCCGGGAGCATTCAAAGATGAAGAAGAGAAGATCGACGCATTTGTAAAAGGGTTACCAGTAAGGATTCAAGAAGATATGAGTTCACACAAGCCCGCTTCTATACAGAAGGCAAGTCGAATGGCTCATAAACTCATAAATCAGATTGAGGGAAGAATTAAAGAACAGGCGGCCGAAGAAGCCAACACGAAATAACTCAAGAGGAAGTGGGAGGAAAACGGTGACAAGAGTCACCAGTACAACAACAACAACAACAATTACAACCACAATCGCAACAACTATCCCAACAACCGCAACAACAATCGCAACAATAACCGCAATCCTAACAATAACTACAACAAACATCCCAACAACTACAACAACCGTTTCAACAACAATAACAATCCCAACAACAACCTCAATAACAACAACGGCAACAAAAACCAAAAACAGCCATGTCATAGGTGTGAAGAAAATCATCAGGGGTTTTGCACGACATTTTGC
The DNA here is from genome assembly GCF_046630445.1 of Rutidosis leptorrhynchoides. Lineage (NCBI taxonomy): Eukaryota > Viridiplantae > Streptophyta > Magnoliopsida > Asterales > Asteraceae > Rutidosis > Rutidosis leptorrhynchoides. The sequence goes on along the minus strand of NC_092335.1, from coordinate 50,120,476 downwards.
AATAGGTGTAAAAGAAATGGTCATAGCGCGACAAAGTGTGAGGTCTACGGACCAAAGTTTAACAGAACTAAAGGAACAAATAATGTCGGAACAAGTAATGCCGAAACGAATAGTGTCGGAGCAAGTAATACCAACGCTGTTTGTTATAAATGTGGAAAACCGGGCCACATTATTAGAAATTGCCCGAATCAGGGGAATACTAATGGCCAGGGTCGTGGAAGAGTTTTCAATATTAATGCGGCAGAAGCACAGGAAGACCCGGAGCTTGTTACGGGTACGTTTCTTATTGACGACAAATCTGCTTATGTTTTATTTGATTCGGGTACGGATAAAAGCTATATGAGTAGAGAATTTTATGCTAAATTAAGTTGCCCATTGACACCTTTGGATAGTAAATTTTTACTCGAATTAGCAAATGGTAAATTAATTTCAGCAGATAATATATGTCGGAATCGAGAAATTAAACTGGTTAGCGAAACATTTAAGATTGACTTGATACCAGTAGAGTTAGGGAGTTTTGATGTGATAATCGGTATGGACTGGTTGAAAGAAGTGAAAGCAGAGATCGTTTGTTACAAAAATGCAATTCGCATTATACGAGAAAAAAGAAAAACCTTAATGGTGTACGGAGAAAAGAGCAACGCGAAGTTAAATCTTATTAGTAACCTGAAGGCACAAAAACTAACAAGAAAAGGTTGCTATGCTGTGCTAGCACACGTCAAGAAAGTCAATTCCGAAGAAAAGAACATCAATGATGTTCCCGTCGCAAAAGAATTTCCCGATGTATTTCCGAAAGAATTACCGGGACTACCTCCACACCGATCCGTTGAATTTCAAATAGACCTTGTACCGGGAGCTGCACCAATAGCTCGTGCTCCATACAGACTCGCACCTAACGAAATGAAGGAACTTCAGAGCCAATTACAAGAACTTTTAGAGCGTGATTTCATTCGACCAAGCACATCACCGTGGGGAGCTCCTATTTTGTTTGTCAAGAAGAAGGATGGTACATTTAGGTTGTGTATCGACTACCGAGAGTTGAACAAACTTACCATCAAGAACCGCTACCTACTACCGAGAATCGATGACTTATTTGATCAACTACAAGGCTCGTCGGTTTATTCGAAGATTGATTTACATTCTGGGTATCATCAAATGCGGGTGAAGGAGGATGATATTCCAAAGACTGCTTTTAGGATGCGTTACGATCATTACGAGTTTATGGTCATGCCGTTTGGTTTAACTAATGCACCAGCTGTGTTCATGGACCTCATGAACTGAGTGTGTGGGCCATATCTTGACAAGTTTGTCATTGTTTTCATCAATGACATACTTATTTACTCGAAGAATGATCAAGAGCACGAAGAACATTTGAGAAAAGTGCTAGAGTTGCTGAGAAAAGAAAAACTGTACGCTAAGTTTTCAAAGTGTGCATTTTGGTTGGAAGAAGTTCAATTCCTCGGTCACATAGTGAACAAAGAAGGTATTCAGGTGGATCCAGCAAAGATTGAAACCGTTGAAAAGTGGGAAACCCCGAAAACTCCGAAACACATACGCCAGTTTTTAGGACTAGCTGGTTATTACAGGAGATTCATCCAAGACTTTTCCAGAATAGCAAAACCCTTGACTGCATTAACGCATAAAGGGAAGAAATTTGAATGGAATGATGAACAAGAGAAAGCGTTTCAGTTATTGAAGAAAAAGCTAACTACGGCACCTATATTGTCATTGCCTGAAGGGAATGATGATTTTGTGATATATTGTGACGCCTCAAAGCAAGGTCTCGGTTGTGTATTAATGCAACGAATGAAAGTAATTGCTTATGCGTCTAGACAATTGAAGATTCACGAACAGAATTATACGACGCATGATTTGGAATTAGGCGCGGTTGTTTTTGCATTAAAGACTTGGAGGCACTACTTATATGGGGTCAAAAGTATTATATATACCGACCACAAAAGTCTTCAACACATATTTAATCAGAAACAACTGAACATGAGGCAGCGCAGGTGGATTGAATTATTGAATGATTATGACTTTGAGATTCGTTACCACCCAGGGTGTAACATCCTCAATCGGGCCTAGCTGTAAGATTACTATTTTTACCCTTAAGTTAGTAATGTGTTACTATATGCTTTTATTTTTATTTAATATTTATTATTATTTAATGATGTGGTTAGGACCAGTTTGTGACAAGGGTCACAGAACAGGTTTGTTTATTTAATTTGAACTTCGTTTGGGTTGCCAAATGTTGTACGAAAGATATCAGTAAATACCCGTGTATCGCACAGTGTGGGAATTAAACCCAATTAAGTGACTAGTGCATGTGTTCTTCTTCCCATTTCTAGAAAATTCCCAAACAAACCCGTTCTTCATCTTCCTCACCTACAATCAAACCCTAATCCTTAATCTTTAGCTAGAGCTCAAATTGTTCATATCTTTGTGTTCCTTGTGATTCACTGATTCGTTTAAGGTAAGGATCACAAGCTTTCATGCTCTAACAAGTAGTGAATAAGTTGTGGTCGATTTTGGTGTTTAAAACGAGCTCTAGATCGAGATTTGAGGATTTCATCGTGAAGTTCGTAGCCTTTGTTCAGTTTCTAATGAAGACGAACACACTCGGCCGACTGTCGGTCGATAGTCGACCGACTGAGGGTTGAACCGGCCGACTGTTGAGTGAACCGACCGACTGAGATTTACCTTCGGCCGATTGATGTAATACTAAATGAATTGACCGACTGGGAAAGTCAGTCGATCGGTTGTGTCGACAGTAGACCGACTGTAAGAGTCAGTCGACTGACTGAGTGTCCAGGGCAGAATATTTTACCTAAGTGTTAATTTTTTAGCCGTTATGCTGCCCGTTTGTATTTTGATGTTTATGATGTAAATTTTGAAAGATGTAAATTTTGAAAGATGTAAATTTTGAAAGTGCACAAGTGTTAAGCAAAAATTTTTAGCGGACAGTTTTTGATACAAAAAATTATATATATTGTGTTATTTGATGTTAACAAATAGAAACTAACTTGTGTATATGTTTTCTCAAGAGAAAAGGAGAAAAAGAAGGTTCAGTGATTAGATAGCTGAATACCTTCTCATTTGCTGGTAATTGGTGAGTGGGACTAACTGGAGAATATAGTATATAGAAGCATGTTATATTATGATTGCATTGCTTGTTAGATATACTTATTGTTGTGGTTAGTTAGTACTTCTACATGTTAGTTGATGCTTGTCTGCTGGAGCCCGGTGCGTCCCTATTGTGTGGTAGCCTCGGTAGGAGAGATCAACCTGCGGGTTGGGTTCCTCTGTGGTAGCCTAGACAGCTGTGGTGTATATATATGTGAATGACGCGTCCTTCGCGTGTGGATTATGTATATACATACGGTGGTGGAGGAACTTCTGGTAAGCCCCAGTCCGATCAGCTGGTGGTTAATGGTTTGGCCGAGCCGCCAGAGTCTCTGTAGACTTCACTTGGGTGATGTTTGTATGTTAGACTATTGTGACATGCTTAGTATAACACTTCTGTATGCTATGGTCTGTAGTTAGTCGTACTCACTTAGCTTCGTGCTAATTCCTCTCCATCTCCTCCCTGCAGGTTGTTAGCTTTTGTAGATAGTGCTTTTGGGAGAAGACGGGCATGATGATGTTATATTTAACAGGGTTAACTCTGATGTGGTCTTTTAGAATATGAACCGTGTACTTTTGAAAACAGAATGTATTTACGTCTCTTCCTGCTAATATGTAAATTGTTTTAATGACACGTGACATCGGTTTGTACAAATGTCGATATCGTATTTAATTAATATTATGCTTCCGCCACGTATTTATTATAAAAAAATTGGCGGTGTCACAAGTTGGTATCAGAGCTGAGTTTGGCAGCATGTGCATTGTGATCTACATGTCATGTTCCCAAACTTAGAAGAGTCATGTCAAACATAACATGCTGGGGATGGGTTAAGTGAGTATTAGGACAGGATATGTGTTAGTTGTTAGTACTAACGGAATTTATACTAAGCTTTGGTGTGAGTGTTGTGGTAGTGCAGTAATGGCAGATAATGAAGCAACCACTACTGGCCCTACTGTCCCTGGAACTGGTACTTTTAGAGCCCATGACGAAGATGGACATGTGTCTTCAGAAGAAGAAACTTCTCAAGAAGTAATAGAACTTCAAAGTCGGTTATTAGAAGCTCAAGAGAAAATCAAAGAATTAGAATAAGAACGGGCGCAATGGAACCCTAATACCACTGCGTTAAACACAACCTTTCCTCCTAACCTTTATAATCAAGCTGGTGGCAGTTCCCAATCACAGTTTCCACAAAATACCTATCAAAACTATCAAATGCCATTTCCGTTTAACCAGACTTTTCCTAATCAAATGATGTACCCATTTCAAGTCCCTGAGACAAGAAGGAAGTGTACCTATAAACAGTTTATGGACTGCAAACCTCCTGAGTACAGTGGTCACACAAACCCTACAATGACCCGTTCTTCATCTTCCTCACCTACAATCAAACCCTAATCCTTAATCTTTAGCTAGAGCTCAAATTGTTCATATCTTTGTGTTCCTTGTGATTCACTGATTCGTTTAAGGTAAGGATCACAAGCTTTCATGCTCTAACAAGTAGTGAATAAGTTGTGGTCGATTTTGGTGTTTAAAACGAGCTCTAGATCGAGATTTGAGGATTTCATCGTGAAGTTCGTAGCCTTTGTTCAGTTTCTAATGAAGACGAACACACTCGGCCGACTGTCGGTCGATAGTCGACCGACTGAGGGTTGAACCGGCCGACTGTTGAGTGAACCGACCGACTGAGATTTACCTTCGGCCGATTGATGTAATACTAAATGAATTGACCGACTGGGAAAGTCAGTCGATCGGTTGTGTCGACAGTAGACCGACTGTAAGAGTCAGTCGACTGACTGAGTGTCCAGGGCAGAATATTTTACCTAAGTGTTAATTTTTTAGCCGTTATGCTGCCCGTTTGTATTTTGATGTTTATGATGTAAATTTTGAAAGATGTAAATTTTGAAAGTGCACAAGTGTTAAGCAAAAATTTTTAGCGGACAGTTTTTGATACAAAAAATTATATATATTGTGTTATTTGATGTTAACAAATAGAAACTAACTTGTGTATATGTTTTCTCAAGAGAAAAGGAGAAAAAGAAGGTTCAGTGATTAGATAGCTGAATACCTTCTCATTTGCTGGTAATTGGTGAGTGGGACTAACTGGAGAATATAGTATATAGAAGCATGTTATATTATGATTGCATTGCTTGTTAGATATACTTATTGTTGTGGTTAGTTAGTACTTCTACATGTTAGTTGATGCTTGTCTGCTGGAGCCCGGTGCGTCCCTATTGTGTGGTAGCCTCGGTAGGAGAGATCAACCTGCGGGTTGGGTTCCTCTGTGGTAGCCTAGACAGCTGTGGTGTATATATATGTGAATGACGCGTCCTTCGCGTGTGGATTATGTATATACATACGGTGGTGGAGGAACTTCTGGTAAGCCCCAGTCCGATCAGCTGGTGGTTAATGGTTTGGCCGAGCCGCCAGAGTCTCTGTAGACTTCACTTGGGTGATGTTTGTGTGTTAGACTATTGTGACATGCTTAGTATAACACTTCTGTATGCTATGGTCTGTAGTTAGTCGTACTCACTTAGCTTCGTGCTAATTCCTCTCCATCTCCTCCCTGCAGGTTGTTAGCTTTTGTAGATAGTGCTTTTGGGAGAAGACGGGCATGATGATGTTATATTTAACAGGGTTAACTCTGATGTGGTCTTTTAGAATATGAACCGTGTACTTTTGAAAACAGAATGTATTTACGTCTCTTCCTGCTAATATGTAAATTGTTTTAATGACACGTGACATCGGTTTGTACAAATGTCGATATCGTATTTAATTAATATTATGCTTCCGCCACGTATTTATTATAAAAAAATTGGCGGTGTCACAAGTTGGTATCAGAGCTGAGTTTGGCAGCATGTGCATTGTGATCTACATGTCATGTTCCCAAACTTAGAAGAGTCATGTCAAACATAACATGCTGGGGATGGGTTAAGTGAGTATTAGGACAGGATATGTGTTAGTTGTTAGTACTAACGGAATTTATACTAAGCTTTGGTGTGAGTGTTGTGGTAGTGCAGTAATGGCAGATAATGAAGCAACCACTACTGGCCCTACTGTCCCTGGAACTGGTACTTTTAGAGCCCATGACGAAGATGGACATGTGTCTTCAGAAGAAGAAACTTCTCAAGAAGTAATAGAACTTCAAAGTCGGTTATTAGAAGCTCAAGAGAAAATCAAAGAATTAGAATAAGAACGGGCGCAATGGAACCCTAATACCACTGCGTTAAACACAACCTTTCCTCCTAACCTTTATAATCAAGCTGGTGGCAGTTCCCAATCACAGTTTCCACAAAATACCTATCAAAACTATCAAATGCCATTTCCGTTTAACCAGACTTTTCCTAATCAAATGATGTACCCATTTCAAGTCCCTGAGACAAGAAGGAAGTGTACCTATAAACAGTTTATGGACTGCAAACCTCCTGAGTACAGTGGTCACACAAACCCTACAATGACCCTTAATTGGCTAAGAGAAGCGGAGAGGGCGTTAGAAGCATGTTTTTGTGAGCCAGAATCCATGGTGTTATTTGCTAGTAGGCTTCTCAAAGGTGAAGCAATGGAATGGTGGGACTCTATCACTGCATATTTACCTAAAGAACAGATCAGTCAAATTACCTGGGAACAATTTGCTGCTAAAGTTCGTGAGCAGTATTGTTCTGAGTATGAGATGGAAAGATTGAAAACTGAGTTCCTGAGTATGAAAATGACCGAAAGTATGACGATTGATGAGGTTTTCAGAGGTTTTACATCGAAGTTAAGGTTTGTTCAACAGTGGGTACCGACTGAAAAGGATAAGATTCAGCATTTTATGCGGGTGATTAAGCCAGAATATAGAACAGTTGCGAGATTTGCAACAACCTTGGCGCAGGCTCATGAGATGGCTAAAGTTACAGAAGATGATATAATGGCAGCAAAAAGAGAAAGTTCGAGAAGTGGATCTTTTGGGGGTAAATCAGAAGGTCAATCGGGTGGACAGTCAAATCAGCAGTCGAGTAAGCAATCCGGTTTTCGTGGTAAAAAGTTAGGCGGGTTTAAACATAAAAGTAAGTCTGGTATTAGTGGATCGGGTTCAACTCAGTCTGGGTGGTGTAATGTTTTTAAGTCAACCCATGTTGGTCCATGTTCTCCAATGACCCGAAGGTGTTTGAAATGTGGAGTGCTAGGTCATGAATCAACAGCTTGTTTATTTAAGTCTAATGTTTATTGGAGTTGTCATCAAGAGGGGCATAGATCAGCGAATTGTCCATCTGCGTCAAGAGCCAGTTCTGAGGCAGGGTCAGGGGCGAGGTCAGTCACTTCTGGGGGATCTTCTACTTCTACTGCCGGGCAGAAGAGAAAGAATCCTCCAACAACAGAGGCAAGGGCATTTCAGAAACAGAGGTAAGAATAAAACGCCAGTAATGATTTATGGAGAGAAGGGTAACTCAAAGCTAAAACTCATTAGTTATTTGAAAGCTCAAAAGTGCTTGAAGAAAGGGTGCTATGCTATCTTAGCACATGTTAATAAAGCCGAAAAGAAAGAAAAAGAGAAGTGCATCAATGACGTGCCTGTGGCAAGAGATTTTCCTGAAGTATTTCCGGAAGACTTGCCGGGATTACCTCCATTTAGATCTGTAGAATTTCAAATAGATTTAGTACCAGGAGCTGCACCAGTGGCTCGTGTGTAACGACCCGGATTTTTCCGATCGTTTTACACTTATAAGATTAATATTTACATAAATTAAACCTTACCAACATGATAAGCAATCCAAATTGTTGAGACTTATGTTTTTGAAAAGAGTTTTACACAATGTTTGACCGTCTGGTTTGACCGATGATATCACGAACTATATTATATATGATAATTATACGTTTGTGTATATATATGTATATATACATATTTAACATAATCTAAGGATGTTTTAATACCTCATTTTGTATTAATAACAATAAGTTATAAGTATATTTTGAAACTACTAACTTAAGTTTTCAAAACGATAACCATACGTAACGTTATTTGATATAAATACTTATGATCTATAATGTTTATACATATATCGTATAAGTAATGTATTTAATCACTTTTAAAGGGCTTTTATACATAAAAAAATATAAGTATATTTACAAAAGATAGTTATATTTGAATTCTCATTCCGTTTCCTCAATAATCCTATACGTATATCTAGGGTACTATACACAGCTTCTAGAAGTATTTACTATTGGTATATACCAATAGAAATCTTCAATTATTGGTGTAATATGTCATTCATGACATAATATATTTTAACTTATCTTAGATATTTTCACTAAAAACCAAATTTTCAAGCCTATAAATAAGCACCATTTCTAACTCATTTTTACACATTCATTTTCCAAATTTTACTTCCAATTTTCACACACACTTGCAAGAACTCTCTCAACTTTTATTTTACTACTCCTTTCCAGCAACTTTACATTTTAAACTTGAGGTAAAAACTCTACTTCAACTCTTTTTCAATTCATATATTTATAGCTATATATATATAAGAGTTTATAAACTAGAACATAGTTTGAATGATTTCAAACTTGTTCGCAAACTAAATAGATCCTTCTAACTTAACTTTTAAAATACTTCAAGACCTGTAATATATCTTAAATATATGTTAACTTAACAAGGTATAACTTAGTTTTTCAAAGAACACCTTAAAAACTGATTTTACGATGTCGGAGTACAACCGGGGGCTGTTTTGGGTTGGATAATTAAAAACCATCTTAAACTTTGAATTGAAGGTTTATTTTCTGGAAAAATGATTTTTACTATGAATATGATAACACATAAAAATTTCATGATTTAATTCAAAGTATAAGTATTATTAGAAAAATGGTCATTAAATGATATTTTTGTAACAAAAATGATTAACTTCATATGTTTCATCAAAGATTGACCTATGATCTGTGATTTCGAATACAAACTAAGGTATTTACAGTTCATAGACTTAAAGAGGGACTCGATCCAAGGAGATGGCAAGTTGAATCAACGAAAACGGAGTTGTAACGAAGAAATTACGACTAAAACAAAATCGGATATCCAAGACTTGTTTAGCCACGAAAATAATTGGAGAAAATTAAATAAATCACATCTTTCTTAAATAACATGATATTATATATATATGTACTCGTAATTTAATTTTATATATATCAGGACCACCCGTAAACAACACGAGAAGATTAATCATAAGACCTCATGTATGTACGCAACACGTCATTTGACAACACCGGTACTTTATGTACGCAACACGTCATTTGACAACACCGGTACCATGGGTCAAGATTAATTCCGATCAACATGAATACGATGTGGTCTTTATTTATTTTATTAAGCAACTAATTGTGGACTACTAACATCAGACTGCTAACTACGGACTAAGGAATTATAAAAAGTATTAAAAGTATTAAAAGTATATATATGTGACGATTGTTTAAAAAGAAAATATATTGATATATTATATATGGATAGGTTCGTGATATCAACCGGAGACCAAGTCAAAATATATATATATATATATCTTCACGGCAAAAGTGAGTATATAGTCCCACTTTTAAACTCTAAATATTTCGGGATGAGAATACATGTATTTTATGTTTTACGCTATGGACACAAGTAACTGAAAAATATATTCTACGTTGAGTTGTACCACTGGCATACTTCCCTGTAGCTTGGTAACTAATATTTACAGCGGTATTGTAAACGCGAATCCTGTTGATAGATCTATCGGGCCTGACAACCCCAACCGGACTGGACGACCAGTATTCAACGGTTGCACAGTACTTCGTTTCGTGACTACACTTGGTACAGTGTAGTAAGATTTCATATTAAAGGGAATATGCGACGTGATTAAATGTTAAGTATGGTTACCAAGTGCTCAACCACTTAGAATATTTTTATTAAATGTTTATATATGAAATCTTGTGGTCTATATTTATAACGCTGCTAGCATTAAACCTATATATCTCACCAACTTTTTGTTGACGTTTTAAAGCATGTTATTCTCAGGTATGAATTAAGTCTTCCGCTGTGCATTAGCTCATGTTAAGGATACTACTTGGGACCTTTTAAGCCATGATACAAAGACGTTGCATTCGAGTCATTGGAGTTCAATAGAGAATATTAATAAGTAAATGACAGATTAGGTCATTTGGATATTATGAAATGTTAGACGAAAATGTCAAATATGGATGTAATGATAGTTTTCCTTTTAAGAATAAATGCAACGTTTGTAAAATGTATCATATAGAGGTCAAGTACCTCGCAATGTTATCATATGTTATTGTATTCGTCCCTATGGATTGGGTCGGGTCGTCTCATCGTGCTCCATATACACTTGCACCGTCCGAATTAAAAGAACTTCAAAGTCAGTTAAAAGAATTACTAGACCGTGGATTCATACGACCAAGTACTTCACCATGGGGAGCTCCGATTCTATTTGTTAAAAAGAAAGATGGATCTTTTAGGATGTGTATAGATTATCGTGAATTAAATAAGTTAACTATCAAGAATCGGTATCCACTACCGAGAATTGACGACTTATTTGATCAACTCCAAGGATCATGTGTGTACTCGAAAATTGACCTAAGATCGGGCTATCATCAATTACGTGTCAAAGAAGAAGATATACCGAAAACTGCTTTTCGGACACGTTACGGTCATTACGAATTTTTGGTCATGCCGTTTGGATTGACGAATGCGCCAGCTGTATTCATGGACCTCATGAATCGAGTTTGTAGTCCATATTTAGATAAGTTTGTTATTGTTTTCATTGATGACATTCTTATCTATTCCAAGAGTGAGCAAGAGCATGAGCAGCATTTAAGGTTGATATTAGAGTTGTTGAGAAAAGAACAGCTATATGCTAAATTTTCTAAGTGTGCTTTTTGGTTGAAAGAAGTGCAATTTCTTGGCCACGTTGTTAGTAGCAAAGGAATTCAGGTTGATCCAGCAAAAATTGAAGCCATTGAAAAATGGGAGACTCCTAAGACACCAATGCAGATACGCCAATTTTTGGGTTTAGCCGGTTATTATAGAAGGTTTATTCAAGATTTTTCCCGAATAGCTAAGCCGTTGACAGCATTAACGCAAAAAGGGAAGAAATATGAATGGACATCTGAGCAGGAGAGTGCATTTCAATTACTAAAGAAGAAGTTGACTACGGCGCCTATTTTATCGTTACCAGAAGGGAACGATGATTTTGAAATATATTGTGACGCTTCGCGACAAGGTTTTGGTTGCGTTCTTATGCAACGGAAGAAAGTTATTGCATACGCATCCCGACAATTGAAGATTCACGAGCGAAATTATACGACGCATGATCTAGAATTGGGAGCAGTCGTGTTTGCATTGAAGATGTGGAGACACTACTTGTATGGAGTTAAATGCACTGTGTTTACTGATCATAAAAGCCTTCAACATATTTTTGATCAGAAACAGCTGAACATGAGGCAACGTAGGTGGGTCGAGTTAATAAACGACTATGATTGTGAAATTCGTTATCATCCCGGAAAAGCGAATGTGGTGGCTGACGCATTAAGCAGAAAGGAACGAGAACCAATTCGAGTACGAGCGATGAACATAAAAATTCGCATGAATCTCAACTCACAAATCAAAGAAGTTCAACGAGAAGCACTTACTAAAGAAAATATAGGAAATGAAATAATGAAGAAGTATGAGAAGCAACTCGTTATGCGGGAAGATGGAATTCGATATTTTGCAAATCGTATTTGGGTACCGAAGTTGGGTGGATTAAGGAAGTTGATATTGAACGAGGCACATAAGACAAGATATTCGATACATCCTGGAGTTGGAAAGATGTACCAAGATCTTAAGACACATTATTGGTGGCCTAATTTAAAGACAGACGTTGCAACATATGTTGGGGAGTGTTTAACTTGTTCCAAAGTCAAAGCAGAACACCAGAAGCCGTCAGGGTTACTTCAACAACCAGAAATTCCAGAATGGAAATGGGACGGTATTACCATGGATTTCATCACGAAGTTACCAAAGACTTCCTGGGGATACGACACCATTTGGGTAATTGTTGATCGTCTTACCAAATCTGCACATTTCTTGCCTATAAAGGAAACAGATAGAATGGAGAAATTATTACGATTATATATAAAGGAAATAGTTTCAAGGCATGGAATACCTATTTCCATTATATCTGATCGTGATAGTAGATTTACCTCAAAGTTCTGGCAATCACTACAAGAGGCCCTAGGAACTCGTTTGGATATGAGCACCGCATATCATCCGCAAACCGACGGGCAGAGTGAAAGAACAATTCAGACTCTTGAAGACATGCTCAGGGCATGTGTGATCGATTTTGGAAACGGATGGGATAAGTATTTACCGTTAGCAGAATTCTCGTATAATAATAGTTATCATGCGAGCATTAAAGCTGCACCATTCGAAGCATTGTATGGAAGGAAGTGTAGATCTCCTATCTGTTGGAATGAAGTAGGAGATCGACAATTAACTGGTCCCGAGATCATACACGAAACGACTGAGAAGATAGTACAAATCAAGGAGAGATTGAAAACAGCACGTAGTCGCCAAAAGAGCTACGCCGATGTTCGAAGGAAACCATTAGAGTTTCAAATCGGTGACATGGTTATGTTAAAGGTGTCACCATGGAAAGGTGTAATACGTTTTGGAAAAAGGGGTAAACTAAACCCAAGATATGTAGGCCCGTTCAAGATTATCGAACGCATTGGACCGGTAGCTTATCGACTCGAGTTACCGCAACAACTCGCCGGAGTACATAATACCTTTCACGTCTCAAACCTTAAAAAGTGTCTTGCAAAGGAAGACCTCACCATTCCTCTTGAAGAAATCCATGTCGATGAGAAACTACAATTCATCGAAGAACCAATCGAAATCATGGACCGTGAAGTTAAACAGCTCAAGCAGAGCAACATACCGATCGTTAAGGTTCGTTGGAATGCTCGAAGAGGTCCTGAGTTTACTTGGGAACGAGAGGATCAGATGAAACAAAAGTATCCACACTTGTTTCTCGATGACGCAAAATAGGTACAATTTTAAAATTTCGGGACGAAATTTATTTAACGGGTAGGTACTGTAATGACCCGCACTTTTTCGATCGTTCTATACTTATAAGATTAATATTTACATAAATTAAACCTTACCAACATGATAAGCAATCCAAATTGTTGAGATTTATGTTTTTGAAAAGAGTTTTACACAACGTTTGACCGTCTAGTTTGACCGATGATATCACGAACTATATAACATATGATAATTATATGTTTGTGTATATATATGTATATATACATATTTAACATGATCTAAGAATGTTTTAATACCTCATTTTGTATTAATAACAATAAGTTACAAGTATATTTTGAAACTACTAACCTAAGTTTTCAAAACGATAACCATACGTAACGTTATTTGACATAAATACTTATGACCTATAATGTTTATACATATATCGTATAAGTAATGTATTTAATCACTTTTAAGGACTTAAATACATAAAACAATATAAGTATATTCACAAAAGATAGCTATATTTGAATTCTCATTCCATTTTTCACAAGATTTCTATACGTATATCTAGAGTACATGTACTCGTATCATACCTAACCTCTATACGTATTTACTATTGGTATATACACATCAAATCACCACCAACCAGCCCTTGTTCAATGCCTTATGTATAAGGTAACTACTTTTGTTATCTAGTATGACAATTTCACATGATTAAAAGATTTTTTCACAAAATTACAAACTTATACACCTTTTACACCACCATTTATACTCCATTCCATTTTCATTTTACTACACATTTCTTTAACCAAAAACACACTCTTAAGAAACTCCATAACCATTCAGCTAGTATCCATGAAGATCTAGCCATAAAAACATCACTTAAACACCATAAGAAAAACCTTACAAAAACACTTCAAGAATCCTTTCAAGAACACAAGTTTACTTCCAATCTTTCATCCAATTCCATCACTCTTTTGGTTCTAGGTTTTTACTCCTCTTTTACAGCAATCTTGTCCAAGTAACTTGAGGTAGTAACTTTGTTCATAACCTTATTCGATTCATATATATATAGCTATCTTATTTTATGGTATACAATTTTAACAACAAGAACATAGTTTGAATGATTTCAAACTTGTTTGCAAACTAAATAGATCCTTCTAACTTAACTTTTAAAATACTTCAAGACCTGTAATATATCATAAATATATTCTAATTTAACAAGGTATAACTTGGTTTTTCAAAGAACACCTTAAAAACTGTTTTTACGACATCGGAGTGCAACCGGGGGCTGTTTTGGGTTGGATAATTAAAAACTATTTTGAACTTTGAATTGGAGGCTTATTTTCTGGAAAATTGATATTTACTATGAATATGTTAACACATAAAAATTTCATGATTTAACTCAAAGTATAAGTATTTTTAGAAAAATAATCATTTAAGGTTGTTTACATGATGGAAAATGATCAACTTCATAAGTTTCACTAAAGTTTGACCTATGACCTGTGATTTCGAATACAAACTAAGGTATTTACATTTCATAGTCTTAAAGAGGGACTCGATCCAAGGAAGTGGCAAGTTGAATCAACGAAAACGGAGTTGTAACGAAGAAACTATGACCAAAACGAGATCGGATATCTAAGACTAGTTTAGCTACGAAAATAATTGGAGAAAATTAAATAAATCACATCTTTTTAAAATAACATGATATTTTATATATATGTACTCATAATTTAATTTTATATGGTTCAGGATCACCCGTAAACAATACGAGAAGATTAATCATAAGATCCCATGATTGTACGCAACACGTCATTTGACAACACCGGTACTTTATGTACGCAACACGTCATTTGACAACACCGGTACCGTGGGTCAAGATTAATCTCGACCAATACATATACGATGGGGGTTTTTATTTATTTCATTGGGGGTTTATTAAACACCTAAAAATGAACCATTAAAATTGAATTACTAACATCGGACTGCTAACTACGGACTAAGGAATTATTAAAAGTATTAAAAGTATTATAAGTATATATATGTGACGTTTGTTTAAAAAGAAAAGGTATTGATATATTATATATGGATAGGTTCGTGATATCAATCGGAGACCAAGTCAAAATTACATATCTTCAAGAAGAAAGTGAGTATATAGTCCCACTTTTAAACTCTAAATATTTCGGGATGAGAATACATGTATTTTATGTTTTACGTTATGGACACAAGTAACTGAAAAATATATTCTACGTTGAGTTGTACCACTGGCATACTTCCCTGTAGCTTGGTAACTGTTATTTACAGCGGTATTGTAAACGCGAATCCTGTTGATAGATCTATCGGGCTTGACAACCCCAACCGGACTGGACGACCAGTATTCAACGGTTGCACAGTACTTCGTTTCGTGACTACACTTGGTACGGTGTAGTAAGATTTCATAATAAAGGGAATATGCGACGTGATTAAATGTTAAGTATGGTTACCAAGTGCTCAACCACTTAGAATATTTTTATTAAAATATTTACATATGAAATCTTGTGGTCTATATTTATACCGCTGCCGGCATTAAACCTATATCTCACCAACTTTATGTTGACGTTTTAAACATGTCTATTCTCAGGTGATAACTAAAAGCTTCCGCTGCAACATGTTGAATTTAAGCAAGATCTTGAGTATGCATATTTGTGTCAAAAATAAAACTGCATATCCGAGGAATTGTAATGTAAAATATGCTAGAAATCGTATTGTTATCATCACATGTAAAGTTTGTAAGTCTAAGATTATCGCTAAACGATAATCATCTTTATATTGTCTAAAGCTTGTATTAACATAAGAGTTATGGTTTGTAATGTAAAATAAATGCAGTTGTTCTTTTTAAAATGTCGCATATAGAGGTCAATACCTCGCAATGAAATCATACGTTATCTAACTCGTTCTTATGGTTAAGGACGGGTTATGACATGTGGTATCAGAGCGGTGGTCTTAGCGAACCAGGTTTGCATTAGTGTGTCTAACTGATAAGTCGTTAGGATACATTAGTAAGTCTGGACTTTGACCGGGTCTGATTTAAAAACCATTGCTTATCATTGTTGGTTAAAATTTATATGTAAATATTATGTTGTACTAATGGGTTAGTTGTTGTGTGATAGATGTCGGGCTCAAAACTTGTTATCACATTCAGCGACTCCGAACCAGAATCTTCAGATGGTGTTCCAGTCATTAACCTATCCGATGACGAAAATAATATCTTTGGGGAAGACTCACAAATTCCGGATGAACCGACTATAGAGAACCCGGAAAGTGAACCCGAGGAGGAAAGTGAACCCGAGGAGGAAAGTGAACCCGAGGAAGAAATACAGGAAATTACAAAAGACAAGTTCGAACTAGGAAAGAAACGAAAGGCTAATGAATTAGAAAATTCAAATCCCGAGTTTAGTAAGGATGATGTGGCACCAACTCCACTAGACACTACCACCCCTATTCCCGCTATTCCTATTCGTTCTATCCCGGCATCCAGTTCTTCAGTCCCACAGCCAAAATATAGGCAGACAGCTAGGATAAGCGTTAGGCGATTCATTGAACCTAAACGTCTTAGAAAATAGACCAAACGATGCGCTGCCGTATTAAACCATGGGATCATATAATGTTTTGTATAATATTATTAGTGTGGTTTGCTTAATGTTCGATGTAAGATAAGCATATGTAAAATAGTGAAGTGTGAAATGCAATAATTTTCCATGGTTAAGTATTATTTAGATGGTAGTAATTGATTCTGTACTAAGCTATTAAGTATGGACATTAACGGGTAGGTACTACCCTAGATATAATTATAAAACGCTAATAAGAAGAAAAGGCTTTTATAATAATACCTGGTTCATATAATTAATAAGCTATAATGTACTGTAAATATACACTACATCTATAATATTCCATGTGAATAATTATTTTCTTTTCATTCTTATAGAAGAATATGGCGCGATTGAACCGAATGACGGAACAAGAAATCCAGGAACTCATCAATCAGCGAGTGAACGACAGAATGTTATGGGTCGAGGCTGCAAGAGGTGCTGCAGTTAACCCAAATCCTCGTGTGGGGTGCACTTACAAAACTTTTCAAGCTTGCAAGCCCTCATCATTCAGTGGAACAGAAGGACCGATCGGTTTAACCCGGTGGATAGAAAAGATGGAGACTGTGTTTAAAATAAGTGGTTGTGTTGAAAAGGACATGACCAAGTATGCATCGTGCACTTTACAAGATAGTGCACTCACGTGGTGGAAAAATTATGTGAAGGCTGTAGGAGGAGATGTAGCTTATGATACTCCTTGGGAAGAATTCAAAACAATGTTAATCAACGAGTATTGTCCAAGGAACGAGGTTAGGAAGTTGGAAGATGAATTACGAAGCCTGAAGGTTGTTGGTACTGAAATCACCAACTACAATCAGCGATTCATGGAATTAGTTTTGCTATGTCCTGAATTGGTTCCAACCGAAGAACGGAAGATTGAAATGTACAAAGATGGTTTGCCCAAAAAGGTCAAGGCAAATGTTACAGCATCGAAACCTAAGACAATTCATGAAGCTATAACCATGGCAAACGAGCTAATGGATCAGGTCATCATGGATAAGAAAGTATCCAATACTGATGTGAAGGTATCAGGTAACAAAAGAAAGTGGAATGGAAATTATGATCGAGGTAACCAACAACAATCTTTTAAGAAACAAGAAATCACGCAAGGTGCGGGTAGTGGTTTAAGCTTTGGTTATAAAGGACAAAATCCTTTATGCAACCGATGCCACAAACATCACTCTGGTTACTGTAATGTGGTATGCAATAAATGTAATCGAAAGGGTTATCTTGCTGAAGATTGTAGGGCTCTCGTTACAAATACAAATGGTATCAAGACTCCTGCCACTAATGCAAATAGAACTGCTTTGGCTACTGTTACTTGTTATGGATGTGGGAAACAGGGTCATTATAAGAGCCAGTGCCCGAATCCAGAGAAGAATATCGGACCTGCACGAGGGAGAGCATTTGTTATTAATGCTAGAGAGGCGTGTGAAGACCCGGAGCTTGTTACGGGTACGTTTACCATTAATAACTTATCCGCATCTATTATATTTGATACTGGTGCTGATAGAAGTTACGTGTGTAGAGACTTTCACGCTAAATTGAATTGTTCATCATTACCTCTAGATGCTAAGTACATGATTGAGTTAGCTAATGGTAAACTAATTAAAGCCGATAAAATTTGCCATGATTGTAAAATAAATTTAGCCGGAGAAACATTTAAGATTGATTTGATACCCGTAGAATTAGGAAGTTTTGATGTAATAGTCGGCATGGACTGGATGTCCAAAATAGGAGCTGAAGTTGTGTGCGCCAAGAAGGCAATTCGCATTCCTCGTAAGAATAAAACGCCAGTAATGATTTATGGAGAGAAGGGTAACTCAAAGCTAAAACTCATTAGTTATTTGAAAGCTCAAAAGTGCTTGAAGAAAGGGTGCTATGCTATCTTAGCACATGTTAATAAAGTCGAAAAGAAAGAAAAAGAGAAGTGCATCAATGACGTGCCTGTGGCAAGAGATTTTCCTGAAGTATTTCCGGAAGAGTTGCTGGGATTACCTCCATTTAGATCTGTAGACTTTCAAATAGATTTAGTACCAGGAGCTGCACCAGTGGCTCGTGCTCCATATAGACTTGCACCGTCCGAATTAAAAGAACTTCAAAGTCAGTTAAAAGAATTACTAGACCGTGGATTCATACGACCAAGTACTTCACCAT
Source organism: Rutidosis leptorrhynchoides (assembly GCF_046630445.1). NCBI lineage: Eukaryota > Viridiplantae > Streptophyta > Magnoliopsida > Asterales > Asteraceae > Rutidosis > Rutidosis leptorrhynchoides. The sequence goes on along the minus strand of NC_092335.1, from coordinate 50,101,551 downwards.
GGGGAGCTCCGATTCTATTTGTTAAAAAGAAAGATGGATCTTTTAGGATGTGTATAGATTATCGTGAATTAAATAAGTTAACTATCAAGAATCGGTATCCACTACCGAGAATTGACGACTTATTTGATCAACTCCAAGGATCATGTGTGTACTCGAAAATTGACCTAAGATCAGGCTATCATCAATTACGTGTCAAAGAAGAAGATATACCGAAAACTGCTTTTCAGACACGTTACGGTCATTACGAATTTTTGGTCATGCCGTTTGGATTGACTAATGCGCCAGCTGTATTCATGGACCTCATGAATCGAGTTTGTAGTCCATATTTAGATAAGTTTGTTATTGTTTTCATTGATGACATTCTTATCTATTCCAAGAGTGAGCAAGAGCATGAGCAGCATTTAAGGTTGATATTAGAGTTGTTGAGAAAAGAACAGCTATATGCTAAATTTTCTAAGTGTGCTTTTTGGTTGAAAGAAGTGCAATTTCTTGGCCACGTTGTTAGTAGCAAAGGAATTCAGGTTGATCCAGCAAAAATTGAAGCCATTGAAAAATGGGAGACTCCTAAGACACCAATGCAGATACGCCAATTTTTGGGTTTAGCCGGTTATTATAGAAGGTTTATTCAAGATTTTTCCCGAATAGCTAAGCCGTTGACAGCATTAACGCAAAAAGGGAAGAAATATGAATGGACATCTGAGCAGGAGAGTGCATTTCAATTACTAAAGAAGAAGTTGACTACGGCGCCTATTTTATCGTTACCAGAAGGGAACGATGATTTTGAAATATATTGTGACGCTTCGCGACAAGGTTTTGGTTGCGTTCTTATGCAACGGAAGAAAGTTATTGCATACGCATCCCGACAATTGAAGATTCACGAGCGAAATTATACGACGCATGATCTAGAATTGGGAGCAGTCGTGTTTGCATTGAAGATGTGGAGACACTACTTGTATGGAGTTAAATGCACTGTGTTTACTGATCATAAAAGCCTTCAACATATTTTTGATCAGAAACAGCTGAACATGAGGCAACGTAGGTGGGTCGAGTTAATAAACGACTATGATTGTGAAATTCGTTATCATCCCGGAAAAGCGAATGTGGTGGCTGACGCATTAAGCAGAAAGGAACGAGAACCAATTCGAGTACGAGCGATGAACATAAAAATTCGCATGAATCTCAACTCACAAATCAAAGAAGTTCAACGAGAAGCACTTACTAAAGAAAATATAGGAAATGAAATAATGAAGAAGTATGAGAAGCAACTCGTTATGCGGGAAGATGGAATTCGATATTTTGCAAATCGTATTTGGGTACCGAAGTTGGGTGGATTAAGGAAGTTGATATTGAACGAGGCACATAAGACAAGATATTCGATACATCCTGGAGTTGGAAAGATGTACCAAGATCTTAAGACACATTATTGGTGGCCTAATTTAAAGACAGACGTTGCAACATATGTTGGGGAGTGTTTAACTTGTTCCAAAGTCAAAGCAGAACACCAGAAGCCGTCAGGGTTACTTCAACAACTAGAAATTACAGAATGGAAATGGGACGGTATTACCATGGATTTCATCACGAAGTTACCAAAGACTGCCGGGGATACGACACCATTTGGGTAATTGTTGATCGTCTTACCAAATCTGCACATTTCTTGCCTATAAAGGAAACAGATAGAATGGAGAAATTATTACGATTATATATAAAGGAAATAGTTTCAAGGCATGGAATACCTATTTCCATTATATCTGATCGTGATAGTAGATTTACCTCAAAGTTCTGGCAATCACTACAAGAGGCCCTAGGAACTCGTTTGGATATGAGCACCGCATATCATCCGCAAACCGACAGGCAGAGTGAAAGAACAATTCAGACTCTTGAAGACATGCTCAGGGCATGTGTGATCGATTTTGGAAACGGATGGGATAAGTATTTACCGTTAGCAGAATTCTCGTATAATAATAGTTATCATGCGAGCATTAAAGCTGCACCATTCGAAGCATTGTATGGAAGGAAGTGTAGATCTCCTATCTGTTGGAATGAAGTAGGAGATCGACAATTAACTGGTCCCGAGATCATACACGAAACGACTGAGAAGATAGTACAAATCAAGGAGAGATTGAAAACAGCACGTAGTCGCCAAAAGAGCTACGCCGATGTTCGAAGGAAACCATTAGAGTTTCAAATCGGTGACATGGTTATGTTAAAGGTGTCACCATGGAAAGGTGTAATACGTTTTGGAAAAAGGGGTAAACTAAACCCAATATATGTAGGCCCGTTCAAGATTATCGAACGCATTGGACCGGTAGCTTATCGACTCGAGTTACCTCAACAACTCGCCGGAGTACATAATACCTTTCACGTCTCAAACCTTAAAAAGTGTCTTGCAAAGGAAGACCTCACCATTCCTCTTGAAGAAATCCATGTCGATGAGAAACTACAATTCATCGAAGAACCAATCGAAATCATGGACCGTGAAGTTAAACAGCTCAAGCAGAGCAACATACCGATCGTTAAGGTTCGTTGGAATGCTCGAAGAGGTCCTGAGTTTACTTGGGAACGAGAGGATCAGATGAAACAAAAGTATCCACACTTGTTTCTCGATGACGCAAAATAGGTACAATTTTAAAATTTCGGGACGAAATTTATTTAACGGGTAGGTACTGTAATGACCCGCACTTTTTCGATCGTTCTATACTTATAAGATTAATATTTACATAAATTAAACCTTACCAACATGATAAGCAATCCAAATTGTTGAGATTTATGTTTTTGAAAAGAGTTTTACACAACGTTTGACCGTCTAGTTTGACCGATGATATCACGAACTATATAACATATGATAATTATACGTTTGTGTATATATATGTATATATACATATTTAACATGATCTAAGAATGTTTTAATACCTCATTTTGTATTAATAACAATAAGTTACAAGTATATTTTGAAACTACTAACCTAAGTTTTCAAAACGATAACCATACGTAACGTTATTTGACATAAATACTTATGACCTATAATGTTTATACATATATCGTATAAGTAATGTATTTAATCACTTTTAAGGACTTAAATACATAAAACAATATAAGTATATTCACAAAAGATAGCTATATTTGAATTCTCATTCCATTTTTCACAAGATTTCTATACGTATATCTAGAGTACATGTACTCGTATCATACCTAACCTCTATACGTATTTACTATTGGTATATACACATCAAATCACCACCAACCAGCCCTTGTTCAATGCCTTATGTATAAGGTAACTACTTTTGTTATCTAGTATGACAATTTCACATGATTAAAAGATTTTTTCACAAAATTACAAACTTATACACCTTTTACACCACCATTTATACTCCATTCCATTTTCATTTTACTACACATTTCTTTAACCAAAAACACACTCTTAAGAAACTCCATAACCATTCAGCTAGTATCCATGAAGATCTAGCCATAAAAACATCACTTAAACACCATAAGAAAAACCTTACAAAAACACTTCAAGAATCCTTTCAAGAACACAAGTTTACTTCCAATCTTTCATCCAATTCCATCACTCTTTTGGTTCTAGGTTTTTACTCCTCTTTTACAGCAATCTTGTCCAAGTAACTTGAGGTAGTAACTTTGTTCATAACCTTATTCGATTCATATATATATAGCTATCTTATTTTATGGTATACAATTTTAACAACAAGAACATAGTTTGAATGATTTCAAACTTGTTTGCAAACTAAATAGATCCTTCTAACTTAACTTTTAAAATACTTCAAGACCTGTAATATATCATAAATATATTCTAATTTAACAAGGTATAACTTGGTTTTTCAAAGAACACCTTAAAAACTGTTTTTACGACATCGGAGTGCAACCGGGGGCTGTTTTGGGTTGGATAATTAAAAACTATTTTGAACTTTGAATTGGAGGCTTATTTTCTGGAAAATTGATATTTACTATGAATATGTTAACACATAAAAATTTCATGATTTAACTCAAAGTATAAGTATTTTTAGAAAAATAATCATTTAAGGTTGTTTACATGATGGAAAATGATCAACTTCATAAGTTTCACTAAAGTTTGACCTATGACTTGTGATTTCGAATACAAACTAAGGTATTTACAGTTCATAGTCTTAAAGAGGGACTCGATCCAAGGAAGTGGCAAGTTGAATCAACGAAAACGGAGTTGTAACGAAGAAACTATGACCAAAACGAGATCGGATATCTAAGACTAGTTTAGCTACGAAAATAATTGGAGAAAATTAAATAAATCACATCTTTTTAAAATAACATGATATTTTATATATATGTACTCATAATTTAATTTTATATGGTTCAGGATCACCCGTAAACAATACGAGAAGATTAATCATAAGATCCCATGATTGTACGCAACACGTCATTTGACAACACCGGTACTTTATGTACGCAACACGTCATTTGACAACACCGGTACCGTGGGTCAAGATTAATCTCGACCAATACATATACGATGGGGGTTTTTATTTATTTCATTGGGGGTTTATTAAACACCTAAAAATGAACCATTAAAATTGAATTACTAACATCGGACTGCTAACTACGGACTAAGGAATTATTAAAAGTATTAAAAGTATTATAAGTATATATATGTGACGTTTGTTTAAAAAGAAAAGGTATTGATATATTATATATGGATAGGTTCGTGATATCAATCGGAGACCAAGTCAAAATTACATATCTTCAAGAAGAAAGTGAGTATATAGTCCCACTTTTAAACTCTAAATATTTCGGGATGAGAATACATGTATTTTATGTTTTACGTTATGGACACAAGTAACTGAAAAATATATTCTACGTTGAGTTGTACCACTGGCATACTTCCCTGTAGCTTGGTAACTGTTATTTACAGCAGTATTGTAAACGCGAATCCTGTTGATAGATCTATCGGGCCTAACAACCCCAACCGGACTGGACGACCAGTATTCAACGATTGCACAGTACTTCGTTTCGTGACTACACTTGGTACGGTGTAGTAAGATTTCATAATAAAGGGAATATGCGACGTGATTAAATGTTAAGTATGGTTACCAAGTGCTCAACCACTTAGAATATTTTTATTAAAATATTTACATATGAAATCTTGTGGTCTATATTTATACCGCTGCCGGCATTAAACCTATATCTCACCAACTTTATGTTGACGTTTTAAACATGTCTATTCTCAGGTGATAACTAAAAGCTTCCGCTGCAACATGTTGAATTTAAGCAAGATCTTGAGTATGCATATTTGTGTCAAAAATAAAACTGCATATCCGAGGAATTGTAATGTAAAATATGCTAGAAATCGTATTGTTATCATCACATGTAAAGTTTGTAAGTCTAAGATTATCGCTAAACGATAATCATCTTTATATTGTCTAAAGCTTGTATTAACATAAGAGTTATGGTTTGTAATGTAAAATAAATGCAGTTGTTCTTTTTAAAATGTCGCATATAGAGGTCAATACCTCGCAATGAAATCATACGTTATCTAACTCGTTCTTATGGTTAAGGACAGGTTATGACATTCTTAGCCTACGTGATTGATGTTAAGAAAGAGAAGAAAGAGGTGACCGATATTCCCGTTGTGTCAGAATTTTCCGAAGTATTTCCAGATGATTTACCAGGGTTACCTCCAGTACGTGAAGTAGAGTATAAAATTGATTTGGTTCCCGGTGCTATGCCAGTTGCAAAAGCTCCTTACATATTAGCTCCATCCGAAATCCGAGAAATGATGTCTCAGATTCAAGAACTGTTAGATAAAGGGTTTATACGACCAAGTTCTTCACCGTGGGGTGCTTCTGTTTTGTTTGTGAAAAAGAAAGATGGGTCGCTTCGTATGTACATAAATTACCGCGACTTAAATAAGAGAACAATCAAAAATAAGTATCCGTTACCAAGAATAGATGATTTATTTGATCAGTTGCAGGGTGCTTCCTACTTTTCAAAGATTGATTTACGTTCAGGGTAGCATCAAGTACGTGTTGCAGAGAACGATATACCGAAAACAGCGTTCAGAACTAGATATGGTCATTATGAATTTTTAGTTATGCCATTTGGGTTAACAAACACGCCAGCAGTGTTTATGGATCTCATGAACAGGGTGTGTCGTCAGTATCTTGACAAGTTTGTGATTGTCTTCATAGATGATATCTTGATATATTCGAAAACCGAGAAAGATGTAGTGACCCGAACTTTTCCATATTTATATATATATTAAATGAAATTGTTATTTACATGATTAAGTGTTTCCAACATATTAAGCAATCAAACTTGTTGAGACTTGATTAATTGAAATAGGTTTCATATAGACAATTGACCACCCAAGTTGACCGGTGATTCACGAACGTTAAAACTTGTAAAAACTATATGATGACATATATATGGTTATATATATAGTTAACATGATATTATGATAAGTAAACATATCATTAAGTATATTAATAATGAACTACATATGTAAAAACAAGACTACTAACTTAATGATTTTGAAACGAGACATATATGTAACGATTATCGTTGTAACGACATTTAATGTGTATATATATCATATTAAGATATATTTGTACATCATAATATCATGATAATATAATAATTTAAAATCTCATTTGATATTATAAACATTGGGTTAACAACATTTAACAAGATCGTTAACCTAAAGGTTTGAAAACAACACTTACATGTAACGGCTAACGATGACTTAACGACTCAGTTAAAATGTATATACATGTAGTGTTTTAATATGTATTCATACACTTTCTAAAGACTTCAATACACTTATCAAAATACTTCTACTTAACAAAAATGCATACAATTACATCCTCGTTCAGTTTCATCAACAATTCTACTCGTATGCATCCATATTCGTACTCGTTCAATATACAGCTTTTAGATGTATGTACTATTGGTATATACACTCCAATGATCAGCTCTTAGCAGCCCATGCGAGTCACCTAACACATGTGGAAACCATCATTTGGCAACTAGCATGAAATATCTCATAAAATTACAAAAATATGAGTAATCATTCATGACTTATTTACATGAAAACAAAATTACATATCCTTTATATCTAATCCATACACCAACGACCAAAAACACCTACAAACACTTTCATTCTTCAATTTTCTTCATCTAATTGATCTCTCTCAAGTTCTATCTTCAAGTTCTAAGTGTTCTTCATAAATTCCAAAAGTTCTAGTTTCATAAAATCAAGAATACTTCCAAGATTGCAAGTTTACTTCCAAGTTTTCTAAATCCATTCCAAGTAATCATCCAAGATCAAGAAACCTTTGTTACTTACAGTAGGTTATCTTTCTAATACAAGGTAATAATCATATTCAAACTTTAATTCAATTTCTATAACTATAACAATCTTATTTCGAGTGGAAATCTTACTTGAAATTGTTTTCGTATCATGATTCTGCTTCAAGAACTTTCAAGCCATCCAAGGATCCGTTGAAGCTAGATCCACTTTTCTATTTTCCAGTAGGTTTATCCAAGGAACTTAAGGTAGTAATGATGTTCATAACATCATTCGATTCATACATAAAAAGCTATCATATTCGAAGTGGGAAACTAGTAATCACTAGAACATAGTTTAGTTAATTCTAAACTTGTTCGCAAATAAAGTTAATCCTTCTAACTACACTTTTAAAATCAACTATACACATGATCTATATCTATATGATATGCTAACTTAATGATTTAAAACCCGGAAACATGATAAAGACCATAAAACCGGATTTACGCCGTCGTAGTTACAACCGGGGGCTGTTTTGGTTTGGATAATTAAAACTATGAAAAACTTTGATTTAAAAGCTATACTTCTGGAAAAATGATTTTTCTTATGAACATGAAACCATATCCAAAAATCATGGTTAAACTCAAAGTGAAAGTATGTTTTTCAAAACAGTCATCAAGATGTCGTTCTTTCGACGGAAATGACTACCTCTTTTAAAAATGACTTGTAACTTGTATTTCTGACTATAAACCTATACCTTTTCTATTTAGTTTCATAAAGTCAAGTTCAATACAAAACCGTGGCCGCTTAAATCACTCAAAACGGATTAGAAACGAATAAATGGCGAGCAAAACAAAATTGGTAAAAACTACTCATTTTAGCTACGTGAAAATTGGTAACAAATCTATTCCAATCATAACTTAATCAACTTGTATTGTATATTATGTAATCTTGGGATACCATAGACACGTATACAATGTTTCGACCTATCATGTCGACACATCTATATATATTTCGGAACAACCATAGACACTCTATATGTGAATGTTGGAGTTAGCTATACAGGGTTGAGGTTGATTCCAAAATATATATAGTTTGAGTTGTGATCAATACTGAGATACGTATACACTGGGTCGTGGGTTGATTCAAGATAATATTTATCGATTTATTTCTGTACATCTAACTGTGAACAACTAGTTGTAGGTTACTAACGAGGACAGCTGATTTAATAAACTTAAAACATCAAAATGTATTAAAAGTTTTGTAAATATATTTTGAACATACTTTGATATATATGTATATATTGTTATAGGTTTGTGAATCAACCAGTGGCCAAGTCTTACTTCCCGACGAAGTAAAAATCTGTGAAAGTGAGTTATAGTCCCACTTTTAAAATCTAATATTTTTGGGATGAGAATACATGCAGGTTTTATAAATGATTTACAAAATAGACACAAGTACGTGAAACTACATTCTATGGTTGAATTATCAAAATCGAATATGCCACTTTTTATTAAGTCTGGTAATCTAAGAATTAGGGAACAGACACCCTAATTGACGCGAATCCTAAAGATAGATCTATTGGGCCTAACAAACCCCATCCAAAGTACCGGATGCTTTAGTACTTCGAAATTTATATCATATCCGAAGGGTGTCCCGGAAAGATGGGGATATTCTTATATATGCATCTTGTTAATGTCGATTACCAGGTGTTCACCATATGAATGATTTTTATCTCTATGTATGGGATGTGTATTGAAATATGAAATCTTGTGGTCTATTGTTACGATTTGATATATATAGGTTAAACCTATAACTCACCAACATTTTTGTTGACGTTTAAAGCATGTTTATTCTCAGGTGAATACTAAGAGCTTCCGCTGCTGCATACTAAAATAAGGACAAGATTTGGAGTCCATGTTTGTATGATACTGTGTAAAAACTGCATTCAAGAAAATGATTTCGATGTAACATATTTGTATTGTAAACCATTATGTAATGGTCGTGTGTAAACAGGATATTTTAGATTATCATTATTTGATAATCTACGTAAAGCTTTTTAAACCTATATTTATGAAATAAAGGTTATGGTTTGTTTTAAAAATGAATACAGTCTTTGAAAAACGTCTCATATAGAGGTCAAAACCTCGCAACGAAATCAATTAATATGGAACGTTTTTTATCAATAAGAACGGGACATTTCAAAAGATCACGCTACACATTTGAGATTGGTATTATAACTTCTGAAACAAGAACAGTTGTACGCTAAGTTTTCTAAGTGTGAATTTTGGTTGCGGGAGGTACAGTTTCTGGGTCATGTGATTTGTGAACAGGGTATTAAAGTAGATCAGTCTAAGATAGAGGCCGTAATGAATTGGAACTCACCGAAAATGCCGACAGAAATTAAGAGTTTTCTGGGTTTAGCAGGTTATTACCGCAGATTTATTAAAGATTTTTCTAAAATAGCAGGTCCGTTGAATAAGTTTACCAGAAAAGATGTAGCCTTTCGATGGACTGATGAACAAGAAAAGGCTTTTCAGACTCTCAAACAGTTGTTATGTCAAGCGCCGGTTTTAGCTTTACCAGAGGGAATAGAAGATTTTGTGGTCTACTGCGGTGTGTCATGTGCAGGTCTGGGTTGTGTTTTGATGCAGATAAATAAATTTATAGCGTATGCTTCACGACAGTTGAAGAATCATGAACGAAACTACCCTACTCACGATTTAGAGTTAACTGCAGTTGTGTTTGCATTGAAACTTTGGAGACATTATTTGTATGGTACACATTGTGAAATCTATACAGATCATAAGAGTCTTCAATATATCTTTTCGCAGAAAGAATTAAATATGCATCAACGTCGATATTTAGAATTGATTAAAGACTACGATTGTGAGATTAAGTACCATTTGGGTAAAGCAAATGTGGTCGCAGATGCTCTGAGTCGCAAGAAAACCATCAAAAATGTTAGATTTTTGAGAATTTAAATAGTTTCAGATTTGATTGATCGATTGAAAACCGTTCAGTTAGTAGCTTTGAATGACGAAAACCTAAAGACTGAACAAATGACTAAAAGAAAATTTGACCTATGCAATGATTCTAGAAGATTAAAGACCTATAAAGATCAAATTTGGGTGCCTATGCTTGGAGAATTAAGGGATTTAATCCTTACAGAAGCGCATAAATCTAGATTGACAGTGCATCCAGGTAGTACAAAGATGTATAGAGACTTGAAAACATTGTATTGGTGGCCGACAATGAAGACAGATGTTGCAAATTTTGTCGAAAAATGTCATATTTGTGCGCAAGTTAAGGCAGAACATCAGAAACCGTATGGATCTCTAAGACAGTTAGAAATTCCTCAGTGGAAATGGGATCATATAACGATGGATTTTGTAACCAAGTTATGAAATGTCCCGTTCTTATTGATTAAAAACGTTCCATATTAATTGATTTCGTTGCGAGGTTTTGACCTCTATATGAGACGTTTTTCAACGACTGCATTCATTTTAAAACAAACCATAACCTTTATTTCATCAATAAAGGTTTAAAAAGCTTTACGTAGATTATCAAATAATGATAATCTAAAATATCCTGTTTACACACGACCATTACATAATGGTTTACAATACAAATATGTTACAACAAAATAAGTTTCTTGAATGCAGTTTTTACATAATATCATACAAGCATGGACTCCAAATCTCGTCCTTATTTAAGTATGCGACAGTGGAAGCTCTTAATAATCACCTGAGAATAAACATGCTTAAAACGTCAACAAAAATGTTGGTGAGTTATAGGTTTAACCTATATATATCAAATCATAATAATAGACCACAAGATTTCATATTTCAATACACATCCCATACATAGAGATAAAAGTCATTCATATGGTGAACACCTGGTAATCGACATTAACAAGATGCATATATAAGAATATCCCCATCATTCCGGGACACCCTTCGGATATGATATAAATTTTGAAGTACTAAAGCATCCGGTACTTTGGATGGGGTTTGTTAGGCCCAATAGATCTATCTTTAGGATTCGCATCAATTAGGGTGTCTGTTCCCTAATTCTTAGATTACCAGACTTAATAAAAAGGGGCATATTCGATTTCGATAATTCAACCATAGAATGTAGTTTCACGTACTTGTGTCTATTTTGTAAATCATTTATAAAACCTGCATGTATTCTCATCCCAAAAATATTTGATTTTAAAAGTGGGACTATAACTCACTTTCACAGATTTTTACTTCGTCGGGAAGTAAGACTTGGCCACTGGTTGATTCACGAACCTATAACAATATATACATATATATCAAAGTATGTTCAAAATATATTTACAACACTTTTAATATATTTTGATGTTTTAAGTTTATTAAGTCAGCTGTCCTCGTTAGTAACCTACAACTAGTTGTCCACAGTTAGATGTACAGAAATAAATCGATAAATATTATCTTGAATCAATCCACGACCCAGTGTATACGTATCTCAGTATTGATCACAACTCAAACTATATATATTTTGGAATCAACCTCAACCCTGTATAGCTAACTCCAACATTCACATATAGAGTGTCTATGGTTGTTCCGAAATATATATAGATGTCTCGACATGATAGGTCAAAACATTGTATACGTGTCTATGGTATCTCAAGATTACATAATATACAATACAAGTTGATTAAGTTATGGTTGGAATAGATTTGTTACAAATTTTCACGTAGCTAAAATGAGAAAAATTATCCAATCTTGTTTTACCCATAAATTCTTCATTTTAAATCCGTTTTGAGTGAATCAAATTGCTATGGTTTCATATTGAACTCTATTTTATGAATCTAAATAAAAAAAGTATAGGTTTATTGTCAGAAAAATAAGTTACAAGTCGTTTTTGTAAAGGTAGTCATTTCAGTCGAAAGAACGACGTCTAGATGACCATTTTAGAAAACATACTTCTACTTTGAGTTTAACCATAATTTTTGGATATAGTTTCATGTTCATAATAAAAATCATTTTCTCAGAATAACAACTTTTAAATCAAAGTTTATCATAGTTTTTAATTAACTAACCCAAAACAGCCCGCGGTGTTACTACGACGGCGTAAATCCGGTTTCACGGTGTTTTTCGTGTTTCCAGGTTTTAAATCATTAAGTTAGCATATCATATAGATATAGAACATGTGTTTAGTTGATTTTAAAAGTCAAGTTAGAAGGATTAACTTTTGTTTGCGAACAAGTTTAGAATTAACTAAACTATGTTCTAGTGATTACAAGTTTAAACCTTCGAATAAGATGGCTTTATATGTATGAATCGAATGATGTTATGAATATCATTACTACCTTAAGTTCCTTGGATAAACCTACTGGAAAATAGAAAAATGGATCTAGCTTCAACGGATCCTTGGATGGCTTGAAGTTCTTGAAGCAGAATCATGACACGAAAACAAGTTCAAGTAAGATCATCACTTGAAATAAGATTGTTATAGTTATAGAAATTGAACCAAAGTTTGAATATGATTATTACCTTGTATTAGAATGATAACCTACTGTAAGAAACAAAGATTTATTGAGGTTGGATGATCACCTTACAAGATTGGAAGTGAGCTAGCAAACTTGAAAGTATTCTTGATTTTATGTAACTAGAACTTGTAGAATTTATGAAGAACACTTAGAACTTGAAGATAGAACTTGAGAGAGATCAATTAGATGAAGAAAATTGAAGAATGAAAGTGTTTGTAGGTGTTTTTGGTCGTTGGTGTATGGATTAGATATAAAGGATATGTAATTTTGTTTTCATGTAAATAAGTCATGAATGATTACTCATATTTTTGTAATTTTATGAGATATTTCATGCTAGTTACCAAATGATGGTTCCCACATGTGTTAGGTGACTCACATGGGCTGCTAAGAGCTGATCATTGGAGTATATATACCAATAGTACATACATCTAAAAGCTGTGTATTGTACGAGTACGAATACGGGTGCATACGAGTAGAATTGTTGATGAAACTGAACGAGGATGTAATTGTAAGCATTTTTGTTAAGTAGAAGTATTTTGATAAGTGTATTGAAGTCTTTAAAAAGTGTATAAATACATATTAAAACACTACATGTGTATACATTTTAACTGAGTCGTTAAGTCATCGTTAGTCGTTACATGTAAGTGTTGTTTTGAAACCTTTAGGTTAACGATCTTGTTAAATGTTGTTAACCCAATGTTTATAATATCAAAAGAGATTTTAAATTATTATATTATAATGATATTATCATGTATGAATATCTCTTAATACGATATATATACATTAAATGTCTTTACAACGATAATCGTTACATATATGTCTCGTTTAAAAATCATTAAGTTAGTAGTCTTGTTTTTACATATGTAGTTCATTGTTAATATACTTAATGATATGTTTACTTATCATAGTATCATGTTAACTATATATATATCCATATATATGTCATCATATAGTTTTTACAAGTTTTAACGTTCGTGAATCACCGGTCAACTTGGGTGGTCAATTGTCTATATGAAACATATTTCAATTAATCAAGTCTTAACAAGTTTGATTGCTTAACATGTTGGAAAGATTTAATCATGTAAGTATCAATCTCAATTAATATATATAAACATGGAAAAGTTCGGGTCACTACAGTACCTACCCGTTAAATAAATTTCGTCCCGAAATTTTAAGCTGTTGAAGGTGTTGACGAATCTTCTGGAAATAGATGCGGGTATTTCTTCTTCATCTGATCTTCACGCTCCCAGGTGAACTCGGGTCCTCTACGAGAATTCCATTGAACCTTAACAATTGGTATCTTGTTTTGCTTAAGTCTTTTAATCTCACGATCCATTATTTCGACGGGTTCTTCGATGAATTGAAGTTTTTCGTTGATTTGGATTTCATCTAACGGAATAGTGAGATCTTCTTTAGCAAAACATTTCTTCAAATTCGAGATGTGGAAAGTGTTATGTACAGCTGCGAGTTGTTGAGGTAACTCAAGTCGGTAAGCTACTGGTCCGACACGATCAATAATCTTGAATGGTCCAATATACCTTGGATTTAATTTCCCTCGTTTACCAAATCGAACAACGCCTTTCCAAGGTGCAACTTTAAGCATGACCATCTCTCCAATTTCAAATTCTATATCTTTTCTTTTAATGTCAGCGTAGCTCTTTTGTCGACTTTGGGCGGTTTTCAACCGTTGTTGAATTTGGATGATCTTCTCGGTAGTTTCTTGTATAATCTCCGGACCCGTAATCTGTCTATCCCCCACTTCACTCCAACAAATTGGAGACCTGCACTTTCTACCATAAAGTGCTTCAAACGGCGCCATCTCAATGCTTGAATGGTAGCTGTTGTTGTAGGAAAATTCTGCTAACGGTAGATGTCGATCCCAACTGTTTCCGAAATCAATAACACATGCTCGTAGCATGTCTTCAAGCGTTTGTATCGTCCTTTCGCTCTGCCCATCAGTTTGTGGATGATAGGCAGTACTCATGTCTTGACGAGTTCCTAATGCTTGCTGTAATGTCTGCCAGAATCTTGAAATAAATCTGCCATCCCTATCAGAGATAATAGAGATTGGTATTCCATGTCTGGAGACGACTTCCTTCAAATACAGTCGTGCTAACTTCTCCATCTTGTCATCTTCTCTTATTGGCAGGAAGTGTGCTGATTTGGTGAGACGATCAACTATTACCCAAATAGTATCAAAACCACTTGCAGTCCTTGGCAATTTAGTGATGAAATCCATTTTAATGTTTTTCCATTTCCATTCCGGGATTTCGGGTTGTTGAAGTAGATCTGATGGTTTCTGATGCTCAGCTTTGACCTTAGAACACGTCAAATATTCTCCTACGTATTTAGCAACATCGGCTTTCATACCCGGCTACTAAAAATGTTTTTGAGATCCTTGTACATCTTCCCTGTTCCAGGATGTATTGAGTATCTGGTTTTATGAGCTTCTCTAAGTACCATTTCTCTCATATCTCCAAATTTTGGTACCCAAATCCTTTCAGTCCTATACCGGGTTCCGTCTTTCCGTATATTAAGATGCTTCTCCGATCCTTTGGGTATTTCATCCTTTAAATTTCCCTCTTTTAAAACTCCTTGTTGCGCCTCCTTTATTTGAGTAGTAAGGTTATTATGAATCATTATATTCATAGATTTTACTCGAATGGGTTCTCTGTCCTTCCTGCTCAAGGCATCGGCTACCACATTTGCCTTCCCCGGGTGGTAACGAATCTCAAAGTCATAATCATTCAATAATTCAATCCACCTACGCTGCCTCATATTCAGTTGTTTCTGATTAAATATGTGTCGAAGACTTTTGTGGTCGGTATATATAATACTTTTGACCCCATATAAGTAGTGCCTCCAAGTCTTTAATGCAAAAACAACCGCTCCTAATTCCAAATCATGCGTCGTATAATTTTGTTCGTGAATCTTCAATTGTCTAGACGCATAAGCAATCACCTTCGTTCGTTGCATTAATACACAACCGAGACCTTGGTTTGATGCGTCACAATAAATCACAAAATCATCATTCCCTTCAGGCAATGACAATATAGGTGCCGTAGTTAGCTTTTTCTTCAATAACTGAAACACTTTCTCTTGTTCATCATTCCATTCAAATTTCATCCCTTTATGCGTTAATGCAGTCAAGGGTTTTGCTATTCTAGAAAAGTCTTGGATGAACCTTCTGTAGTAACCAGCTAGTCCTAAAAACTGGCGTATGTGTTTCAGAGTTTTTGGGGTTTCCCACTTTTCAACGGTTTCGA
Source organism: Rutidosis leptorrhynchoides (assembly GCF_046630445.1). NCBI lineage: Eukaryota > Viridiplantae > Streptophyta > Magnoliopsida > Asterales > Asteraceae > Rutidosis > Rutidosis leptorrhynchoides. The sequence goes on along the minus strand of NC_092335.1, from coordinate 50,085,494 downwards.
TCTTTGCCGGGTCCACCTGGATACTTTCTTTGTTCACTATGTGACCGAGGAATTGAACTTCTTCCAACCAAAATGCACACTTTGAAAACTTAGCGTACAGTTTTTCTTTCCTCAATACTTCTAGCACTTTTCTCAAATGTTCTTCGTGCTCTTGATCATTCTTTGAGTAAATAAGTATGTCATCGATGAAAACAATGACAAACTTGTCAAGATATGGCCCATACACTCGGTTCATAAGGTCCATGAACACAGCTGGTGCGTTAGTCAATCCAAACGGCATAACCATAAACTCGTAATGACCATAACGCGTCCTAAAAGCAGTTTTTGGAATATCATCCTCCTTTACTCGCATTTGATGATATCCAGAACGTAAATCAATCTTCGAATAAACCGACGAGCCTTGTAGTTGATCAAATAAGTCGTCAATTCTCGGCAGTGGATAACGGTTTTTGATGGTAAGTTTGTTCAACTCTCTGTAGTCAATACACAACCTAAATGTACCATCCTTCTTCTTGACAAACAAAACAGGAGCTCCCCATGGTGATGTGCTTGGTCGAATGAAACCACGTTCTAATAGTTCTTGCAGTTGGCTTTGCAGTTCTTTCATCTCGCTGGGTGCGAGTCTATAAGGAGCACGAGCTATTGGTGCAGCTCCTGGTACAAGATCTATTTGAAATTCAACGGATCGATGTGGGGGAAATCCCGATAATTCTTTCGAAAATACATCAGGAAATTCTTTTGCAATGGGAACATCATTGATGCTCTTTTCTTCAGTTTGTACTTTCTCGACGTGTGCTAGAACAGCATAGCAACCTTTTCTTATTAGTTTTTGTGCCTTCAAATTACTAATAAGATGTAGCTTCGTGTTGCCCTTTTCTCCGTACACCATTAAGGGTTTTCCTTTTTCTCGTATAATGCGAATTGCATTTTTATAACAAACGATCTCTGTTTTCACTTCTTTCAACCAGTCCATACTAATTATCACATCAAAACTCCCTAACTCTACTGGTATCAAATCAATCTTAAATGTTTCGCTAACCAGTTTAATTTCTCGATTCCGACATATATTATCTGCTGAAATTAATTTACCATTTGCTAATTCGAGTAAAAATTTACTATCCAAAGGCGTCAATGGACAACTTAATTTAGCACAAAAATCTCTACTCATATAGCTTATATCCGCACCCGAATCAAATAAAACGTAAGCAGATTTATTGTCAATAAGAAACGTACCCGTAACAAGCTCTGGGTCTTCCTGTGCCTCTGTCGCATTAATATTGAAAACTCTTCCGCGGCCTTGTCCATTCATGTTCTCCTGGTTCGGGCAATTTCTAATAATGTGGCCACGTTTTCCACATTTATAACAAACTACATTGGCATAACTTGCTCCGACACTACTTGCTCCGCCATTACTCATTCTGACACCATTTGTTCCTTCCGTTCTATTAACCCCTAGTCCGTAGACCTCACACTTCGCCGCGCTATGACCATTTCTTTTACACTTGTTGCAAAATTTGGTGCAGAACCCCGAGTGATACTTTTCACACCTTTGGCATAGCTGCTTCTGATTGTTGTTGTTGTTGCGGTTATTATTGTTGTTGGGATGATTGTTGTAGTTGCTGTTGTAGTTGTTGTTGTTGTTGTTGTTGTTGTTGTTGTTGTTGTTGTTGTTGTTGTTGTTGTTGTTGTTGTTGTTGTTGGGCCGTTTGTTGTAGTTGCGATTGATGTTGCGATTGTTGGGATAATTGTTGCGATTATTGTTGTAATTGCTGTTGTTGTTGTATTGGTGATTCTTATCACCGTTTTCCTCCCACTTTCTTTTGACTTGCTTCACATTGGCCTCTTCAGCAGTCTGTTCTTTAATTCTTTCTTCAATATGGTTCACTAGTTTGTGAGCCATTCTACATGCCTGTTGTATGGAGGCGGGCTCGTGTGAACTTATATCGTCTTGGATTCTTTCCGGTAATCCTTTCACAAACGAGTCGATCTTCTCTTCCTCATCTTCGAATGCTCCCGGACACAATAGGCACAATTCTGTGAATCGTCTTTCGTACATGGTAATATCAAATCCTTGGGTTCGTAACCCTCTAAGTTCTGTCTTGAGCTTATTGACCTCGGTTCTGGGACGGTACTTCTCGTTCATCAAGTGCTTGAATGCTGACCACGGTAGTGCGTACGCATCGTCTTATCCCACTTGCTCTAGATAGGTATTCCACCATGTTAACGCAGAACCTGTGAAGCTATGCATAGCGTACTTCACTTTGTCCTCTTCAGTACACTTACTTATGGCAAACACCGATTCGACCTTCTCGGTCCACCGTTTCAATCCGATCGGTCCTTCGGTTCCATCAAATTCCAAAGGTTTTCAGGCAGTGAATTCTTTGAAGATGCATCCTATACGATTTCCTGTACTGCTAGATCCAAGGTTATTGTTGGTATGTAGCGCAACCTGTACTGCGGCTATGTTTGAAGCTAGAAAAGTACGGAATTCCTTTTCATTCATATTCACGGTGTGTCGAGTAGTGGGTGCCATTTCCTTCAAAATAATCAAATGGAACAAGTTAATCATACAGAATATTAAGAGTAGTTAATAGTATTTCGTAGCATAATATGAACTCATTTATAAAAGCGTTTTCTTCATATTAGCGTTTTATAAGTTTAAATTCGGGTAGTACCTACCCGTTAAGTTCATACTTAGTAGCTAATATACAATTCAACTACTACAATTCTATATGAAAAACTGATTATAATAATATTTCGCGTTCAAACTTTTACACAATATTTTACAAACTTACAATACCACTTATTTTACATATAGCATGAAATATAGCACACAATAAATTTGATACAAGATAGTTGTGAAGATAATTCTAGCTAGTACACAAGTCTTTCAGCAAAGGCAATAAAGACACGTAATTCATACGTCCAGAAACAAGTCATGCATTCTGGTTTTACTAGGATTACTTCCCATCCTTGGTCTTGTGGAACATAACCGTTATGGCCGTTGATAAGACAGCGTGTTGTAACGTCGTCAAAGGGACGAGGGTTACGTAATGTCCAACGGTCGTAACAATCTAAAAACCTCATTTCTTACCCCAATTACCGACTCCGTCACTTGTGGGAACGTTTTGTTTAATAGTTGTAGCCCGATGTTCTTGTTCTCACTTTGGTGAGAAGCGAACATTACTAATCCGTAAGCATAACATGCTTCTTTATGTTGCATGTTAGCCGCTTTTTCTAAATCACGAAGTCCAATATTCGGATATATTGAGTCAAAATAATTTCTTAACCCATTGCGTAAAATAGCATTTGGGTTCCCCGCAATATATGCGTCAAAGTAAACACATCGTAACTTATAGATTTCCCAATGTGATATCCCCCATCTTTCGAACGAAAGCCTTTTATAAACCAAGGCATTCTTAGAACGTTCTTTGAATGTCTTACAAACTGATCTCGCCTTAAATAGTTGTGCCGAAGAATTCTGACCGACTCTAGACAAGATTTCATCAATCATGTCTCCGGGTAGGTCTCTTAAAATATTGGGTTGTCTATCCATTTTATGTTTTTATACTGTAAAATAGACAAGAGTTAGATTCATAAAAAAAATACTTATTAATACAAGCAATTTTTACATATATCATAAAGCATAAGCACACTATATTACATATATTACACCGCACGAATACAACTATCTTATTCTGACTCGCTCGTTTCTTCTTCTTCTTCGGTTTTAGTTCATTTTGCCAAGTTTCTAGGGATATATTATCATGATATTATCATGTATGAATATCTCTTAATATGATATATATACATTAAATGTCTTTACAACGATAATCGTTACATATATGTCTCGTTTAAAAATCATTAAGTTAGTAGTCTTGTTTTTACATATGTAGTTCATTGTTAATATACTTAATGATATGTTTACTTATCATAGTATCATGTTAACTATATATATATCCATATATATGTCATCATATAGTTTTTACAAGTTTTAACGTTCGTGAATCACCGGTCAACTTGGGTGGTCAATTGTCTATATGAAACATATTTCAATTAATCAAGTCTTAACAAGTTTGATTGCTTAACATGTTGGAAACATTTAATCATGTAAGTATCAATCTCAATTAATATATATAAACATGGAAAAGTTCGGGTCACTACAGTACCTACCCGTTAAATAAATTTCGTCCCGAAATTTTAAGCTGTTGAAGGTGTTGACGAATCTTCTGGAAATAGATGCGGGTATTTCTTCTTCATCTGATCTTCACGCTCCCAGGTGAACTCAGGTCCTCTACGAGCATTCCATCGAACCTTAACAATTGGTATCTTGTTTTGCTTAAGTCTTTTAACCTCACGATCCATTATTTCGACGGGTTCTTCGATGAATTGAAGTTTTTCGTTGATTTGGATTTCATCTAACGGAATAGTGAGATCTTCTTTAGCAAAACATTTCTTCAAATTCGAGATATGGAAAGTGTTATGTACAGCCGCGAGTTGTTGAGGTAACTCAAGTCGGTAAGCTACTGGTCCGACACGATCAATAATCTTGAATGGTCCAATATACCTTGGATTTAATTTCCCTCGTTTACCAAATCAAACAACGCCTTTCCAAGGTGCAACTTTAAGCATGACCATCTCTCCAATTTCAAATTCTATATCTTTTCTTTTAATGTCAGCGTAGCTCTTTTGTCGACTTTGGGTGGTTTTCAACCGTTGTTGAATTTGGATGATCTTCTCGGTAGTTTCTTGTATAATCTCCGGACCCGTAATCTGTCTATCCCCCACTTCACTCCAACAAATCGGAGACCTGCACTTTCTACCATAAAGTGCTTCAAACGGCGCCATCTCAATGCTTGAATGGTAGCTGTTGTTGTAGGAAAATTCTGCTAACGGTAGATGTCGATCCCAACTGTTTCCGAAATCAATAACACATGCTCGTAGCATGTCTTCAAGCGTTTGTATCGTCCTTTCGCTCTGCCCATCAGTTTGTGGATGATAGGCAGTACTCATGTCTTGACGAGTTCCTAATGCTTGCTGTAATGTCTGCCAGAATCTTGAAATAAATCTGCCATCCCTATCAGAGATAATAGAGATTGGTATTCCATGTCTGGAGACGACTTCCTTCAAATACAGTCGTGCTAACTTCTCCATCTTGTCATCTTCTCTTATTGGCAGGAAGTGTGCTGATTTGGTGAGACGATCAACTATTACCCAAATAGTATCAAAACCACTTGCAGCCCTTGGCAATTTAGTGATGAAATCCATGGTAATGTTTTCCCATTTCCATTCCGGGATTTCGGGTTGTTGAAGTAGATCTGATGGTTTCTGATGCTCAGCTTTGACCTTAGAACACGTCAAACATTCTCCTACGTATTTAGCAACATCGGCTTTCATACCCGGCTACTAAAAATGTTTTTGAGATCCTTGTACATCTTCCCCGTTCCAGGATGTATTGAGTATCTGGTTTTATGAGCTTCTCTAAGTACCATTTCTCTCATATCTCCAAATTTTGGTACCCAAATCCTTTCAGTCCTATACCGGGTTCCGTCTTTCCGAATATTAAGATGCTTATCCGATCCTTTGGGTATTTCATCCTTTAAATTTCCCTCTTTTAAAACTCCTTGTTGCGCCTCCTTTATTTGAGTAGTAAGGTTATTATGAATTACTATATTCATAGATTTTACTCGAATGGGTTCTCTGTCCTTCCTGCTCAAGGCATCGGCTACCACATTTGCCTTCCCCGGGTGGTAACGAATCTCAAAGTCATAATCATTCAATAATTCAATCCACCTACGCTGCCTCATATTCAGTTGTTTCTGGTTAAATATGTGTTGAAGACTTTTGTGGTCGGAATATATAATACTTTTGACCCCATATAACTAGTGCCTCCAAGTCTTTAATGCAAAAACAACCGCTCCTAATTCCAAATCATGCGTCGTATAATTTTGTTCGTGAATCTTCAATTGTCTAGACGCATAAGCAATCACCTTCGTTCGTTGCATTAATACACAACCGAGACCTTGCTTTGATGCGTCACAATAAATCACAAAATCATCATTCCCTTCAGGCAATGACAATATAGGTGCCGTAGTTAGCTTTTTCTTCAATAACTGAAACGCTTTCTCTTGTTCATCATTCCATTCAAATTTCTTCCCTTTATGCGTTAATGCAGTCAAGGGTTTTGCTATTCTAGAAAAGTCTTGGATGAACCTTCTGTAGTAACCAGCTAGTCCTAAAAACTGGCGTATGTGTTTCAGAGTTTTTGGGGTTTCCCACTTTTCAACGGTTTCGATCTTTGCCGGGTCCACCTGGATACTTTCTTTGTTCACTATGTGACCGAGGAATTGAACTTCTTCCAACCAAAATGCACACTTTGAAAACTTAGCGTACAGTTTTTCTTTCCTCAATACTTCTAGCACTTTTCTCAAATGTTCTTCGTGCTCTTGATCATTCTTTGAGTAAATATGTATGTCATCGATGAAAACAATGACAAACTTGTCAAGATATGGCCCATACACTCGGTTCATAAGGTCCATGAACACAGCTGGTGCGTTAGTCAATCCAAACGGCATAACCATAAACTCGTAATGACCATAACGCGTCCTAAAAGCAGTTTTTGGAATATCATCCTCCTTTACTCGCATTTGATGATATCCAAAACGTAAATCAATCTTCGAATAAACCGACGAGCCTTGTAGTTGATCAAATAAGTCGTCAATTCTCGGCAGTGGATAACGGTTTTTGATGGTAAGTTTGTTCAACTCTCTGTAGTCAATACACAACCTAAATGTACCATCCTTCTTCTTGACAAACAAAACAGGAGCTCCCCATGGTGATGTGCTTGGTCGAATGAAACCACGTTCTAATAGTTCTTGCAGTTGGCTTTGCAGTTCTTTCATCTCACTGGGTGCGAGTCTATAAGGAGCACGAGCTATTGGTGCAGCTCCTGGTACAAGATCTATTTGAAATTCAACGGATCGATGTGGGGGTAATCCCGGTAATTCTTTCGGAAATACATCGAGAAATTCTTTTGCAATGGGAACATCATTGATGCTCTTTTCTTCAGTTTGTACTTTCTCGACGTGTGCTAGAACAGCATAGCAACCTTTTCTTATTAGTTTTTGTGCCTTCAAATTACTAATAAGATGTAGCTTCGTGTTGCCCTTTTCTCCGTACACCATTAAGGGTTTTCCTTTTTCTCGTATAATGCGAATTGCATTTTTATAACAAACGATCTCTGTTTTCACTTCTTTCAACCAGTCCATACTGATTATCACATCAAAACTCCCTAACTCTACTGGTATCAAATCAATCTTAAATGTTTCGCTAACCAGTTTAATTTCTCGATTCCGACATATATTATCTGCTGAAATTAATTTACCATTTGCTAATTCGAGTAAAAATTTACTATCCAAAGGCGTCAATGGACAACTTAATTTAGCAAAAAAATCTCTACTCATATAGCTTATATCCGCACCCGAATCAAATAAAACGTAAGCAGATTTATTGTCAATAAGAAACGTACCCGTAACAAGCTCCGGGTCTTCCTGTGCCTCTGTCGCATTAATATTGAAAACTCTTCCGCGGCCTTGTCCATTCATGTTCTCCTGGTTCGGGCAATTTCTAATAATGTGGCCCGGTTTTCCACATTTATAACAAACTACATTGGCATAACTTGCTCCGACACTACTTGCTCCGCCATTACTCATTCTGACACCATTTGTTCCTTTCGTTCTATTAACCCCTAGTCCGTAGACCTCACACTTCACCGCGCTATGACCATTTCTTTTACACTTGTTGCAAAATTTGGTACAGAACCCCGAGTGATACTTTTCACACCTTTGGCATAGCTGCTTCTGATTGTTGTTGTTGTTGCGGTTATTATTGTTGTTGGGATGATTGTTGTAGTTGTTGTTGTTGTTGTTGTTGTTGTTGTTGTTGTTGTTGTTGTTGTTGTTGTTGTTGTTGTTGTTGTTGTTGTTGTTGTTGTTGTTGTTGTTGTTGTTGTTGTTGTTGTTGTTGTTGTTGTTGTTGTTGTTGTTGTTGGGCCGTTTGTTGTAGTTGCGATTGATGTTGCGATTGTTGGGATAATTGTTGCGATTATTGTTGTAATTGCTGTTGTTGTTGTATTGGTGATTCTTATCACCGTTTTCCTCCCACTTTCTTTTGACTTGCTTCACATTGGCCTCTTCAGCAGTCTGTTCTTTAATTCTTTCTTCAATATGGTTCACTAGTTTGTGAGCCATTCTACATGCCTGTTGTATGGAGGTGGGCTCGTGTGAACTTATATCGTCTTGGATTCTTTCCGGTAATCCTTTCACAAACGAGTCGATCTTCTCTTCCTCATCTTCGAATGCTCCCAGACACAATAGGCACAATTCTGTGAATCGTCTTTCGTACATGGTAATATCAAATCCTTGGGTTCGTAACCCTCTAAGTTCTGTCTTGAGCTTATTGACCTCGGTTCTGGGACGGTACTTCTCGTTCATCAAGTGCTTGAATGCTGACCACGGTAGTGCGTACGCATCGTCTTGTCCCACTTGCTCTAGATAGGTATTCCACCATGTTAACGCAGAACCTGTGAAGCTATGCGTAGCGTACTTCACTTTGTCCTCTTCAGTACACTTACTTATGGCAAACACCAATTCGACCTTCTCGGTCCACCGTTTCAATCCGATCGGTCCTTCGGTTCCATCAAATTCCAAAGGTTTGCAGGCAGTGAATTCTTTATAGGTGCATCCTATACGATTTCCTGTACTGCTAGATCCAAGGTTATTGTTGGTATGTAGCGCAACCTGTACTGCGGCTATGTTTGAAGATAGAAAAGTACGGAATTCCTCTTCATTCATATTCACAGTGTGTCGAGTAGTCGGTGCCATTTCCTTCAAAATAATCAAATGGAACAAGTTAATCATACAGAATATTAAGAGTAGTTAATAGTATTTCGTAGCATAATATGAACTCATTTATAAAAGTGTTTTCTTCATATTAGCGTTTTATAAGTTTAAATTCGGGTAGTACCTACCCGTTAAGTTCATACTTAGTAGCTAATATACAATTCAACTACTACAATTCTATATAAAAAACTGATTATAATAATATTTCGCGTTCAAACTTTTACACAATATTTTACAAACTTACAATACCACTTATTTTACATATAGCATGAAATATAGCACACAATAAATTTGATACAAGATAGTTGTGAAGATAATTCTAGCTAGTACACAAGTCGTTCAGCAAAGGCAATAAAGACACGTAATTCATACGTCCAGAAACAAGTCATGCATTCTGGTTTTACTAGGATTACTTCCCATCCTTGGTCTTGTGGAACATAACCGTTATGGCCGTTGATAAGACAGCGTGTTGTAACGTCGTCAAAGGGACGAGGGTTACGTAATGTCCAACGGTCCCGTAACAATCTAAACACCTCATTTCTTACCCCAATTACCGACTCCGTCACTTGTGGGAACGTTTTGTTTAATAGTTGTAGCCCGATGTTCTTGTTCTCACTTTGGTGAGAAGCGAACATTACTAATCCGTAAGCATAACATGCTTCTTTATGTTGCATGTTAGCCGCTTTTTCTAAATCACGAAGTCCAATATTCGGATATATTGAGTCAAAATAATTTCTTAACCCATTGCGTAAAATAGCATTTGGGTTCCCCGCAATATATGCGTCAAAGTAAACACATCGTAACTTATGGATTTCCCAATGTGATATCCCCCATCTTTCGAACGAAAGCCTTTTATAAATCAAGGCATTCTTAGAACGTTCTTCGAATGTCTTACAAACTGATCTCACCTTAAATAGTTGTGCCGAAGAATTCTGACCGACTCTAGACAAGATTTCATCAATCATGTCTCCGGGTAGGTCTCTTAAAATATTGGGTTGTCTATCCATTTTATGTTTTTATACTGTAAAATAGACAAGAGTTAGATTCATAAAAAAAATACTTATTAATACAAGCAATTTTTACATATATCATAAAGCATAAGCACACTATATTACATATATTACACCACACGAATAAACTATCTTATTCCGACTCGCTTGTTTCTTCTTCTTCGGTTTTGGTTCGTTTTGCCAAGTTTCTAGGGATATATGATGTTCCCCTAATACGAGCTGTCGTTTTCCACATTGGTTTAGAAAAACCTGGTGGTTTAGAGGTTCCCGGGTCATTGTTACAACTTAAGGACTTCGGGGGTTGACGATACATATAAAGTTCATCGGGGTTGGAATTAGATTTCTCTATTTTTATGCCCTTTCCCTTATTATTTTCTTTTGCCTTTTTAAATTCAGTTGGGGTAATTTCTATAACATCATCGGAATTCTCGTCGGAATCCGATTCATCGGAGAATTGGTAATCCTCCCAATATTTTGCTTCCTTGGCGGAAACACCATTGACCATAATTAACCTTGGTCGGTTGGTTGAGGATTTTCTTTTACTTAACTGTTTTATTATTTCCCCCACCGGTTCTATTTCTTCATCCGGTTCCGATTATTCTTCCGGTTCCGATTCTTCTTCCGGTTTCGACTCTTCTTCCGGTTCCTCTTCGGGAACTTGTGAATCAGTCCACGAATCATTCCAATTTACATTTGACTCTTCATTATTATTAGGTGAGTCAATGGGACTTGTTCTAGAGGTAGACATCTATCACATAATATCAAACGCGTTAAGAGATTAATATATCACATAATATTCACATGTTAAAAATATATAGTTTCCAACAAAATTTGTTAAGCAATCATTTTTCAAGTAAACACGGTCGAAGTCCAGACTCACTAATGCATCCTAACAAACTCGATAAGACACACTTATGCAAAATTCTAGTTCTCTAAGACCAACGCTTGGATACCAACTGAAATGTCTCGTTGTTATTGATTAAAAACGTTCCATATTAATTGATTTCGTTGCGAGGTTTTGACCTCTATATGAGACGTTTTTCAAAGACTGCATTCATTTTAAAACAAACCATAACCTTTATTTCATCAATAAAGGTTTAAAAAGCTTTACGTAGATTATCAAATAATGATAATCTAAAATATCCTGTTTACACACGACCATTACATAATGGTTTACAATACAAATATGTTACAACAAAATAAGTTTCTTGAATGCAGTTTTTACATAATATCATACAAGCATGGACTCCAAATCTCGTCCTTATTTAAGTATGCGACAGCGAAAGCTCTTAATAATCACCTGAGAATAAACATGCTTAAAACGTCAACAAAAATGTTGGTGAGTTATAGGTTTAACCTATATATATCAAATCATAATAATAGACCACAAGATTTCATATTTCAATACACATCCCATACATAGAGATAAAAGTCATTCATATGGTGAACACCTGGTAACCGACATTAACAAGATGCATATATAAGAATATCCCCATCATTCCGGGACACCCTTCGGATATGATATAAATTTCAAAGTACTAAAGCATCCGGTACTTTGGATGGAGTTTGTTAGGCCCAATAGATCTATCTTTAGGATTCGCGTCAATTAGGGTGTCTGTTCCCTAATTCTTAGATTACCAGACTTAATAAAAAGGGGCATATTCGATTTCGATAATTCAACCATAGAATGTAGTTTCACGTACTTGTGTCTATTTTGTAAATCATTTATAAAACCTGCATGTATTCTCATCTCAAAAATATTAGATTTTAAAAGTGGGACTATAACTCACTTTCACAGATTTTTACTTCGTCGGGAAGTAAGACTTGGCCACTGGTTGATTCACGAACCTATAACAATATATACATATATATCAAAGTATGTTCAAAATATATTTACAACACTTTTAATATATTTTGATGTTTTAAGTTTATTAAGTCAGCTGTCCTCGTTAGTAACCTACAACTAGTTGTCCACAGTTAGATGTACAGAAATAAATCGATAAATATTATCTTGAATCAATCCACGACCCAGTGTATACGTATCTCAGTATTGATCACAACTCAAACTATATATATTTTGGAATCAACCTCAACCCTGTATAGCTAACTCCAACATTCACATATAGAGTGTCTATGGTTGTTCCGAAATATATATAGATGTCTCGACATGATAGGTCAAAACATTGTATACGTGTCTATGGTATCTCAAGATTACATAATATACAATACAAGTTGATTAAGTTATGGTTGGAATAGATTTATTACCAATTTTCACGTAGCTAAAATGAGAAAAATTATCCAATCTTGTTTTACCCATAACTTCTTCATTTTAAATCCGTTTTGAGTGAATCAAATTGCTATGGTTTCATATTGAACTCTATTTTATGAATATAAACAGAAAAAGTATAGGTTTATAGTCAGAAAAATAAGTTACAAGTCGTTTTTGTAAAGGTAGTCATTTCAGTCGAAAGAACGACGTCTAGATGACCATTTTAGAAAACATACTTCTACTTTGAGTTTAACCATAATTTTTGGATATAGTTTCATGTTCATAATAAAAATCATTTTCTCAGAATAACAACTTTTAAATCAAAGTTTATCATAGTTTTTAATTAACTAACCCAAAACAGCCCGCGGTGTTACTACGACGGCGTAAATCCGGTTTCACGGTGTTTTTCGTGTTTCCAGGTTTTAAATCATTAAGTTAGCATATCATATAGATATAGAACATGTGTTTAGTTGATTTTAAAAGTCAAGTTAGAAGGATTAACTTTTGTTTGCGAACAAGTTTAGAATTAACTAAACTATGTTCTAGTGATTACAAGTTTAAACCTTCGAATAAGATAGCTTTATATATATGAATCGAATGATGTTATGAACATCATTACTACCTTAAGTTCCTTGGATAAACCTACTGGAAAAGAGAAAAATGGATCTAGCTTCAACGGATCCTTGGATGGCTCGAAGTTCTTGAAGCAGAATCATGACACGAAAACAAGTTCAAGTAAGATCATCACTTGAAATAAGATTGTTATAGTTATAGAAATTGAACCAAAGTTTGAATATGATTATTACCTTATATTAGAATGATAACCTACTGTAAGAAACAAAGATTTCTTAAGGTTGGATGATCACCTTACAAGATTGGAAGTGAGCTAGCAAACTTGAAAGTATTCTTGATTTTATGTAACTAGAACTTGTAGAATTTATGAAGAACACTTAGAACTTGAAGATAGAACTTGAGAGAGATCAATTAGATGAAGAAAATTGAAGAATGAAAGTGTTTGTAGGTGTTTTTGGTCATTGGTGTATGGATTGGACATAAAGGATATGTAATTTTGTTTTCATGTAAATAAGTCATGAATGATTACTCATATTTTTGTAATTTTATGAGATATTTCATGCTAGTTGCCAAATGATGGTTCCCACATGTGTTAGGTGACTCACATGGGCTGCTAAGAGCTGATCATTGGAGTGTATATACCAATAGTACATACATCTAAAAGCTGTGTATTGTACGAGTACGAATACGGGTGCATACGAGTAGAATTGTTGATGAAACTGAACGAGGATGTAATTGTAAGCATTTTTGTTAAGTAGAAGTATTTTGATAAGTGTATTAAAGTCTTTCAAAAGTGTATAAATACATATTAAAACACTACATGTATATACATTTTAACTGAGTCGTTAAGTCATCGTTAGTCGTTACATGTAAGTGTTGTTTTGAAACCTTTAGGTTAACGATCTTGTTAAATGTTGTTAACCCAATGTTTATAAGTGTTAAGCAAAAATTTTTAGCGGACAGCTTTTGATACAAAAAATTATATATATTGTGTTATTTGATGTTAACGAACAGAAACTAACTTGTGTATATATTTTCTTAGGAGAAAAGGAGAAAGAGAAGGTTCAGTGATTAGATAGCTGAATACCTTCTCATTTGCTGGTAATTGGTGAGTGAGACTAACTGGAGAATATAGTATATAGAAGCATGTTATATTATGATTGCCATGCTTGTTAGATATACTTATTGTTGTGGTTAGTTAGTACTTGTGATGACTGCATGTTAGTTGATGCTTGTCTGCTGGAGCCCGGTGCGTCCCTATTGTGTGGTAGCCTCGGTAGGAGAGATCAACCTGCGGGTTGGGTTCCTCTGTGGTAGCCTAGACAGCTGTGGTGTATATATATGTGAATGACGCGTCCGTCGCGTGTGGATTATGTATATACATAAGTGTGGTGGAGGAACTTCTGGTAAGCCCCAGTCCGATCAGCTGGTGGTTAATCGTTTGGCCGAGCCGCCAGAGTCTTTGTAGACGGCACTTGAGTGATGTTTGTGTGTTTAGACTATTGTGACATGCTTAGTATAACACTTCTGTATGCTATGGTATGTAGTTAGTCGTACTCACTTAGCTTCGTGCTAATTCCCCTCCATCTCCTACCTGCAGGTTGTTAGCTTTTGTAGATAGTGCTTTTGGGAGAAGACAGGCATGATGATGTTATGTTTGACAGGGTTAACTCTGATGTGGTCTTTTAGAATATGAACCGTGTACTTTTGAAAACAGAATGTATTTACGTCTCTTCCTGTTAATATGTAAATTGTTTTAATGACACGTGACATCGGTTTGTACAAATGTCGATATCGTATTTAATTAATATTAATCTTCCGCCACGTATTTATTATAAAAAAAATAGCGGTGTCACAAGTTGGTATCAGAGCTGAGTTTGGCAGCATGTGCATTGTGATCTACATGTCATGTTCCCAAACTTAGAAGAATCATGTCAAACATAACATGCTGGGGATGGGTTAAGTGAGTATTAGGACAGGATATGTGTTAGTTGTTAGTACTAACATAATTTATACTAAGCTTTGGTGTGAGTGTTGTGGTAGTGCAGTAATGGCAGATAATGAAGCAACCACTACTGGCCCTACTGTCCCTGGAACTGGTACTTTTAGAGCCCATGACGAAGATGGACATGTGTCTTCAGAAGAAGAAACTTCTCAAGAAGTAATAGAACTTCAAAGTCGGTTATTAGAAGCTCAAGAGAAAATCAAAGAATTAGAACAAGAACGGGTGCAATGGAACCCTAATACCACTGCGTTAAACATAACCTTTCCTCCTAACCTTTATAATCAAGCTGGTGGCAGTTCCCAATCACAGTTTCCACAAAATACCTATCAAAACTATCAAACGCCATTTCCGTTTAACCAGACTTTTCCTAATCAAATGATGTACCCATTTCAAGTCCCTGAGACAAGAAGGAAGTGTACATATAAACAGTTTATGGACTGCAAACCTCCTGAGTACAGTGGTCACACAAACCCTACAATGACCCTTAATTGGCTAAGAGAAGTGGAGAGGGCGTTAGAAGCATGTTTTTGTGAGCCAGAATCCATGGTGTTATTTGCTAGTAGGCTTCTCAAAGGTGAAGCAATGGAATGGCGGGACTCTATCACTGCATATTTACCTAAAGAACAGATCAGTCAAATTACCTGTGAACAATTTGCTGCTAAAGTTCGTGAGCAGTATTGTTCTGAGTATGAGATGGAAAGATTGAAAACTGAGTTCCTGAGTATGAAAATGACCGAAAGTATGACGATTGATGAGGTTTTCAGAGATTTTACATCGAAGTTAAGGTTTGTTCAACAGTGGGTACCGACTGAAAAGGATAAGATTCAGCATTTTATGCGGGTGATTAAGCCAGAATATAGAACAGTTGCGAGATTGGCAACAACCTTGGCGCAGGCTCATGAGATGGATAAAGTTACAGAAGATGATATAATGGCAGCAAAAAGAGAAAGTTCGAGAAGTGGATCTTTTGGGGGTAAATCAGAAGGTCAATCGGGTGGACAGTCAAATCAGCAGTCGAGTAAGCAATCCGGTTTTCATGGTAAAAAGTCAGGCGGGTTTAAACAGAAAAGTAAGTCTGGTATTAGTGGATCAGGTTCAACTCAGTCTGGGTGGTGTAATGTTTGTAAGTCAACCCATGTTGGTCCGTGTTCTCCAATGACCAGAAGGTGTTTGAAATGTGGAGTGCTAGGTCATGAATCAACAGCTTGTTCATTTAAGTCTAATGTTTGTTGGAGTTGCCATCAAGAGGGGCATAGATCAGCGAATTGTCCATCTGCGTCAAGAGCCAGTTCTGGGGCAGGGTCAGGGGCGAGGTCAGTCACTTCTGGGGGATCTTCTACTTCTACTGCCGGGCAGAAGAGAAAGAATCCTCCAACAGCAGAGGCAAGGGCATTTCAGATGATGGTAGACGCTGCAACCGCTACCGATGACGTCATTACCGGTATGTTCTTGGTTAATTCCTTGCCAGCTCGCGTGTTATTTGATTCTGGAGCAAATCGTTATTTTATGTCCTTAGGCTTCTGTGATAAGTTGAAGTTGCCTGTTAGGATGTTAGATGCACCTTTGGGGATAGAAGTAGCTGATGGTAAAATGGTTCCATGAACAACATCTGTGTCTGGAATTACCATCGAAATCGACGGCCATTCCTTTCCTTTAACCTGTTTGTTGATGCCTATACCTAGCTTTGATGTAGTCATAGGCCAATGGATCCCGAGTGATAGCTAGGGGAGAGCGCAGTGGATTTAACTTTCCTATGGTTTCCCTAATGAAAGCTCAGAAGGCGATAACGAAAGGGTGTGATTCATTCTTAGCCTACGTGATTGATGTTAAGAAAGAGAAGAAACAGGTGATCGATATTCCCGTTGTGTCAGAATTTTCCGAAGTATTTCCAGATGATTTACCAGGGTTACCTCCAGTACGTGAAGTAGAGTATAAAATTGATTTGGTTCCCGGTGCTACGGCAGTTGCAAAAGCTCCTTACAGATTAGCTCCGTCCGAAATCCGAGAAATGATGTCTCAGATTTAGGTACTGTTAGATAAAGGGTTTATCCGACCATGTTCTTCACCGTGGGGTGCTCCTGTTTTGTTTGTGAAAAAGAAAGATGGGTCGCTTCGTATGTGCATAGATTACCGCGACTTAAATAAGAGAACAATCAAAAATAAGTATCTGTTACCAAGAATAGATGATTTATTTGATCAGTTGCAGGGTGCTTCCTACTTTTCAAAGATTGATTTACGTTCAGGGTATCATCAAGTACGTGTTGCAGAGAACGATATACCGAAAACAGCGTTCAGAACTAGATATGGTCATTATGAATTTTTAGTTATGCCATTTGGGTTAACAAACGCGCCAGCAGTGTTTATGGATCTCATGAACAGGGTGTGTCGTCAGTATCTTGACAAGTTTGTGATTGTCTTCATAGATGATATCTTGATATATTCGAAAACCGAGAAAGATCACGATACACATTTGAGATTGGTATTATAACTTCTGAAACAGGAACAGTTGTACGCTAAGTTTTCTAAGTGTGAATTTTGGTTGCGGGAGGTACAGTTTCTGGGTCATGTGATTTGTGAACATGGTATTAAAGTAGATCAGTCTAAGATAGAGGCCGTAATGAATTGGAACTCACCGAAAATGCCGACAGAAATTAAGAGTTTTCTGGGTTTAGCAGGTTATTACAGTAGATTTATTAAAGATTTTTCTAAAATAGCAGGTCCGTTGAATAAGTTAACCAGAAAAGATGTAGCCTTTCGATGGACTTATGAACAAGAAAAGGCTTTTCAGACTCTCAAACAGTTGTTATGTCAAGCACCGGTTTTAGCTTTACCAGAGGGAACAGAAGATTTTGTGGTCTACTGCGATGCGTCATGTGTAGGTCTGGGTTGTGTTTTGATGCAGATAAATAAAGTTATACCGTATGCTTCACGACAGTTGAAGAATCATGAACGAAACTACCCTACTCACGATTTAGAGTTAACTGCAGTTGTGTTTGCTTTGAAGCTTTGGAGACATTATTTGTATGGTACACATTGTGAAATCTATACAGATCATAAGAGTCTTCAATATATCTTTTCGCAGAAAGAATTAAATAAGCGTCAACATCGATGTTTAGAATTGATTAAAGACTACGATTGTGAGATTAAGTACCATCTGGGGTAAAGTAAATGTGGTCGCAGATGCTCTGAGTCGCAAGAAAACCATCGAAAATGTTAGATTTTTAAGAATTGAAATAGTTTCAGACTTGATTGATCGATTGAAAACCATTCAGTTAGTAGCTTTGAATGACGAAAACCTAAAGACTGTACAAATGACTAAAAGAAAATTTGACCTATGCAATGATTCTAGAGGATTAAAGACCTATAAAGATCAAATTTGGGTGCCTATGCTTGGAGAATTATGTGACGATCGCTCCAAATCCATATGGACAATACGTCATTCATTGATTTCATTGCGAGGTATTTGACCTCTATAGGATACGTTTTGTAAACATTGCATTCTTTTGAAAAGGCACACCATAAATGAATATTTAAATCAAAGGTTTTCGACATCTGATGATTTCTACATATAGACAATCACCGTAAATAATAGTTTACAATAGTACTTCTGTTGACAATGCAGTCAAAATAAGATACATGGTGATGATTTGGTGAATGCAACGTTTCCTTGAAAAATATGCCATGTACGACTCCATGCACATAGCTTGTCTAACATATAAGCAAACAGCGGAAGACTTCTAGGGAACCTGAGAATAAACTTGCTAACAAGTGTCAACACAAAGGTTGGTGAGTTCATAGTTTTAGTGTTTCGTGTAATCTGTATATAAAAGTGGATCACAAGATTTCAGTTGTTTCATCCAGAAACGTTTATCAATAGATTCTACGTAACAGAGCACCCTGGTAACTAAGCTTTAACGTTATAATGATAAATACCCCATTCGTTTTAATACACGCAAACCAATGTGTCCTAAACTCAAATAACACACGTCCGTTAAAAGGCTAGCGCTCTAGCTCGGACGGGGATGTCAAGCCCTATGGATCCATATACTGTTATTCGCGCCCACCAGTCCATATCCTATGTACTGGCAGCTACTAGTTACCAAAGCTAAGGGATTTTCGGTTCAAACTCAGTGTAGAATTAAGTATGTACTTGTATCCATTGCGTTTAAAATAAATTGCATGTATTCTCAGCCCAAAAATATATATTGCAAAGGTAATTAAAAAGGGAGCAATGAAACTCACCTTAGCAGCACATAAAGTTGTTCATCGTAATGTGACCGAAACTCGAAATATCAAATAATCGTAGATCTCAACCTAGAGAACATATGTTGGTCAATAAATGTCTATCAAGCTAGGTCAGGTCATAGTGTATCACAATCCTAATGCTCGAGATCGACATACAAAAGTTATCCAAAGTCGTTTCAAAAAGTCAATTTTGACAGTTGTTTAACAAAATGAGACGTACCTTATATAAGGATTCATTTACTCGGTTGGTAATATTCAAAAATCCAATATATCAATCTTACAGACAAGTTGTTTAAATATTAATTGCATATTCAAAAGCAATTCCAATTAACGTCAATTATAATTCAGTTGATCATATCTTTTAATCCGTTCATCGAAACTATTCGATATCTAAATGAAAAGTCATTGATTTTTCGCCAGCTTTTCAAAAACATGCATATCATATACCTTTTACCAGTAATATATGTATTTAATTCGTGATTCATCATAAACTGTTTAACGACGAAATTTAGTATACAAGCATGTATAAATATATATACTCGAGCACTAGACATGGATACACAATTAATATATAAAAGATAAAATATGAGTGCTTACGTATCAATATTGAGATTCAATATTGTAGGAAAGTACGTAGATGTAACGGAGATGATAAATACTAGGTTTGATTCACAAATATACCCCCGAACATTACCCATAATCTCCTTGGCAATAACCCATAATTTTCTTAGCTCTATCTCGCTTGAAAACCGTTTTGAAAGTGACATGCTCAAGACCTCGTCGTAGTATTTTATGTATAATATTAATAATACTACTAATAATAAGATTAATAATAATATTAATCTTAATAATAATAATAATAATAATAATAATAATAATAATAATAATAATAATAATAATAATAATAATATAAATATAATAAATAAATACGGAGTAATATATGATGTGTGAAAACTAAGCCAAAAATCGAGCAATTTATAGAACCTTTTCTAAAAAAGTACCCCATGCGATCGCATGGGATTTGTGCTTCAAGGCCATGCGATCGCATGACCCTCTGATCCAGCTCACCAACTTTTGTTTTCTTATTTGTCGACATATTTATTTATTAATATATAATATATATAATTTATATTAATTAATTATATATTATATTATATTCTCGTACATAGTTGATTTGAAATTTTCATTCCAAGGTCTCGTACGTTGTCACTCGACTTATGCCCCGGTTCCGGTTTCTCGAACGCATTTTCGTATGCTTAGAAAACTATCACTTTACGTTTCGTGACTCGTACCTTTGTCAAAATATAGTCTTAAATTATTAACAAACTATACCACTCAAAGTATATCTTAATCTTTCGAGAGTTTTGGTCATTTACTTCTATAAATCATTGTCTCATTATTTATTAATATAATAGTATTTATCAAACGTTTCATAACCAAGTTAATATCTATTTTCAATATTTATAAACACGTCTTAAAATACATATCGCAATTTATTCATATATCTAATTCTAACAATTAATATTCCTTATTATTGTATGTGTCCAAATTACGTTATTTAAACAAACACTTTACCATTTATTTCAAATACCGTTAAACATGAATGATTTCCCAAATCAACGTGGACCTCACAACAGAAACTCGAAATAATATTATAATTCTTAAGGGACTTAATAAATATCTTTTAATTCAATCGTTTGGCATAATCTTTTAATTCCGTAGTTAAATATATCAATCAGATAATCAAACCAATAAGTTTAATGCACAGTATCATTTTCTTAACACTTTGTTATGTTTTCAAGTTATAGTATATATATATATATATATATATATATATATATATATATATATATATATATATATATATATATATATATATATATATATATATATACATATAATTGTTCGCGAATTGTTGAGAACAATCGAAGGGTATTTGAATAGTTTAAAATTTTGAGATTCAACTTCATAGACTTTGCTTATCGTGTCGGAAACGTTAAAGATTAAGTTTAAATTTGGTCAGAAATTTCCGGGTCATCACAGTACCTCCCCGTTAAAGAAATTTCATCCCGAAATTTGAGTGAGGTCGTCATGGCTAACAATAAAAATGTTTTCATGACGTACATGAGTTGATAAATAGTGTTTTATTACCGTTGAATAATATGGATAAAACAATCCAATTACTCGAAGCGTATGAGAGAAGTTATCGTAATAGAGTAAAATGGAGACTAGAGATTCGTCTTATCTCTTGACGTAGTAACGATTGATTTTCGGAATTTAAGGAATAGAAAATCTTCATAATTTAAATAAGATTTGATTCTTCAGAATTTAAGGAAATTAGGATTTCCTTGATTAAATGCGTAATCTGCCTCGATTGCTATGTCTGATATTTCGCTATAAATTGACCTCTTTCGTTTCATTTATTTTCACCACTCCTATAATCTTCTTCCTTATTTTATACTTCCAAAAGATTGTGAAAATGCTTCTTCCAGTTCTGATTCTTGATATACTCCTAACTTTCATATCTGTCATTCTTCTTTTTCATCTACCACCAGAGGAAGTTATTTTCTTCTATCACTACCTTGGGGTTATAGTGTTTTTCATTCTCCCGTGTCTTTATATTGCTATACGCATTGATATACATGGTTTGTAAATTTCGGGTTTGTTATCGGGCTTATATTCTCCTTTATATTTCAGAGCTCCATGTTTTCGATTTCTCTTCCCGACTTTAAGTCAAGCGAATAATGGTCCAGAATTTGTAGCTATACATTTCGGAATGAACATAGTTAATGTTCTAAGAAAGAAATTGTAATGACACGATCTTGATTTGTCAAATTACCAGAATATCTGAAAAAGACCGAATCATCAAGAAAAGTATTTTCTTGATATATTTAGAGATTAAATAGAATGAAAGAGTTATGTAACATGGTTCATGATGAGGGTGTGATCTGTGAACCTTTATCACGTTCTATTAGAAACTCAGCATGACTTACTGTAATATAATCACGTTGATCAAGTGTCATTATATTATACTAACTCATGCTTCAGTTCCCAACATTACTTCAAAACATCCATTTTTTCGAATTTTTCAGATTTTAGAAACTAAAATAGTTTCTTTTATGATGTAACACAGATAGTGCGAAGAGATGAATGATTTCCGATAAGAATAGGTATGAAGATATCTCTAGAAATATCGAGGATATTTATAATGAAAGATACGATGATATCTTAGAATTTCTAATATCAGAGAATGATGCGTAAAATCTGTCTGTGAAGGTTTAGAATAAGAAGTAAGGTTCTTACTAATGGTTTCAGCAGTCACTGAATCATTTGGATTCTTTGAAGGCAGGTTCAGTCTTTGTGATTTATCCACAGCCTCTTTCATACTTTACTCAATCTGTTTTTCAGTTTCAAACCTTCTCTTTTTCTCAGCTTTACCACCATACTATTCTTTATCATCAAACTTTTAACTGTTAAGGTCATTTACAGTTTTTGCTGCTTCATCAGCATTTTTCCAATTTCAGAGAACTAGTTCATAGTTTGGGATGTTTTTCAGAAACTTCACATTCGAAGTATGTAAGCCTAGAAGTTGGATGTTATATATATATATATATATATATATATATATATATATATATATATATATATATATATATATATATATATATATATATATATATATATATATATAACTGTTGTCGTAGAAAATGCTGCGAGATTCAAAATACTGTTTGCTAATTCCCGGTGGTTGGTATGGCAATTATTGTTACAAGATGTGGATGAGTACATGATAGGGTTTCAATGAGTATAAGGATTTTTCGAAAGGTCAAAGATTAATAAAGTTGTTGGTAAATTTACTGCTAATGTGGTGGAACATGAAAGGTTCCCCAGTAACAAGAACGTATATGTCAAGGTTATAATAAGGTTAATCTGAAAATTCGAAGTTAACTGGTTGAAAGTGTGGTAAAACTGGATACTTTGAAAAGGGATTGCAATATTATTTTCAGTAATAACAATGCTAAAGGATCTTTCACATTTTTGAAGTCAAAGTATAGCTTTGAAAGATGTAGAGATCTAAGAATGATGTCACCCGTTAAATCTTGACTTGGATTCTGATCCGTCAATATCAGAATATGTAATTGAATTTGTATGAAAACGATTGTATATCGCTGTGAACATAGTTAATAATTTTTTTTTTCAAAGTTGAAGAATGTACAGTATAACATATTAATTGTGAACTTATATATTTCCCGGGAATTACCTACCCGTTAAAGATTTCACAAGTAATATTTTGTACAAAAGAATTTTCATTACAGTCTTTATGAAAATATATGTATGTATATTTCTTCAGATGTAATACGGATTTAATGAGTTAATATCATATTAAGCTCATTTGATTTTCGGCTTGACTTAGAAATGATTAATCTCTAAAACATTAAAGATTACATAATCTTTGCGGAGTTTTTCACTAATGAAATCAACACTTCATTATTTATTCTTATTGATATTCCTCGGTGAAGGATGTTGGTGCTCGTGGAATTTTTGTGAACCTTACAAGGCACAGATGATGTATTCTGGAAAGTTTCGAGTATATCGAAATTGAAAATGTAAAATCAATTACGTAATTGATTAATACACTTGGTTTATTATGAAATGGAATTCATTGGGTTGAAACAGAGATTGTAGTTAACAATGGTTAAGTTGTTAAGGAAGGATGTACATCATTGCATATTAGTAATATGAACTAACCGAGTAGTACCTACCAGTTAAGATTCACATGTAATAGCTTAGTACGAAAAGATTTATTTTGATTTCAAAATTCATATATATTAAATATACATAAAATTTCTTCAGGGGAAATGATTTAATACTTCATCGGTTATTGTTGCTGGTATTTCTTGGTAACTACGGTGCGTATGACGTTGATGCTCGTGGAACAGATTGTGAAGTTGAGGTTTGCGATGCAGATGTTGTTGGTGGTGGTAATGGTACTGTTGGTGTTGTTGTCGGTGGTACTGTTGATGCCGGTGATGCTGCCGGTGCTTGTAACCTTTGCACCATATTCTCCAAAGCCACTACCCGAGCGCGAAGCTCGTTGACTTCTTCTACTACACCGGGATGATTGGCGGTTCGGACGAGCTGATGAATAAGATCCAGAATTTGAGATAGTATATTATCGTGACGAGATACTCTGGAAATGAGAGAGAAAATGGTGTCTCGAACAGGTTCGCCGGTAAGTGCTTCAGGTTCTTTACCAAGAGGGCAATGTGGTGGATGGAAGGGATCGCCTTCTTCTTGTCTCCAATAATTAAGTAGGCTACGAACCCATCCCCAATTCATCCAGAATAGGTGATGGCTGATTGGTTGATCCATTCCGGTTACACTGTCGTCGGAATTCAGGTTAATATCCATATCTGAATTACTGTCGGAGTTTAAGGAATTTGAACTAGATACGGGATTCATCTTGTATAATTAGAGAGATGGTTTTTGATATGAAATAGATTATAAAATTTAGATTGGTACTCTTCAATACATAATTTACATATGTATATATAATACCAAAATTCCATAAATCACGGAGAAATTTTCGGAAGATGTCAGGAAAAGTTTACAGTAACAGATACGCTAAGATATGAATTTTGTCTATACACTATCTATGCAATCAATGCAATAAGACATGTTTAGACTTAAGATGATAAACATGTAATTTTCGACAAGAAATAATAAGCAAAACTTTTAACATGCAGACACGGTCGAAGTCCAGACTTACTAATGCATCCTAACCACTATCAGTTAGACACACTCATGCAAGACCTGGTTCGCTAGGACCAACGCTCTGATACCAACTATGACGATCGCTCCAAATCTATATGGACAATACGTCATTCATTGATTTCATTGCGAGGTATTTGACCTCTATAGGATACGTTTTGTAAACATTGCATTCTTTTGAAAAGGCACACCATAAATGAATATTTAAATCAAAGGTTTTTGACATCTGATGATTTCTACATATAGACAATCACCGTAAATAATAGTTTACAATAGTACTTCTGTTGACAATGCAGTCAAAATAAGATACATGGTGATGATTTGGTGAATGCAACGTTTCCTTGAAAAATATGCCATGTACGACTCCATGCACATAGCTTGTCTAACATATAAGCAAACAGCGGAAGACTTCTAGGGAACCTGAGAATAAACATGCTAACAAGTGTCAACACAAAGGTTGGTGAGTTCATAGTTTTAGTGTTTCGTGTAATCTGTATATAAAAGTGGATCACAAGATTTCAGTTGTTTCATCCAGAAACGTTTATCAATAGATTCTACGTAACAGAGCACCCTGGTAACTAAGCTTTAACGTCATAATGATAAATACCCCATTCGTTTTAATACACGCAAACCAATGTGTCCTAAACTCAAATAACACACGTCCGTTAAAAGGCTAGCACTCTAGCTCGGACGGGGATGTCAAACCCTATGGATCCATATACTGTTATTCGCGCCCACCAGTCCATATCCTATGTACTGGCAGCTACTAGTTACCAAAGCTAAGGGATTTTCGGTTCAAACTCAGTGTAGAATTAAGTATGTACTTGTATCCATTGCGTTTAAAATAAATTGCATGTATTCTCAGCCCAAAAATATATATTGCAAAGGCAATTAAAAAGGGAGCAATGAAACTCACCTTAGCAGCACATAAAGTTGTTCATCGTAATGTGACCGAAACTCGAAATATCAAATAATCGTAGATCTCAACCTAGAGAACATATGTTGGTCAATAAATGTCTATCAAGCTAGGTCAGGTCATAGTGTATCACAATCCTAATGCTCGAGATCGACATACAAAAGTTATCCAAAGTCGTTTCAAAAAGACAATTTTGACAGTTGTTTAACAAAATGAGACGTACCTTATATAAAGATTCATTTACTCGGTTGGTAATATTCAAAAATCCAATATATCAATCTTACAGACAAGTTGTTTAAATATTAATTGCATATTCAAAAGCAATTCCAATTAACGTCAATTATAATTCAGTTGATCATATCTTTTAATCCGTTCATCGAAACTATTCGATATCTAAATGAAAAGTCATTGATTTTTCGCCAGCTTTTCAAAAACATGCATATCATATACCTTTTACCAGTAATATATGTATTTAATTCGTGATTCATCATAAACTGTTTAACGACGAAATTTAGTATACAAGCATGTATAAATATATATACTCGAGCACTAGACATGGATACACAATTAATATATAAAAGATAAAATATGAGTGCTTACGTATCAATATTGAGATTCAATATTGTAGGAAAGTACGTAGATGCAACGGAGATGATAAACACTAGGTTTGATTCACAAATATACCCCCGAACATTACCCATAACCTCCTTGGCAATAACCCATAATTTTCTTAGCTCTGTCTCGCTTGAAAACCATTTTGAAAGTGACATGCTCAAGACTCGTTGTAGTATTTTATGTATAATATTAATACTACTACTAATAATAAGATTAATAATAATATTAATCTTAATAATAATAATAATAATAATAATAATAATAATAATAATAATAATAATAATAATAATATAAATATAATAAATAAATACGGAGTAATATATGATGTGTGAAAACTAAGCCAAAAATCGAGCAATTTATAGAACCTTTTCTAAAAAAGTACCCCATGCGATCGCATGGGATTTGTGCTTCAAGGCCATGCGATCGCATGGCCCTCTGATCCAGCTCACCAACTTTTGTTTTCTTGTTTGTCGACATAGTTATTTATTAATATATAATATATATAATTTATATTAATTAATTATATATTATATTATATTCTCGTACATAGTTGACTTGAAATTTTCGTTCCGAGGTCTCGTACGTTGTCACTCGACTTATGCCCCGGTTCCGATTTCTCGAACGCATTTTCGTATGCTTAGAAAACTATCTCTTTACGTTTCGTGACTCGTACCTTTGTCAAAATATAGTCTTAAATTATCAACAAACTATACCACTCAAAGTATATCTTAATCTTTCGAGAGTTTTGGTCATTTACTTCTATAAATCATTGTCTCATTATTTATTAATATAATAGTATTTATCAAACGTTTCATAACCAAGTTAATATCTATTTTCAATATTTATAAACACGTCTTAAAATACATATCGCAATTTATTCATATATCTAATTCTAACAGTTAATATTCCTTATTATTGTATGTGTCCAAATTACGTTATTTAAACAAACACTTTACCATTTATTCCGAATACCGTTAAACATGAATGATTTCCCAAATCAACGTGGACCTCACAACAGAAACTCGTAATAATATTATAATTCTTAAGGGACTTAATAAATATCTTTTAATTCAATCGTTTGGCATAATCTTTTAATTCCGTAGTTAAATATATCAATCAGATAATCAAACCAATAAGTTTAATGCACAGTATCATTTTCTTAACACTTGTTATGTTTTCAAGTTATAATATATATATATATATATATATATATATATATATATATATATATATATATATATATATATATATATATATATATATATATATATATATATATATATATATATATATATACATACATATAATTGTTCGCGAATTGTTGAGAACAATCGAAGGGTATTTGAATAGTTTAAAATTTTGAGATTCAACTTCATAGACTTTGCTTATCGTGTCGGAAACGTTAAAGATTAAGTTTAAATTTGGTCAAAAATTTCCGGGTCATCACAAATTAAGGGATTTTATCCTTACAGAAGCGCATAAATCTAGATTGACAGTACATCCAGGTAGTACAAAGATGTATAGAGACTTGAAAACATTGTATTGGTGGCCGACAATGAAGACAGATGTTGCAAATTTTGTCAAAAAATGTCATATTTGTGCGCAAGTTAAGGCAGAACATCAGAAACCGTATGGATCTCTAAGACAGTAGAAATTCCTCAGTGGAAATGGGATCATATAACGATGGATTTTGTAACCAAGTTACCCCGAACCCAGAAAGGACACGACATGATCTGGGTGATTGTGGATCATCTAACAAAGAGTGCTCACTTTTTAGCTACTCGTGAAACAGCTTCGTTAAGTGATTTGGCAGAATTGTACTTGAAAGAGATCGTTAGTCGACATGGTATACCCTTGTCAATAGTTTCCGATAGAGATACTAAGTTTGTATCGAACTTCTGGAACAGTTTACAACAAAATCTGGGTACGCGTGTGAATTTAAGTACAACATATCATCCACAGACAGACGGTCAGAGTGAACGGACGATTAAGACATTAGAAGACATGTTGAGAGCGTGTGTCTTAGAATATGGTGGTTCTTGGGATTCACATCTTCCATTAATAGAGTTTGCTTACAACAATTCATATCATTCGAGTATCAGAATGCCACCGTATGAAATGTTGTATGGTCGAAAATGCAGAACTCCTACGTGTTGGTTAGAAGCATGTGAGAAACAATTTGCAGGTCCCGAAATTGTTCAGATAACTGCAGAAAAGGTTAAAATTGCACGTGAGAAGTTAAAAGCAGCCAGAGACAGACAAAAGATGTATGCTAATCCGCGCAGACGTTCGGTGACATTTAATGTAGGTGATCGTGTATATCTGAAAGTTTCACCGGGGAAAGGGGTGATCAGATTTGGTAAGCGTGGTAAACTAGCACCGAGGTTTATTGGGCCATTTTCGATCAAAGAAATTTTGAATGATCAGACTTTTGTTTTAGAACTTCCATCAGAGTTAGCAGGAATACACAACACGTTCAATGTGTGCTATATGAGAAAGTGCAAAGTGGATGATGAAAGTCAGATTCTTCCGTTGAAGGATTTGAAAGTTGATTTGACTAAGAAATTAGTGGAAGAACCAGTTAGAATAGTGGACAAGAAAGTCATAAAGTTAAGAAAGAAACAGATTCCAATGGTGTTAGTAGAATGGCGGCACAGTTTAGGTTCTAACTTGATGTGGGAAACCGAGGAGTTAATGAGAGCGCGCTATCCCCAGTTGTTTGACCTTGACCATATTCCGAGGACGGAATCTTCTTAAGGGGGTAGATTTTTAACATCCTCAATCGGGCCTAGCTGTAAGATTACTATTTTTGCCCTTAAGTTAGTAATGTGTTACTATATGCTTTTATTTTTATTTAATATTTATTATTATTTAATGATATGGTTAGGACCAGTTTGTGACAAGGGTCACAGAACAGGTTTGTTTATTTAATTTGGACTTCGTTTGGGTTGTCAAATGTTGTACGAAAGATATCAGTAAATACCCGTGTATCGCACTGTGTGGGAATTAAACCCAATTAAGTGACTAGTGCATGTGTTCTTCTTCCCATTTCTAGAAAATTCCCAAACACACCCGTTCTTCATCTTCCTCACCTACAATCAAACCCTAATCCTTAATCTTTAGCTAGAGCTCAAATTGTTCATATCTTTGTGTTCCTTGTGATTCACTGATTCGTTTAAGGTAAGGATCACAAGCTTCCATGCTCTAATCTTTGAGAAATTTAAGGTTTTGTGTGAGTTTTGTAAAAAGCTTGAATTTGTGTCAAAACAAGTGATTTAAGTGTTGTTATGGTCAAATTGTTGTGGGTTTTGAGTCTATAACAAGTAGTGAATAAGTTGTGGTAGATTTTGGTGTTTAAAACGAGCTCTAGATCGAGATTTGAGGATTTCATCGTGAAGTCCGTAGCCTTTGTTCAGTTTCTGATGAAGACGAACACACTCGGCCGACTGTCGGTCGACAGTCGACCGACTGAGGGTTGAACCGGCCGATTGACGAAGACAACCGACCGACTGTTGAGTGAACCGACCGACTGAGATTTACCTTCGGCCGATTGATGTAATACCAAATGAATCGACCGACTGGGAAAGTCAGTCAACCGGTTGTGTCGACAGTCGACCGACTGTAAGAGTCAGTCGACCGACTGAGTGTCCAGGGCAGAATATTTTACCTAAGTGTTAATTTTTTAGCCGTTATGCTGCCCGTTTGTATTTTGAAAGATGTAAATTTTGAAAGTGCACAAGTGTTAAGCAAAAATTTTTAGCGGACAGCTTTTGATACAAAAAATTATATATATTGTGTTATTTGATGTTAACGAATAGAAACTAACTTGTGTATATGTTTTCTCAGGAGAAAAGGAGAAAGAGAAGGTTCAGTGATTAGATAACTGAATACCTTCTCATTTGCTGGTAATTAGTGAGTGGGACTAACTGGAGAATATAGTATATAGAAGCATGTTATATTATGATTGCCATGCTTGTTAGATATACTTTTTGTTGTGGTTAGTTAGTACTTGTGATGACTGCATGTTAGTTGATGCTTTTCTGCTGGAGCCCGGTGCGTCCCTATTGTGTGGTAGCCTCGGTAGGAGAGATCAACCTGCGGGTTGGGTTCCTCTGTGGTAGCCTAGACAGCTGTGGTGTATATATATGTGAATGACGCGTCCGTCGCGTGTGGATTATGTATATACATACGGTGGTGGAGGAACTTCTGGTAAGCCCCAGTCCGATCAGCTGGTGGTTAATGGTTTGGCCGAGACGCTAGAGTCTCTGTAGACGGCACTTGGGTGATGTTTTTGTGTTAGACTATTGTGACATGCTTAGTATAACACTTCTGTATGCTATGGTCTGTAGTTAGTCGTACTTACTTAGCTTCGTGCTAATTCCCCTCCATCTCCTCCCTGCAGGTTGTTAGCTTTTGCAGATAGTGCTTTTGGGAGAAGACGGGCATGATGATGTTATGTTTGACAGGGTTAACTCTGATGTGGTCTTTTAGAATATGAATCGTGTACTTTTGAAAACATAATGTATTTACGTCTCTTCCTGTTAATATGTAAATTGTTTTAATGACACGTGACATCGATTTGTACAAATGTCGATATCGTATTTAATTAATATTATGCTTCCGCCACGTATTTATTATAAAAAAAAATAGCGGTGTCACAAGTTGGTATCAGAGCTGAGTTTGGCAGCATGTGCATTGTGATCTACATGTCAGGTTCCCAAACTTAGAAGAGTCATGTCAAACATAACATGCTGGGGATGGGTTAAGTGAGTATTAGGACAGGATATGTGTTAGTTGTTAGTACTAACAGAATTTACACAAAGCTTTGGTGTGAGTGTTGTGGTAGTGCAGTAATGGCAGATAATGAAGCAACCACTACTGGCTCTACTGTCCCTGGAACTGGTACTTTTAGAGCCCATGACGAAGATGGATATGTGTCTTCAGAAGAAGAAACTTCTCAAGAAGTAATAGAACTTCAAAGTCGGTTATTAGAAGCTCAAGAGAAAATCAAAGAATTAGAACAAGAACGGGCGTAATGGAACCCTAATACCACTGCGTTAAACATAACCTTTCCTCCTAACCTTTATAATCAAGCCGGTGGCAGTTCCCAATCACAGTTTCCACAAAATACCTATCAAAACTATCAAATGCCATTTCCGTTTAACCAGAATTTTCCTAATCAAATGATGTACCCATTTCAAGTCCCTGAGACAAGAAGGAAGTGTACCTATAAACAGTTTATGGACTGCAAACCTCCTGAGTACAGTGATCACACAAACCCTACAATGACCCTTAATTGGCTAGGAGAAGTGGAGAGGGCGTTAGAAGCATGTTTTTGTGAGCCAAAATCTATGGTGTTATTTGCTAGTAGGCTTCTCAAAGGTGAAGCAATGGAATGGTGGGACTCTATCACTGCATATTTACCTAAAGAACAGATCAGTCAAATTACCTGTGAACAATTTGCTGCTAAAGTTCGTGAGCAGTATTGTTCTGAGTATGAGATGGAAAGATTGAAAACTGAGTTCCTGAGTATGAAAATGACCGAAAGTATGACGATTGATGAGGTTTTCAGAGATTTTACATCAAAGTTAAGGTTTGTTCAACAGTGGGTACCGACTGAAAAGGATAAGATTCAGCATTTTATGCGGGTGATTAAGCCAGAATATAGAACAGTTGCGAGATTGGCAACAACCTTGGCGCGGGCTCATGAGATGGATAAAGTTACAGAAGATGATATAATGGCAGCAAAAAGAGAAAGTTCGAGAAGTGGATCTTTTGGGGGTAAATCAGAAGGTCAATCGGGTGGACAGTCAAATCAGCAGTCGAGTAAGCAATCCGGTTTTTGTGGTAAAAAGTCAGGCGGGTTTAAACAGAAAAGTAAGTCTGGTATTAGTGGATCGGGTTCAACTCAGTCTGGGTGGTGTAATGTTTGTAAGTCAACCCATGTTGGTCCGTGTTCTCCAATGAACAGAAGGTGTTTGAAATGTGGAGTGCTAGGTCATGAATCAACAGCTTGTTCATTTAAGTCTAATGTTTGTTGGAGTTGCCATCAAGAGGGGCATAGATTAGCGAATTGTCCATCTGCGTCAAGAGCCAGTTCTAGGGCAGGGTCAGGGGCGAGGTCAGTCACTTCTGGGGGATCTTCTGCTTCTACTGTCGGGCAGAAGAGAAAGACTCCTCCAACAGCTGAGGCAAGGGCATTTCAGATGACGGTAGATGCTGCAACCGCTACCAATGACATCATTACCGATATGTTCTTGGTTAATTCCTTGCCAGCTCGTGTGTTATTTGATTCTGGAGCAAATCGTTCTTTTATGTCCTTAGGCTTCTGTGATAAGTTGAAGTTGCCTGTTAGGATGTTAGATGCGCCTTTGGGGATAGAAGTAGCTGATCATAAAATGGTTCCATGCACAACATCTGTGTCTGGAATTACTATCGAAATCGATAGCCATTCCTTTTCTTTAACCTGTTTGTTGATGCCTATACCTAGCTTTGATGTAGTCATAGGCCGATGGATCCTGAGTGATAGCTAGGGGAGAGCGCAGTGGATTTAACTTTCTTATGGTTTCCCTAATGAAAGCTCAGAAGGCGATAACGAAAGGGTGTGATTCATTCTTAGCCTACGTGATTGATGTTAAGAAAGAGAAGAAACAGGTGACCGATATTCCCGTTGTGTCAGAATTTTTTGAAGTATTTCCAGATGATTTCCAAATGATGTAATACCAAATGAATCGACCGACTGGGAAAGTCAGTCGACCGGTTGTGTCGACAGTCGACCGACTGTAAGAGTCAGTCGACCGACTGAGTGTCCAGGGCAGAATATTTTACCTAAGTGTTAATTTTTTAGCCGTTATGCTGCCCGTTTGTATTTTGATGTTTATGATGTAAATTTTGAAAGATGTAAATTTTGAAAGTGCATAAGTGTTAAGCAAAAAATTTTAGCAGACAGCTTTTGATACAAAAAATTATATATATTGTGTTATTTGATGTTAACGAACAGAAACTAACTTGTGTATATGTTTTCTCAGGAGAAAAGGATAAAGAGAAGGTTCAGTGATTAGATAGCTGAATACCTTCTCATTTGCTGGTAATTGGTGAGTGGGACTAACTGGAGAATATAGTATATAGAAGCATGTTATATTATGATTGCCATGCTTGTTAGATATACTTATTGTTGTGGTTAGTTAGTACTTGTGATGACTGCATGTTAGTTGATTCTTTTCTGCTGGAGCTCGGTGCATCCCTATTATGTGGTAGCCTCGGTAGGAGAGTTCAACCTGCGGGTTGGGTTCCTTTGTGGTAGCCTAGACAGCTGGGGTGTATATATATGTGAATGACGCGCCGTCGCGTGTGGATTATGTATATACATACGATGGTGGAGGAACTTCTGGTAAGCCCCAGTCCGATCAGCTGGTGGTTAATGGTTTGGCCGAGCCGCCAGAGTCTCTGTAGACGGCACTTGGGTGATGTTTGTGTTTTAGACTATTGTGACATGCTTAGTATAACACTTCTGTATGCTATGGTCTGTAGTTAGTCGTACTCACTTAGCTTCGTGCTAATTCCCCTCCATCTCCTCCCTGCAGGTTGTTAGCTTTTGTAGATAGTGCTTTTGGGAGAAGACGGGCATGATGATGTTATGTTTGACATGGTTAACTCTGATGTGGTCTTTTAGAATATGAACCGTGTACTATTGAAAACAGAATGTATTTACGTCTCTTCCTGTTAATATGTAAATTGTTTTAATGACACGTGACATCGGTTTGTACAAATGTCGATATCGTATTTAATTAATATTATGCTTCTGCCACTTATTTATTATAAAAAAAATAGCGGTGTCACACAGGGAAGGTAAATGTGGTAGCCGACGCCTTGAGCAGAAAGGACAGAGAACCCATTCGTGTAAAATCTATGAATCTAATGATTCACACTAACCTTACTACTCAAATAAAGGAGGCGCAACAAGGAGTTTTAAAAGAGGAAAATTTAAAGGATGAAATACCCAAAGGATCGGAGAAGCATCTTAATATTCGGGAATACGGAACCCGGTATAGGGCTGAAAGGATTTGGGTACCAAAATTTGGAGATATAAGAGAAATGGTACTTAGAGAAGCTCATAAAACCAGATACTCAATACATCCTGGAACGGGGAAGATGTACAAGGATCTCAAGAAACATTTTTGGTGGCCAGGTATGAAAGCCGGTGTTGCTAAATACGTAGGGGAATGTTTGACGTGTTCTAAGGTCAAAGCAGAGCATCAGAAACCATCAGGTCTACTTCAACAAACCGAAATCCCGGAATGGAAATGGGAAAACATTACCATGGATTTCATCACTAAATTGCCAAGGACTGCAAGTGGTTTTGATACTATTTGGGTAATAGTTGATCATCTCACCAAATCAGCACACTTCCTGCCAATAAGAGAAGATGACAAAATGGAAAAGTTAGCACGACTATATTTGAAGGAAGTCATCTCCAGACATGGAATACCAATCTCTATTATCTCTGATAGGGATGGTAGATTTATCCCAAGATTCTTGCAGACATTACAGCAGGCATTAGGAACTCGTCTAGACATGAGTACTGCTTATCATCCACAAAATGATGGGCAGAGCGAAAGGACGATACAAACGCTTGAAGACATGCTACGAGCATGTGTTATTGATTTCAGAAACAGTTGGGATCGACATCTACCGTTAGCAGAATTTTCTTACAACAACAGCTACCATTCAAGTATTGAGATGGCGCCGTTTGAAGCACTTTATGGTAGAAAGTGCAAGTCTCTGATTTGTTGAAGTGAAGTGGGGGATAGACAGATTACGGGTCCGGAGATAATACAAGAAACTACCGAGAAGATCATCCAAATTCAACAACGGTTGAAAACCGCCCAAAGTCGACAAAAGAGCTACGCTGACATTAAAAGAAAACATATAGAATTTGAAATTGGAGATATGGTCATGCTTAAAGTTGCACCTTGGAAAGGTGTTGTTCGATTTGGTAAACGGGGGAAATTAAATCTAAGGTATATTGGACCATTCAAGATTATTGATCGTGTCGGACCAGTAGCTTACAGACTTGAGTTACCTCAACAACTCGCCGCTGTACATAACACTTTCCACGTCTCGAATTTGAAGAAATGTTTTGCTAAAGAAGATCTCACTATTCCGTTAGATGAAATCCAAATCAACGAAAAACTTCAATTCATCAAAGAACCCGTCGAAATAATGGATCGTGAGGTTAAAAGACTTAAGCAAAACAAGATACCAATTGTTAAGGTTCGATGGAATGCTCGTAGAGGACCCAAGTTCACCTGGGAATGAGAAGATCAGATAAGAAGAAATACCCGCACTTATTTCCAGAAGATACGTCAACACCTCCAACTGCTTAAAATTTCGGGACAAAATTTATTTAACATGTAGGTACTGTAGTGACCCGAACTTTTCCATGTTTATATATATATATATATATTAAATGAAATTGTTATTTAAATGATTAAGTGTTTCCAACATGTTAAGTAATCAAACTTGTTACGACTTGATTAATTGAAATAGGTTTCATATAGAGATTTGACCACCCAAGTTGACCGGTGATTTACGAACGTTAAAACTTGTGAAAACTATATGATAACATATATATGGTTATATATAGTTAACATGATTTTGTTATAAGTAAGTATCTCATTAGGTATTTTAACAATGAGTTATATACATAAAAATGAGACTATTAAATTAAGAAACTCGAAAACGATATATATAACGATTATCGTTATAACAACGTCTTACTAAGTACATATGAATCATATTAAGATATTGATACACTTGTTTAATTATGTTAAATGATAAGTAAATATATTATTAAGTGTATTAACAATGAACTACATATGTAAAAATAAGACT
Organism: Rutidosis leptorrhynchoides; assembly: GCF_046630445.1. Taxonomy (NCBI): domain Eukaryota; kingdom Viridiplantae; phylum Streptophyta; class Magnoliopsida; order Asterales; family Asteraceae; genus Rutidosis; species Rutidosis leptorrhynchoides. Next base: position 50,049,295 of record NC_092335.1, on the reverse strand, counting down.
ACTAACTTAATGATTTCGAAACGAGACATATATGTAACGATTATCGTTGTAACGACATTTAACTGTATATATATCATACTAAGATATATTATATATCATAATATCATGATAATGTAACAATTTAACATCTCTTTAGATATAATAAACAATGGGTTAATAACATTTAACAAGATCGTTAACCTAAAGGTTTCAAAACAACATAAACATGTAACGACTAACGATGACTTAACGACTCAGTTAAAATGTATTTAAATGTAGTGTTTTAATATGTATTCATACACTTTTGAAAGACTTCAAGACTCTTATCAAAATACTTCTACTTAACAAAAATGCTTACAATTACATCCTCGTTCAGTTTCATCAACAATTCTACTCGTATGCACCCGTATTCGTACTCGTACAATACACAGCTTTTATATGTATGTACTATTGGTATATACACTCCAATGATCAGCTCTTAGTAGCCCATGTGAGTCACCTAACACATGTGGGAACCATCATTTGGCAGCTAGCATGAAATATCTCATAAAATTACAAAAATATGAGTAATCATTCATGACTTATTTACATGTAAACAAAATTACACATCCTTTATATCTAATCCATATACCAACGACCAAAAACACCTAAAAACACTTTCATTCTTCATTTTTCTTCATCTAATTTATCTCTCTCAAGTTCTATCTTCAAGTTCTAAGTGTTCTTCATAAATTCTATAAGTTCTAGTTTCATAAAATCAAGAATACTTCCAAGTTTGCTAGCTTACTTCCAAGTAATACTCAAGAAATTTTTCTTATTTATAGTAATATATCTTTCTTATTCATAGTAATATATCTTTATAATACAAGGTAATACTCATATTCAAGGTAATATATCTTTATAATACAAGGTATATCTTTGAAGCTAGATCTATTTTTCTCATTTCCAGTAGGTTTATCCACAAAACTTGAGGTAGTAATGATGTTCATAACATCATTTGATTCATATATATAAAACTACCTTATTCGAAGATTTAAACTTGAAATCACTAGAACATAGTTTAGTTAATTCTAAACTTGTTCGCAAACAAAAGTTAATCCTTCTAACTTGACTTTTAAAATCAACTAAACACATGTTATATATCTATATGATATGCTAACTTAATGATTTAAAACCTGAAAACACAAAAAACACCGTAAAACCGGATATACGCCGTCGTAGTAACACCGCGGGCTGTTTTGGGTTAGTTAATTAAAAACTATGTTAAACTTTGATTTAAAAGTTATTCTTCTGGAAAAATTATTTTTCTTATGAACATGAAACTAAATCCAAAAATCATGGTTAAACTCAAAGTGGAAGTATGTTTTCTAAAATGGTCATCTAGACGTCGTTTTTTCGACAGAAATGACTACCTTTACAAAAATGACTTGTAACTTATATTTCCAATTATAAACCTATACTTTTTATGTTTATATTCATAAAATACAGTTCAATATGAAATCATAGCAATTTGATTCACTCAAAACGGATTTAAAACGAAGAAGTTATGGGTAAAACAAGATTGGATATTTTTTGATTATTGTAGCTACGGGAAATATTGTAACAATTCTATACAAATCACATCCTAGCTAACTTATATTATATTATACATGTATTCTAATATATTATGTAATCTTGGGTTACCATAGACACGTATGCAAATGTTTTGACATATCATATCGACCCATGTATATATATTATTTGGAACAACCATAGACACTCTATATGCAGTAATGTTGGAGTTAGCTATACAGGGTTGAGGTTGATTCCAAAAATATATATACTTTAAGTTGTGATCTAGCCTGAGACGTGTATACACTGGGTCGTGGATTGCTTCAAGATAATATATATCGATTTATTTCTGTACATCTAACTGTGGACAACTAGTTGTAGGTTACTAACGAGGACAGCTAACTTAATAAACTTAAAACAGTAAAACGTATTAAAAATGTTGTAAATATATTTTGAACATACTTTGATATATATGTACATATTTGTTATAGGTTTGTGAATTGACCAGTGGCCAAGTCTTACTTCCCGACGAAGTAAAAATCTGTGAAAGTGAGTTATAGTCCCACTTTTAAAATCTAATATTTTGGGATGAGAATACATGCAGTTTTATAAATGTTTTATGAAAGAGACACAAGTAATTGAAACTACATTATATGGGTGAATGATCAAAGCCGAATATGCCCTTTTTGCTTGGTAACCTAAGAATTAGTAAACCGATCTACTAATTGATGCGAATCCTAAAGATAGATCTATTGGGCCTAACGAACCCCATCCAAAGTACCAGATGCTTTAGTACTTCGAATTCGTTTTTATCATGTCCGAAGGATTTTCCGAAATGATAGGGGATATTCTTATATGCATCTTGTTAATGTCGGTTACCAGGTGTTCACCATATGAATGATTTTTATCTCTATGTATGGGATGTATATTGAAATATGAAATCTTGTGGTCTATTATTATAATTTGATAATATATAGGTTAAACCTATAACTCACCAACATTTTTGTTGACTTTTTAAGCATGTTTATTCTCAGGTGATTATTAAGAGCTTCCGCTGTTGCATACTAAAATAAGGACAAGATTTGGAGTCCATGCTTATATGATATTATGTAAAAACTGCATTCAAGAAACTTATTTTTGATGTAATATATTCTTATTATAAACCATTATGTAATGGTCGTGTGTAAACGGTATATTTTAGATTATCATTACTTGATAATCTACGTAATGTTTTTTTAAACTTTTATCGATAAAATAAAGGTTATGGTTATTTTAAAAATGAATGCAGTCTTTGAAAAACATCTCATATAGAGGTCAAAACCTCGCGACGAAATCAATTAATATGGAACGTTTATAATCAATATGAACGGGACATTTCATGCATGAAGTCATACATACTTTATTCGAGAAAACGTTGCATTCACAAAATCATCACCATGTATCTTATTTTAACTGCTGATGTGTGCGAGGTGTAGTACGAAATACTATTATTTTTATTACAAAATACGATACAAATTACACAAGTTTTATTTATTTATTTATGGAATATACCTAAACCTTGCTACAACACTTATAGGCAGTGTACCTAATCGTAGAGTAGTGTAGTTTTTAGTAAGTCCGGTTTGTTCCACAGGGAGCTAGTGATACGTACTATATTTTTAACAACTATATTTATATAATATATATATATATATATATATATATATATATATATATATATATATATATATATATATATATACATATACATATATATATATATATAATATTATATAAAATGAGGGTTTTACCGTTTAATGACCGGTTTGTCGATTTTATATTTTAAGCGTAAAGATAAATGACGATAATTAAAATGCGTAAAATAAATAACAATATTTAAAATGACAGTAAATAAAAGTACGATGAGATATAAAATAAAACAATTATGCTTATTTAAACTTCCGTAACCATGATGTTTGACATTTTGATTTTAATTTATTACTCTTGGGTTAATTATCCTTTGTCCTAGATTATTTGAAACCTATCTGGTTTTTGTCCATAATAGTTCATCGGTCATAATTATAAAATGCTCGTCAAATTAACCTTATTCCCGAAGTCAAATATTCCAACTAATTAGGGATTCGAACTGTAACAAGGTTTTAATACGTTGTTTAATGATTACACCAGGTTATCGACTGCGTATAATCCAATGTTTTAATACTTTGTTAACAATTACACCAATTACCCATGTATGTAATCCACCCCTGTTATAATTAGTCCATGATACATTAATTTATTCACTTAGCCATAATGAATAATAAATTACCCAATCCAATTGATTAAATTAAATGATTTGTAAATGATGTCGTATAAACGTCACTAACTAGGACATGCATAATCATTTAATAATTATTAGATTAACTAATTTGAAGATAGGTTCGACAGATTCCAATGAGTTGTTATTCAATTAGACAATACCCCCCATCTATTAATAGTCCATAGTCCAATGTTCACAAGTGTCGGTCTTTTGTCCAAACCTAAATTATGGTACAAAATCCAATAACCCCGTCTTTAATATTTAGTCTAACATCACGATTACTTCGATTTAAATAAGCATAATAATAACTTAGTTACTAGACATTAATTTAAAAAGGAAGAACATAGCTTACAGTGGTGATTAATCGCGTAGCGTTACACGGACAGAGTTCCGACTTACAAAACCTTAAAACATTTCTTACAATAACCCAATTATTATTAAACTTAATATTATAAATATAAATATATATTACATTGATCAGAGGAAGGAAAAGAAAAAGATGTACGAAACTCGTCGAATTCGCTGGCTTTTATAGGACCTGGCCACAACTTTACTGCCATGCGATCGCATGGAAGTTGTGCCTCCAGGCCATGCGATCACATGGCCCTCTATGACAGCTAACATTGATTTGTTTTCTTCTTTGCCGACGTTTTATTTAAATATATATATAATTTATATAATTTATATTAATTATATATATATATATATATATATATTATATTTTATTCTTGTGCATAGTTAACTTGTAATTTTTGCTCCGTTGACTCGCGCGTTGACGCTCGGTTCATGTCTCGGTTCTGGATTTTCGAACGTCCTTTCGTACGCGTAGATATCTTGTACTTTGCGTTTCGCAATTTGTAATTTGCACAAAAAATTATTTTCCTTAACTCCCAAAATCCGTGCAAGTCTTTTAACTCACTTTTTAGGACGCTTTTGAGTGCACTATGACTTTAAGGACCCTTTTTCAGTTTTAGTGGCACTTTTTCTTCAATTCTTTAATCTTCGTCCTCCGTCTTCGCATTTATTTATTTAAACGATTACAACTTAAAAATAGAACAATTACAACTAAAAATATTACATATTGGAACGATATTGCGCTTAAATATATGTTCATTTAGAGCACTATCAACTGCATTATCAACGGATGTAGTATTGTAAACTATTAATTACGGTGATTGTCAATATGTAGAAATCATCAAACGTCAAAAACCTTAGAATTTGATATTCAATTATGGTGTTCCTTTTCAAAAGAATGCAATGTTTACAAAACGTATCATGTAGAGGTCAGTACCTCACTGTGAAATCGATGAATGATGTATTCGTCCAAAGGGATTTGGAAGGATCGTCACAGTTGGTATCAGAGCTTGAGGTCGTAGGGAACCAGAATTTGCATTAGTGTGTTTAACTGGTAATTGTTAGGATGCATTAGTGAGTCTGGACTATGACCGTATCTGTTTTTACCAAGTTTTGCTTATCATTTCTTGTCGAAAATTACTAGTCTATCATCTTAAGTCTAAACGCGTCTTACTGCATTGATTGCATAGATAGTTTATAGACAAAATTCATATCTTGGCATATCTATTACAGTAAACTTTGCCTGACATCTTCCGTAAAATCCTCCGTAACTTATGGGATTCTAGTATTATAAATACATATGTAAACTATATATTAAGGAATACCAAATTAGTCCTATAATTTTCATTACAAAAATCTTTTCCTTGAATACACAAAATGAATCCTGTATCTAGTTCAAATTCCTTAGATTCCGATAGCTATTCCGATATGGATTTCCACTCGAGCTCCGAAAGCAGTGTGACCGAAATGGATCAACCAATTAGCCAACATCTATTCTAGATGAATTGGGGATGGGTTCGTAGTCTACTTAATCATTGGAGACAAGAAGAAGGTGATCCCTTCCATCCACACATTCCCCTCTTTGCGATGAACCTGAAGCACTTACCGGCGAACCTATCCGAAACATCATTTTCTCTCTCATTTCCAGAGTATCTCATCATGATTATATACTATCTCAGATTCTGGATCTTATTCATCCGCTCGTCCGAACCAACAACCACCCCGGTATAATAGAAGAAGTCAATGAGCTTCACGCTCGGGTAGTGGCTTTAGAGAATATGGTGCAAAGGTTACAAGCACCAGCAACATCACCGGCGTCAACAGTACCACCAACACCAACAGTACCATTACCACCACCAACCACAACCGCGTCGTAAACCTCAACTTTATAATCCGTCCCACGAACACCAGTGTCATACGCCCTGTAGATATCAAGGAATACCAACAACAACAAACGATGAAGTATTGATTCATAACTTCATCGAAGAAATATTCTGCAGAGAATATGTAGTTTCTAAAAGTTTTAGAGATTATATATTCTAGTCCAAGTCAAAAACCAGATGAGATTAATATTATGTTAACTCACTAAATCCATGATTATGTCTAAAGAAAATATATATGTAGGTATATTTTCAAAAAGATTGTAATTAAGAAAATTCTTTTGTACAAACTGTTAATGGTGAGAATATTTTAACGGGTAGGTAATACCCGAGAGATATATTGTGACACCGCTATTATTATTATTTTTATATATACGTATATATACATGGCGGAAGCATTTATTTATTAATTACAAAATAAACGTTAACTATTGCTAAGACAACCAGTGTCACGTGTCATTACAAAATACTTGTTTATATGGAGAAGACGTATTTACAATACATTTACAAAGTATCACTGTTTAAAAAAAACAAGACAACATCAGAGTTGAATCCTATCAAACATAACATCACCATGCACGTCTTCTCCCAAAAAGCACAATCTACAAAAGCTATCAACCTGCAGGGAGGAGATGGAAGGGAATTAGCACGAAGCTAAGTGAGTACGACTAACTACAGGCCATAGCATACATCAGTGTTATACTAATCATGTCACATAGTTTAACACACAAACATTACCCAAGTGCCGTCTACAGAGACTCTGGCGGCTCGGCCAAACCATTAACCACCAGCTGATCGGACTGGGGCTTACCAGAAGTTCCTCCACCACCGTATGTATATACATAATCCACAAGCGACGGACGCGTCATTCACATATTTATACACCACGGCTGTCTAGGCTACCACAGAGGAACCCAACCCGCAGGTTGATCTCTCCTACCGAGGCTACCACACAATAGGGACGCACTGGGCTCCAGCAGACAAGCATCAACTAACATGCAGTCATCACAAGTATTAACTAACCACAACAATAAGTATATCTAACAAGCATGGCAATCATAATATAACATGCTTCTATATACTATATTCTCCAGTTAGTCCCACTCACCGATTACCAGCAAACGAGAAGGTATTCAGCTATCTAATCACTGAACCTTCTCTTTCTCCTTTTCTCCTGAGAAAGACATATACACAAGTTAGTTTTTGTCCATTAACATCAAATAACACAATACAGAAATTTTTGTCAGAAAAAGTATCCGCTAAATTTTTTTGCTTAACATCAATATACAAACGGTCAGCATAACGGCTAAAAATCAACACTTGGTAAAATATTCACTATCCAAGACAGTCGGCCGACTGTCTACACTCACTCGGCCGAGTGTCTAGTCACTCGGTCGATGGTCTCTCACAGACACACTCGGCCGTGGGTCATACACACTCGGTCGATGGTCTAGTCGGTCGGTCGAGTGTCTCGGCACACTCGGCTGACTGTGTTTATATGCAGAAGCTGAAGCCAAAGTGACGGGTTTCACCCAAAATCGACCAATTCTTGCTCTAAAGCTCGATTATGACCTCAAAACTGACCAAATCAAAGACACTAAACATGTAGAAACATAAACCCACAAAATTTAGACTCAAACAACATCAAATCTACCCATTTTGACCCAAATTACACATTTTATAAAAACTAACACAAAAACTCCATTTTCTTGAAGATTAAAGCATGAAAAGCTATTCATCTTACCTTGTTAGAATCAGTAAATCACAAGGAACACAAAGATGTAAATGATTCGAGCTCTAAAACAAGGATTAGAAATTAGGGTTTGATAGGTGGAAAAGATGAAGAACGGGTGTGGTTTGGGAATTTTCTGGAAAATGCAAGAAAGGGATAGACACAAGTCTAATATTTGGGATTAAATCCCATACTGTGCAACACACGGGTATTTATCAGTTATCTGATATCTTTCGTTCATCATTTGGCAACCCAAATGAAGTCCAAATTAAATAAACAAACCTGTTCTGTGACCCTTGTCACAAACTGGTCCTAACCACATAATCAAATAATAATAAATGTTAAATTAAAATAAAAACATATAATAACACAATACTAACTTAAGGGCAAACTAGTAATCTTACAGCTAGGCCCGGTTGAGGATGTTACAAATCTACCCCCTTAAGAAGATTCCGTCCTCAGAATCTGGTCAAGGTCAAACAACTGGGGATATTGCGCCCTCATTAACTCCTCGGTTTCCCACGTCAAGTTAGAACCTAAACTGTGTCGCCACTCCGCTAACACCATTGGAATCTGTTTCTTTCTTAACTTTGTGACTTTCTTGTCCACTATTCTAATCGGCTCTTCTACTAGTTTCTTAGTCAAATCAACTTTCAAATCCTTCAATGGAAGAATCTGACTTTCATCGTCTACTTTGCACTTTCTCAGATAGCACACGTTGAACGTGTTGTGAATTCCTGCTAACTCTGATGGAAGATCTAAAACAACAGTTTGATCATTCAAAATTTCTTTGATAGGGAATGGCCCAATAAATCTCAGTGCTAGTTTACCACGTTTACCAAATCTGATTACCCCTTTCCACGGTGAAACTTTCAAGTATACACGATCACCTACATTAAATGTTACTGGACGTCTGCGCGGATCAGCATACATCTTTTATTGGTCTCTAGCTGCTTTTAACTTCTCACTTGCAATTTCGACCTTTTCTGCAGTTATCTGAACAATTTCGGGACCTGCAAATTGTTTCTCACCTGCTTCTAACCAACATGTAGGAGTTCTGCATTTTCGACCATACAACATTTCATACGGCGGCATCCCGATACTCGAATGATATGAATAGTTGTAAGCAAACTCTATTAATGAAAGATGTGTATCCCAAGAACCACCATATTCTAAGACACACGCTCTCAACATGTCTTCTAACGTCTGAAACATCTATTCACTCTGACCGTCTGTCTGTGGATGATATGTTGTACTTAGATTCACACGTGTACCCAGATTCTATTGTAAACTATTCCAGAAGTTCGATACAAACCTAGTACCTTTGTCAAAAACTATAGATAACGGTACACCATGTCGACTAATGATTTCTTTCAAGTACAAATCTGCCAAATCACTCAACGAAGCTGTTTCACGAGTAGCTAAAAATTGAGCACTCTTTGTCAGACGATCTACTATCACCCAGATCATGTCGTGACCTTTCTGGGTTCGGGGTAACTTGGTTACAAAATCCATCGTTATATGATCCCATTTACACTGAGGAATTTCTAACTGTCGTAGAGATCCATATGGTTTCTGATGTTCTGCCTTAACTTGTGCACATATATGACACTTTTTGACGAAACCCGCAACATCTGTCTTCATTGTTGGCCACCAATACAATGTTTTCAAGTCTCTATACATCTTTGTACTACCTGGATGCACTGATAATCTCGATTTATGCGCTTCAGTAAGGATTAAATCCCTCAAATCTCCAAGCATAGGCACCCAAATTCGATCTTTATAGGTCTTTAATCCTCTAGAATCATTGCATAGGTCAAATTTTCTTTTAGTCATTTGTTCAGTCTTTAGGTTTTCATCATTTAATGCTGCTAATTGAACTGTTTTCAATCGATCGATCAAGTCTGAAACTATCTCAATTCTCATAAATCTGACATTCTCGACTGTTTTCTTTCGACTCAGAGCATCTGCGACCACATTTGCTTTACCTGAATGGTATTTAATCTCACAATCATAGTCTTTAATCAATTCTAAACATCGACGTTGATGCATATTTAATTATTTCTGTGAAAAGATATATTGAAGACTCTTATAATATGTATAGATTCACAATGTGTACCATACAAATAATGTCTCCAAAGCTTTAAAGCAAACACAACTGCAGTTAACTCTAAATCGTGAGTAGGGTAGTTTCGTTCATGATTCTTCAACTGTCGTGAAGAATACGCTATAACTTTATTTCTCTGCATCAAAACACAACCCAGACCTGCACGTGACGCATCACAGTAAACCACAAAATCTTCTGTTCCCTCTGGTAAAGCTAAAACCAGCGCTTGACATAACAACTGTTTGAGAATCTGAAAAGCCTTTTCTTGTTCATCAGTCCATCGAAAGGCTACATCTTTTCTAGTTAACTTATTCAACGGACCTGCTATTTTCGAGAAGTCTTTGATAAATCGATGGTAATAACCTGCTAAATCCAGAAAACTCTTAATTTCTATTGGCGTTTTCGGTGAGTTCCAATTCATTACAGCCTCTATCTTAGACTGATCTACTTTAATACCCTGTTCACAAATCACATGACCCAGAAACTGTACTTCCCGTAACCAAAATTCACACTTGGAGAACTTAGCGTACAATTGTTCCTGTTTCAGGAGTTCTAATACCAATCTCAAATGTGTAGCATGATCTTTCTCGATTTTCGAATATATCAATATATCATCTATGAAGACAATCACAAACTTGTCAAGATACTAACAACACACTCTATTCATGAGATCCATAAACACTGCTGGTGTGTTCGTTAACCCGAATGGCATAACTAAAAACTCATAATGACCATATCTTGTTCTAAACACTGTTTTCGGTATGTCGGTCTCTGCAACACGTACCTGATGATACCCTGAACGTAAATCAATCTTTGAAAAGTAAGAAGCACCATGTAACTGATCGAATAAGTCATCTATTCTCGGTAAGGGATACTTATTCTTGATTGTTCTCTTATTCAAATCACGATAATCTATACACATATGAAGCGACCCATATTTCTTTTTCACAAACAAAACAGGAGCACCCCACGGTGAAGAACTTGGTCGGATAAACCCTTTATCTAACAGTTCCTGAATCTGAGACATCATTTCTCGGATTTCTGACGGAGCTAATCTGTAAGGAGCTTTTGCAACTGGCGTAGCACCTGGAACCAAATCAATTTTATACTCTACTTCACGTACTGGAGGCAACCTTGGTAGATCATCTGGAAACACTTCGGGAAATTCTGACACAACGAGAATATTGGTCACCGGCTTCTTTTCTTTCTTAACATCGATCACGTAGGCTAAGAACGAATCACACCCTTTCGTTATTGCCTTCTGAGCTTTTATTAGGGAAACCATAGGGAAGTTAAATCCACTGCGCTCTCCCCTAGCTATCACTCGGGATCCGTCGGCCAAACGGAAAGAAATCATATTCTTATCACACTTAATATTAGCCCTATTAGTTCTTAACCAATTCATGCCTATGACTACATCAAAGCCAGGTATAGGCATCAGCAAACAGGTTAAAGGGAAAGAATGGCCGCCGATTTTGATGGTAATTCCAGACACAGATGATGTGCATGGAACCATTTTACCATTAGCTACTTCTATTCCCAAAGGCTCATCTAACATTCTAACAGGCAAGTTCAACTTATCAAAGAAGCCTAAGGACATAAAAGATCGATTCGCTCCAGAATCAAATAACACACTAGCTGGCAAGGAATTAACCAAGAACATACCGGTAATGACGTCATCAGTAGAGGTTGTAGCATCTATCGTCATCTGAAACGCCCTTGCCTCTGCTGTTGGAGGATTCTTTCTCTTCTGCCCGGCAGTAGAGGCAGAAGATCCCCCGGAAGTAACTGACCTCGCCCCTGACCCTGCCCCAGAACCGTCTCTTGACGCAGATGGACAATTTGCAGATCTATGCCTCTCTTGATGGCAACTCCAACACACATTAGACTTAAAAGAACAAGCTGTTGATTCATGACCTAACACTCCACATTTCAAACATCTCCGGGTCATTGGAGAACACGGACCGACATGGGTCGACTTGCAAACATTACACCATCCAGACTGACTAGAACCCGACCCACTCATACCAGACTTACTTTTCTGTTTAAATCCACCTGACTTCTTACCCACTGCTGAACGAACCTTAGCTTAGATGTAAAATCTCTGAAAACCTCATCAATTGTCATACTTTCGGTCATTTTCATACTCAGGAACTCAGTTTTCAATCTTTCCATCTCATACTCAGAACAATACTGCTCACGAACCTTAGCAGCGAACTGTTTCCAAGTTCTCTGAATAATCTGTTCTTTGGGTAAATATGCAGTAATAGAATCCCACCACTCCATTGCTTCACCTTTGAGAAGCCTACTAGCAAACAGCACCATAGATTCAGGCTCTCAAAAACATGCTTCCAACGCTCTCTCTACTTCTCTTAGCCAATTAAGGGTCATTGTAGGGTTTGTGTGACCACTGTACTCAGGAGGTTTGCAGTCTATAAACTGTTTATATGTACACTTCCTTTTTATCTCAGGGACTTGAAATGGGTACATCATTTGATTAGGAAAAGTCTGGTTAAACGGAAATGGCATTTGATAGTTTTGATAGGTATTTTGTGGAAACTGTGATTGGGAACTGCCACCGGCTTGATTATAAAGGTTTGAAGGAAAAGTTGTATTTAACGCACTGGTATTAGGGTTCCATTGCGCCCGTTCTTGTTCCAATTCCTTAATTTTCTCCTGAGCTTCTAGTAACCGACTTTGAAGTTCTATTACTTCTTGAGAAGTTTCTTCTTCTGAAGACACATGTCCATCTTCGTCAGGGGCTCTGAATGTACCAGTTCCAGGGGCAGCAGGGCCAGTAGTGTTAGCTTCATTATCTGTCATTGCTGCACTACCACAACACTCACACCAAAGCTTAGTATAAATTCTGTTAGTACTAACAACTAACACATATCCTGTCCTAATACTCACTTAACCCATCCCCAGCATGTTATGTTTGACATAACTCTTCTAAGTTTGGGAACATGACATGTAGATCAAAATGCACGTGCTGCCAAACTCAGCTCTGATACCAACTTGTGACACCGCTATTTTTTTATATATATATACGTATATATACATGGCGGAAGCATTTATTTATTAGTTACAAAATAAACATTAACTATTGCTAAGACAACCAGTGTCACGTGTCATTACAAAATACTTGTTTATATGGAGAAGACGTATTTACAATACATTTACAAAGTATCACTGTTTAAACAAAACAAGGCAACATCAGAGTTGACTCCTGTCAAACATAACATCACCATGCACGTCTTCTCCCAAAAAGCACAATCTACAGAAGCTATCAACCTGCAGGGAGGAGATGGAGGGGAATTAGCACGAAGCTAAGTGAGTACGCCTAACTACAGGCCATAGCATACATCAGTGTTATACTAATCATGTCACATAGTTTAACACACAAACATCACCCAAGTGCCGTCTACAGAGACTCTGCCGGCTCAACCAAACCATTAACCACCAGCTGATCGGACTGGGGCTTACCAGAAGTTCCTCCACCACCGTATGTATATACATAATCCACACACAACGGACGCGTCATTCACATATATATACACCCCAGCTGTCTAGGCTACCACAGAGGAACCCAACCCGCAGGTTGATCTCTCCTACCGAGGCTACCACACAATAGGGACGCACTGGCCTCCAGCAGACAAGCATCAACTAACATGCAGTCATCACAAGTATTAACTAACCATAACAATAAGTATATCTAACATGCATGACAATCATAATATAACATGCTTCTATATACTATATTCTCAAGTTAGTCCCACTCACCGATTACCAGCAAACGAGAAGGTATTCAGCTTATGCACTTTCAAAATTTACATCCTGAACATCAAAATACAAACGGGCAGCATAACGGCTAAAAATCAACACTTGGTAAAATATTCACTGTCCAAGACACTCGGTCGACTGTCAGAGACAGTCGGCCGACTGTCTACACTCACTCGGCCGAGTGTCTAGTCACTCGGTCGATGGTCTCTCACAGACACACTCGGCCGTGGGTCATACACACTCGGTCGATGGTCTAGTCGGTCAGTCGAGTGTCTCGGCACACTCGGCCGACTGTGTTTATCTGCAGAAGCTGAAGCCAAAGTGACGGGTTTCACCCAAAATCGACCAATTCTTGCTCTAAAGCTCGATTATGACCTCAAAACTGACCAAATCGAAGACACTAAATATGTAGAAACATAAACTCACAAAATTTAGACTCAAACAACATCAAATCTACCCATTTTGACCCAAATTACACACTTTATAAAAACTAACACAAAAACTCCATTTTCTTGAAGATTAAAGCATGAAAAGCTATGAATCTTACCTTGTTAGAATCAGTAAATCACAAGGAACACAAAGATGTAAATGATTCGAGCTCTAAAACAAGCATTAGAAATTAGGGTTTGATAGGTGGAGAAGATGAAGAACGGGTGTGGTTTGGGAATTTTCTGGAAAATGCAAGAAAGGGATAGACACAAGTCTAACATTTGGGATTAAATCCCATACTGTGCAACACACGGGTATTTATCAGTTATCTGATATCTTTCGTTCATCATTTGGCAACCCAAATGAAGTCCAAATTAAATAAACAAACCTGTTCTGTGACCCTTGTCACAAACTGGTCCTAACCACATCATCAAATAATAATAAATGTTAAATTAAAATAAAAAGATATAATAACACAATACTAACTTAAGGGCAAACTAGTAATCTTACAGCTAGGCCCGGTTGAGGATGTTACATATATAAATTCACAATTAATATGTTACATTCTTCGATTCTGATTCAACAAATCATCAACTATACTCACTACTTTCACAATAATATATATATTCTTTTATAAAAATCAAAACAACCATCCTCATCCAAATTTGATTACATATTTTGATTTTAAAAAATTAAAATCCAAGTCAAGATTTAACAAAAGACATCATTCTTAGATTCCTACATCTTTCGAAGATATACTTTGACTTCAAAATTGTGCTAGAACATCATTTCTATTCATAGAACCCAGAAAAGTATTTGTATCATTCAAAATCCTAGAACATCATATGAATATTAACGATTACAATCTATGTTCAAATCCTTCGAAATTCCTGAAGACACTTCAAATAATGAATCACCGAGATGATGATCCAACCACATGTTAACCGCGGTCTTGTACCTGAAAAACCCTCGAAACCAAAGTCATGGTTTAACACGTATCCGTGTCAGACCCTCTGGCATTTATTAGCTAAAATAACTTTTCAATCCATTTTCAAAGCGGACAGTTTTGTCACAGCTCCAGCAAATCAACTTCCATTGTTCATTCGAATAAGCCTTATTATAAAGATTACCCTTTTATCATTGTTATCGGGGAACCTTTTATATCTCGCCACATTAGCAATAAACTAACCAACAACTTCATTGATCTTTGAGCCTCTCCGAAAAATCACTATACTTATTCATTGAAACCCTATCATGTACTCATATGTATCTTGTAATAGTAGTTACCATATCGAAAAGCTTGAATCATTATTCCAGAATTTCGCAGCAATTCTACGCCAACAGTTATATAACGTCTACCTCCAAGACTTACATACTTCGAATGTGAAGTTTCTGAAGAAAAAAAACACCCTAAACTGCGAACTAGTTCTCAAAATTTTGAAAAATGCTGATGAAGCAGCAAAAATTGTAAACGACCTTAACAGTAAAAAGTTTGATGATAAAGAATAGTGTGTTGGCAAAGCTTAGAAAAGAGAAGGTTTGGAACTGGAAAATGGATTGAGCAAACCATGAAGGAGGCTGTGGACAAATCACAAAGACTAAATCTGCCTTCAAAGAATCTAAATGATTCAATGCCTGCTGAAGTCTTTAACGAATACATTGCTCCTTACTCTAAACCTTTGAGGACAATATTCTTCATCATCCTCTGACCTTAGATATTCTAAGATATCATCGTATCTTTCATTATAAATATCCTCCATATTTCTGAAGATATTTTCATAACCATTCTTATCTGAAATCATTTATCTCCTCGCGTTATCTGTATCACATCATAAAGGAAACTATTTTAGTTTCTAAACATCTGAAATCTCTGATTATAAAGTATGAATGTTTTTGAAGTAATGTTGGGAACTGAAGCATGAGTTAGTATAATATAATGACACTTGATCAACGTGATTATATTACAGTAAGTCATGCTGAGTTTCTAAATAGAACGTGATGATTCACAGAGCATAACGTCATTATGTGCCATGTTACACGACTCTTGTATTCTACTTAACCTCTAGACATATCAAGAAAATATTTTTCTTGATGATTCGGCCTTTTTCGGGATATTCTGGTAATTTGACAAATCAAGATCGTGCCATTACAATTTTCTTCTGAGAACATTAACTATGTTTATTTCGAAATCCATACCTACGAATTCTGGACAATTACTTACTGTACTTAAGATCAAGAAGAGAAGACAAAAACATAAAGCTTCGAAGTATAAAGAGGAGTATAAATCACAGCAAATTGGAGAGAGTATTAACTATAGATGTCAATGATTATAGAAAAACAGAAGCAGAGACATCGAAATATAAGGGAAGATACAAAACCTAACGACAAACCAGAAATTACAAACCGTATATATCGATGCATATAGTAATATAAAGACACAGAGAACTAAGAACACTATAAAACCAAGAGTATAGTAGAAGTAAATAGATTCTTCCGGCGGTAGATGAAAAAGAAGAATGACAGATATGAAAGTTAGGAGTATATCAAGAAGCAGAACTGGATGGAGCATATTGACGAATGCTTTAAAGTATGATTTGAGAGAGAAAGAATAAAAGGTGTGAGCTGTGGGAATAAGGAAACGAAGCGGGTGGATATATAGTAAAAATATCCGACAGGGAAATCAAAACAGATTATCGCATTTATTCAAAGCGGATCCTAATTTCCTTAATTGCCGAAAAACTAAATCTTATTACGAAGATTTTCTCTAAATCCCTTGAATTCCGGAAATAAACCATGACTACGTCACCGGTTAAACCTAACCTACATTTACTCATTTCACTCTTTTGTGATAACTTCACTCATACTCTTCACATAAACGGATTGTTTTATCCATATTACTCAATGATGATAAAATTCTATTTATCAACTCATATTCTTCATGAAAACATTCTTATTGTTGTCCATGACGACCTCGATCAAATTTCAGGGACGAAATTTCTTTAATGGGTAGGTACTGTGACAACCCGGAAATTTCCGACCAAATTTAAACTTTAATCTTTATATGTTTCCGACACGATAAGCAAAGTCTGTAATATTGAATCTTAAAAAATTTAAACTATGTTCATACATTCGTTTAACCTTCACCAAACCCTGACGATTCACGAACCATTCTAATTGGATTGGAATATATATGTATGTATATATATATATTATATAACTTGTAAACGTTAATAAAGTATTAGGTATAATACTTTACATGATCGTAATTGATGTTGAAATTATAAGATAATATCAAATGATTGAATTATCAAGATACATTGTGATATGATTACGAGTCTCTGTTGAGAGGTCCACTTTCATTTGAGAAATCTTTCCATTTTAACAATATTCAAAAAAATGGTAAAGTGATTTACAAGTAAGAACAAATAGGTCAATTAACGATAACTGGACAAAGGTTTGTAGAGATTAACTTTCAACACAATGATTGCCTCGTGTCTTTTGATAAGATAATTATTAGTTTTCATAATATTGAAAACGTTTTATGATATAGATGAAACCTTTTAAAGAATAATTTAGAATATATTTATATATAATAAACTTTGGATATATATATATATATATATATATATATATATATATATATATATATATATATATATATAGTTTTGAAGAACTAAACGTTATATCGTTAAATAAAGATTTAGATTATATATATATATATATATATATATATATATATATATATATATATATATATATATATATATATATATATATATATATATATATATATATATATATATATGTGTGTGTGTGTGTTATACAAATTTCTAAACAATGATATATATATTTTACTACATAATAAAACATAATATTAGCAAATATTAATGTAGATATAAAACAAATTAATTATATTTAATTTTCTTGTATTAAAGATTTCAAAATAATATTATTTAATATATTATAATAAATAACGAGTCGATGATTTAAAGAAGCAAATGACCAAAACACTCAAATGAATAAGTTACATTTTAGTTAGTATAATTATTGGTGAAATAAGTCTAATTATTGATAAAGGTACGTGTCGTGAAACGTAAAGTACAAGTTTTCTAAGCGTAGGAAAGGGCGTTCGAAAAACCGGAACCGGCACGTAAGTTGAGCGTCAACGTACAATTCATCGGTACTAAAATTACAAATCAACTATGTACGAGAATATAATATAATATTTAATTAATTCTAAAGATTAAATATATTATATATTAAATAATATATAAATATGTACAAGTAAGTGTCGGCAGAGTAAAATGAAAACTTGTGACCTGGAACATCAAGCCATGCGATCGCATGGCAAGATGCCCACAAACCCATGCGATCGCATGGCAGTGGGTAGGTAGCTTAAATGCTTATATAATGAATTCGTTTTGCTCCGAATTCATTTCATTCCTCTCTTCATTCCTCCCTCTGTAAGTATTATTAATTATTATTATTATATTATTATTATTATTATAAATAAGATTAATATTATTATTAATCTTATTAGTATTATTATTGGAAGGTGTCTTATTATTACTAGTATTATACATAAAATATTACGACGAGGTCGTGAGCAAGTTATTTCATACGGGTTTTTCGAGCGGGAGGGAGCTAAGGAAAATATAGGTTATAGCTTTGGAGGTTATGGGTATGGTTCATGGGTATGCTCGTGAGTCAAATCTAGTGTTTATCATCTTCGTTGCGTCTACGTACTTTCCTACAATATTGAATCACAATATTGATACGTGAGCATTTATATCTTATCTTTTATATATTTAATAGTGTATCCATGTCTAGTGCTCGAGTATATATGTTTATGTATGATTGTATGCTTTAATTTTGTCGTTAGATAGTTTATAATGAATCACGAATTTGATACATATGTTATTGATAAAAGGTATATGATATGCATGTCGTTGAAAAGCTGTCGAAAAAATAATAACTTTTCGTTTAGAAATCGTGTGTTTTCGAGGAACAGATTAAAAGTTATGGTTAACTGAATTATAATTAACATTAATTGAAATTGCTTTTGAATCTGCAATTGATATTTAAACAACTTGTTTATAAGATTGATAAATTGGATTTTCAAATATTACTAACCGAGTAAATGAATTTCTATATAAGGCACGTTTCGTCTTGTTGAACAATTGTCAAAGTTGACTGTCTTATCATATTTTAAAGCTTTATAAACCCTATAATCTGATTTTACAAGTATTGAAAAACTATATGAAATAATAAATCAAGTTCGATTGCCAAGATAATTCAAATATAATATAGCTCCTGAAATAAATAATATTTTGAGTTTGATAAACTATAAATTCGTTCAATTATCAAGACTTATACTATGTTAATAAACATGTATAGATTTAAAGATCATATTGGGTCAGGTTGACTTTTGAGATGACTTTTGTTAACTTTTACATGTCGGTCTCGAGCGTTAGGATTGTGATACACTATGACCAGACCTAGCTTGTTAGACATGTATTGACCAACATATGTTCTCTAGGTTGAGATCTACGATTATTTTGCATTCCAAGTTTCGGTCACATTTCGGTGTGTGACTTTATGTGCTGCTAAGGTGAGTTTCATATGCTCACTTTTTAATTGCTTTTGCAATCTATATTTTTGGGCTGAGAATACATGCACTTTATTTTAAACGCAATGGATACAAGTACATACTAAATTCTACACTGAGTTTGAACCGAAAATCCCTTAGCTTTGGTAACTAGTAACTGCCGGTTATAAGAACTGGTGGGCGCGAGTAGTTATATATGGATCCATAGGGCTTGACATCCTCGTCTGTTCCAGATATAGAAACCCTAGCCTGAACTATAAAACAGACATATGCTATTTGAGTTTAGTACACGTTGGATTGTGTGTATTGTACATGTTGGTTGCATGTATGTTAAAACAGGGGTACTTATTATAACGTTAAAGTTTAGTTACCAGGGTGCTCAATTTCGTAGAATATTTTGATAAACGTTTCTGGATGAAACAACTGAAATCTTATGATCCACCTTGATATACAGATTATGCGCAACATTAAAACTATGAACTCACCAACCTTTGTGTTGACACTTTTAAGCATGTTTATTCTCAGGTTCCTAGAAGTCTTCCACTGTTTGCTTATATGTAATACAAGCTATGTGCATGGAGTCATACATACTTTATTCGAGAAAACGTTGCATTCACAAAATCATCACCACATATCTTATTTTGACTGCATTATCAACGGATGTAGTATTGTAAACTAATAATTACGGTGATTTTCAATATGTAGAAATCATCAAACGTCAAAAACCTTGGAATTTGATATTCAATTATGGTGT
This sequence comes from Rutidosis leptorrhynchoides, assembly GCF_046630445.1. Taxonomy (NCBI): domain Eukaryota; kingdom Viridiplantae; phylum Streptophyta; class Magnoliopsida; order Asterales; family Asteraceae; genus Rutidosis; species Rutidosis leptorrhynchoides. Next base: position 50,028,825 of record NC_092335.1, on the reverse strand, counting down.
TCCTTTTCATAAGAATGCAATGTTTACAAAACGTATCATGTAGAGGTCAGTACCTCACTGTGAAATCGATGAATGATGTATTCGTCCAAAGGAATTTGGAAGGATCGTCACATTTATATTTCTAGATTTTTAGGCTTTGCCATAAAATTTCTTAAGTGCTTTTTCTTTATATTAAGATTTAGGCGCTTTAGAATTTTACGACGTCGCTTATCGCTTTAATATTTAATAGATTTTAGTGCCTTTTAAGTTATTGCCGTTTAGGATATAGAATTCCTTTTAACTTTTAATACCTTTAGACGCAAGTTTTAATTTTTAGTTTTTAGACTTTTAAGTTTCGACGCTTTACTTTCTAATTAATATTTTTCAACTTTTTGTTTTTCGACGTTTGTTTTTCGACCTCTTATTTTTCAAATTTTTTTTCTTTCTCATTTCTACGCTCTAGTTTTTAGGACATAGATTTTTATCTTCTTCAAAATTTCGACAAAAAATTATTTTAAGCGGTTAAATTAATAGACATCCAAAATTTTCTGGTTCGTAGTAATAGTTGGATTTGTTAGTGGCGAGTTGTGGGCTTCCGATTTAAAGGGTCCTTGCTACCTGCTGCATCTATTGGCTATCGAAACGTGGGCAAAATCAGAAAAGTCTATTAATTTGATAACTTTAATAATTTTTATCTTTATAACTAATAGGATATTCAGTGAATGCACCGAGCAAAACGTTCACCACCTTTCATACGTTCACCACCAGTAACTCGATCAAGACGTCTAGCCAATATTATCGCCGTTGATTTTTCTTTAGAATCATCATCTAGTCGAACAAGTTCTCCAACTCAAATTTCCGATAATCCATCTTTTGAACCCGACTTCACAATTGAGAACCCGGAGGATATTCAAGGACAATTCCAAGATCCCGAACCACTAATTATTCCTCCTGAACCACAAACTGTTAAATCGGAATCATCTAGTGATTCGTATTCAACAAATTCAATTATGGAAGTAATGGAACCTCAAAGTATGGAAGACCAAATGAGAGCCACACGCACTGGCCAAGGTCACACCATTATTCGGCCAGATGTTAATGCGCCAGATTATGAAATCAAAGGACAAATCCTACACATTGTAACTAATCAATGCCAATTTAGTGGTACGCCAAAAGAAGATCTAAACGAACATCTTTGAACCATTAATAGGATCCGTACTCTATTCAAAATCAGAGATGTTGAGGATGAACAAACATATCTCATGTTGTTTCCCTGGACTTTAAAGGTAGAAGCCAAAGATTGGTTTGAATCGTTACCCGAAGGAGCGATTGACACATGGGATGTTTTAGTTGAGAAATTTCTTAAAAGATTCTTTCCGGCATCTAAAGCCGTGAGACTTCAAGGAGAAATTGTTACGTTCGTGCAAAAGCCAAATGAAACATTATATGAGGCATGGACAAGATTCGAAAAATTGTTGAGAGGATGTCCTCAACACGGTTTAGACACTTATCAAATAGTACAAATATTCTACCAAGGATGCGATGTTGCTACACGAAAATACATCGACACAGCAGCTGGTGGTTCCATTATGAAGAAAACCGCTACCGAAGCTCACAAGATTATTGATAACACAGCATCCCACTCGCATGAGTGGCACCAAGAAGAAGATATTTTTCGTTCATCTAAAGTGGCTAGAGCCGATTCTAGCCATGACTTTGATTCCGTTTCAAAAAAAAAAATAGATGCTTTCGAGAGATGAATGGAAAAAATGACTAAAGATATTCAAGCAATACGAATCAGTTGTGAGCAATGCGGTGGACCACACTTAATGAAAGATTGTCACATTGAACAAACGATGGAATAACATGAGAATGTTTCCTACATAAACCAAAGGCCGGGAAATAATTATCAAAATAATTATCAACCGCCAAGGCCAAACTACAATAGAAATCAAAACATTCTTTACAATCCAAATGGACCCAACAATAACTCGTACAACCAACAAGGTCCGAATAACCAGCCAACTCAAAACAACACTTTCAATCAACAAAGACCTAGCTTTTATAAACCACCACAACAACCCGAAGAGAAAAAGTCAAATCTAGAAGAAATGATGGCAAAGCTAATGAAATCTCAAACACAATTTATTACATCTCAAACCCAAACAAATGAGAGGTTTGATCAGTCATTAAGAACTCAACAAGCTTTCATTTTGAATCTAGAAAAACACGTAGGTACTCTTGCTAGCATGATGAGTGAGAGGGAACAAGGAAATCTACAGAGTGATACTGAAATAAATCCTCGGAATGAGAATGTTAATATGGTTTCAACAAATTCTGAAAAACCAGCTCCAGAAGATGGGAAGGTTTTAGATGTGAGTAACAATGAAGAAGTTACAACACCACCACCACCCGAGTATGTAAAGCCAGTGGTGGCACCATACAGACCACCCATCCCGTTTCCAAGAAAAGGAGTTGAGTATGAGCAAGTGATAGGTAATAAAGTTTGTGATACCTTTGAAAAGAAGAAGAAAAATAAGAAAGTACAAGAAACAAAAACCAAAGAAGTAAACCCGATGAAGACAGTTCTACCGAAACCTCTACCCAGGTTGGGTGATCCGGGTGAATTTATTGTTCCTTGACTACTTAATGATTGTGTCATGTATGATGCACTAGCAGATTTAGGTGCAAGTGTAAGTGTTATGCCTCTTTCATTATATAAGAGATTAGGTGTAGGTGAGCTAAGTCCAACGAAAATGAGTGTTCGACTCTTAGATCAAGCCATTAGGCACCCAGTTGGAATTGCTGACAACCTACCCATTCAAGTGGGTAAGAGGACTCAAACGTTCCTCTAATTTTAGGTCGACCATTCTTAGCGTTCACTGAGGCGTTATTTGATGTAAGAAAGGGTAGAATGACACTTAGTGATGGTGACAAATCAATCACCTTTATGATTTGAAAGTCTAAATCTCCACCAACCAAAACCGTTGAACTAATAAAAACGATCAATGAGAAGCATATTGTTTTACCAACTCCAACAGTAGTGCTTAACAATAATAAAACGCCTAAGTGTGGGGAAGATGAAGTAACACCTAATGATGACTCGATAACAAAGAACCCCGTTGTTGATACAAAATTAAATGATCCCGTTATTAATAGTTCAATGAAGAAACTTATTAAATGGGTTTACGATGCTAGAATTAAGGGGAACTTTAAGTTATGTAACCGGTTAGTATCCAATCTGTTGCCTAAAGAAAAGGGGAAACTAGTTGAATTTGTGGATAATACAGAAGAAGCCGGCCACTGGCTTAAAGCAAAAGTCACAGATATGCAAGTTGATTATGGTCCAAGAGAAATTGACGAGGAAGTTAATCACAATTTCGACACCACAGCTACCTAAGTGTGGGGAGATTCAAATATTCTAAAAAGAAAATAATGTCTAGAGTTAGTTTTTCTGTTCTCGTGTAGTTCCAAGAATGGAATCCGATTGGTCTTTTCCACTAGCAGACACTAAAGAACTAGTTTTCTCCCCCCATTCTGAATTTTTGTTTTGTAGGTTTTGTATAAAATTAATATGCATTTTAAATTTATGTTTTGTGTGAATTTAAAAATAAAAATTTGCTTTATTTCATTAAGTTTAAAAATAATGTGTCACGACCCGGAAAATTTCGACTAATTTTAAACCAAACTCTCGATACGACATTGTATTTTCAACACGATAAGCAAAGTCTGTTAGGTTGAGTCTCAAAAATTTTGAACTGTTTCATATATTTTATTGACCTTCGATCATTCATGACGATTCCTGAATGATTAATTGTAAATAAATATGTATATATAAATATATGTATATATATATAATGATATGAAATACGTAAATAAAATATTATATGATTTAGTTGTTAGAAATAATAATGTAAAATAATTCACGATATAACTTATTATTAAAACATATCTATATATCTATAAAGTAAGTTATTAAACAATATATTGTAACACTCGTTTGTTATTTCGACTAATATTAAATAAGTCTAATACAAACTTATGAGGTATTAAAATTAAACGTCGGTACATAAATAAACTTCATAGATCATAGTATTGATATATATATATATATATATATATATATATATATATATATATATATATATATATATATAATGACTTGAATAAATAAATATAATTGATGTAAAAAGTTGGGATTTTTGGTGTACATTTATCCGCCACTGGTGAACAACGGAGCCCGAATTTCTCTATATTGTATTGTCGACTGGGAACACAGTATTTAAATCCGTGATTTGAATGAACACCAAGATTATTATTTTTCTCCCACATGTGATAAAAGGTTGTAAATTTATTATTATTAATTATTAAAAGATTACAGCTGTATTCATATTATTTAGTGAATGAATGATTGAGTGGGTACTCTTTTCTCACTCTCTATTAATTCATATAGACATATGCATATATACTTGCATATATATCACATACACTTACACATATACAATTATCATTCGACTTTCAACACAACCACAACCCTCTTCCATCCATAAACCACTGTCATCACTTTTCTCTTTCTTCCTTCTCCAATCGTGAACCCAACCAAAACAGCCATCATCTTCTGTTGTCGTGAGGATTGCTGTTGCTATGATTTTATTTACGCAAACAACCACAAATCATCACCATATGTTAACGGTTGCTACTGTAGACTAACAAAACCTATTCCATTAAAACCCATTCGAGCTTTCACGATTATTAACTGCTTCTGTTTTAATCAAAACAACAAACTAAACATCACACATGGGTTTTCTAACTGTTGATGCTATTCTCGTTTCGGTTTCAGCTGAAAACACCACCATCATAAAACAAAACCCATAAAAACCATCATCACCCCTGCTGCTGGTCACGATCATTTCTGGTTCAGGTTTACAGCTATTGCTATTCCTACTGCCTGCTCGTTATCATCACCTTCCACCACCACCGGGAACTAATAAGCAACACCATTTGAAACCCATTTAACCACCACAATAACTCGTTAAGCTGCAAGGTACTAGTCTTCTGTTCATGTTCCTGTTAAGAACCGACTCCCACTATCATCTTATTAATGGACATCATGAACCCATCATCATCATCAATCAAAACCCACTAGATCACCATCGACCACTACTCGATCAACCCATCAACTTTGTGCTTGATTGTTGCAGCTCCTATCTTTGTTAAACTATTACTCAACGAAACCAATACCAAATTGAAGACCACCCTGGATATAAATCACATACACACACTTGTTTTCTTGTTTCCGGTTTTGAACCGAAAAACCACCTTCGTTATCATCAAGATACGCTGCTAATTTCCTTTCGATTCTGTTTCTTTATTAACTGCCACTGTTAATACTTCCGTAAGTCTGTGACAATAAAGGATGATTGATGATGATTAAATGATCAAAAGATGATGATGTTTAGAAAGACGATATAAGATAATGATTGATAAAACTATGAGTGATTCTTTAATGGATCATTTTTTTTTTTTTTGCTTAAAGTTCGAATTAAAAAAAAAAAAAAAAGAAAACAAACAAACACCTAAACCCTACTTGTCACCCACTGCCGTTAGGAATCTGGCCAAAATCTTACTGTTTGTGGTCGATAGGATGTAGGGCCATTTAATTTGAATGGCAAATGGGATTGAGCAGTTTGGACTTGATTCAATTATTTATTTGGGCCGACATGGTTTGTGGATTTATATGTGGGCCGTATTTTAGTTGTTGGACTGTGACCCAGTTTCGGGTTCTGTTACTATGAATGACGGTCATGGTAATGAACTCATGAAGATGATAGAAACTGTTTTGCATATGTTAAATACATAGGCGTAGGAGTCATCTCAAGAAAGTAGCAGTGGTTCAATGGTTTAGAGTTATGGTTGTTAATGGTTAAGGATGTTTGCGTGTTAGCGAGAGGTCGTGTTCGATTCCGGGCTCGAACAATCTATTTATTTTTAAGCTTCTTAAGGTATTATTATTATTATTATTATTATTATTATTATTATTATTATTATTATTATTAAAATTATCATTTATTATTAAAGATAACATTTTTATTAAAATTTTCATTACTAATAAAGTTATAATTTTTATTAAAAACTATCATTTTATTTATCATTATTGGTATTATTATTGTTTTATCATTAATATTATTTTTATTATTACTATTATTATTTTTAGTATTATTATAATTATTATTTTTAGCAAACAAATGTTATCTATATAAAAATATATTACAAGACAACTAATACTACATACTAATATGTTTTTAACTAATATATTACCAATTATATATCATATATTTATTATAAGTATAATTATATTTAAAGATACTAATTGTAATAAATTATAAAACATAAGTAAACTTAGTTGATTAAATGGAATATGTATTTATATATATGCAATTGATATAGGTTCGTGAATCCGAAGTCAACCCTATACTTGTTTAATGTCGTCATATGTATTTTTACTACAAAATACATTAGGTGAGTTTCATTTGCTCCCTTTTTAATTGCTTTTGCAATATATATTTTTGGGCTGAGAATACATGCGCTGCTTTTATAAATGTTTACAAAATAGACACAAGTACTTAAAAATATATTCTACGTTGAGTTGTACCACTGGCATACTTCCCTGTAGCTTGGTAACTACTATTTACATGGGTATTGTAAACGCGAATCCTGTTGATAGATCTATCGGGCCTGACAACCCCAACCGGACTGGACGACCAGTATTCAACGGTTGCACAGTACTTCGTTTTGGTGACTACACTTGGTACGGTGTAGTGAGATTTCATAATAAAGGGAATATGCGACGTTGATTAAATGTTAAGTATGGTTACCAAGTGCTCAACCACTTAGAATGCTTTACATACACTTGCAAGTGTATTATGTTTATGATTATGAAATCTTGTGGTCTATTAACATATTGAAATGATTATTATGATAAACCTATGAACTCACCAACCTTTTGGTTGACACTTTTAAGCATGTTTATTCTCAGGTACGAATTAAGTCTTCCGCTGTGCATTTGCTCAATTTAAGGACATTACTTCGAGTCGATCATCGCAATGGGACCAAATGTTGAAGACTTCGTCCAGGTGGATAAGGACGGGTCATCACATAATGATTTCTAAAATTCGTCGTAAGTTAAAGACTAGGTCATGGAATCAAAATTACTTTACCCAAGGACGGGGCGAAAAATTTTGTTATCATTATTTTTAATTTTATTGATTTAAAGTATGCAAAAAAAAAACAAAAAAAACCGAAAATCATTGTTTTTAAAACAATCGCTTTAAAACGACAATTTTTAAATTTTATCGAGGGATGGACTAGGTAACGTACCGAAACGACCTCTACCTAAAGTAAAAGGAAACAAAATTTTAAAAAATTATTCATTTAAATTGTTTTAATAAATAAAGGTTTTATAAAAAATATATATATACGAAACAGGGTAAAAATGAATTTATAATTATAGTCTGATTTTATACAAATGAGGGCATTGCATGATCTCAAGTGTGGGGAAGGGTTATTGAAATGACCCGTTCATATACATTATAAACGATTCACAATAGTTGATTACATCGCGAGGTATTTGACCTCTATATGATACATTTTACAAACATTGCATTCGTTTTTAAAAGACAAACTTTCTTTACATCAAAAATTTACGGCATGCATACCATTTTATATTACATTCAACTATAATTGACTTAATATTAATCTTGATGAACTCAAAGACTCGAATGCAACGTCTTTCAAAGTATTTCATGAATGATTCCAAGTAATATCCTTAAAATGAGCTAATGCATAGCGGAAGATTTCTTTAATACTTGAGAATAAACATGCTTTAAAGTGTCAACCAAAAGGTTGGTGAGTTCATTAGTTTATCATAATCAATCATTTTCGTAATAGTAATAGACCACAAGATTTCAGTTTTCATAAATATCCGTACACTCGCAAGTGTATAAAAGTATTCTATAAGTTGTTGAGCGCTTCGGCAACCATACTTAACAATTAATGTGGCATATTCTCTTTATTATGAAATCTCCCTACACTGTACCAAGTGTAGTAAAAATGAAGTACTATGCAACCATTTAGGATACTAGAGCGACTAGTCTGGTTGGGGTTGTCAAACCCGATAGATCTATCAATAGGATTCGCGCTTACATGCTCTTACAACATGTAAATATTAGTTACCAAGCTATTAGGGAAAAATATGCAAAGTGGTACAACTCAACGTAGAATATGTTTCTAGTACTTGTGTCCATTTCGTAAAACAGTTATAAAATAGCGCATGTATTCTCAGCCCAAAAATATATATAAAAAAGGAGTAATGAAACTCACTATACTGTATTTCGTAGCAATTATGTATATGACGGCACTGAACAAGTGCAGGGTTTGTCTCGGATTCACGAACCTATATCAATTATATATATTAAATAATATTATTAACATATAATATTGATAAAACAAGTTTATATATTAATTATATAATATTTTTACTTGTTTAAGTTAGTAATTAGTTGTTAGTCTTATTTTAAATCTTATATAGATTTTCTGATTTTAAATAGTCAACTCCCGATAGGTATATCTCATAGTGTGTTCGACTTCTATAGGTGTAAGAGCCATCATTGGAAAGGTATTTGAGTCTTATAACCAGCCATAATTGGCATATGTTCTGAATCGGAGTATAGGTTAGTTAAAATTTCATTTTGTCACAGGTGCGTAAATCTGTCCGCACAGTTCAATAGTTCATCATAGGAACAGTCCGTAGGCTATGAAAAATAACTAAACTCAATATTTTTAATTTTCCTTCTATATTTTAGTTATTAACATATACACTAACAGGTATTATCAAGGAAAATAGCCCAGGTCTTAGTTAGCATAGTTTTCTAGTTAGATTGATTAAGCATACAACATTAATCTTAGCCAAATCTTTCGGTTCAAAAATTATTTGTTACTACATGGTTTTTAATGAATCAAGTTACTGGAGACTCCTTAATATGTTGTGTTTTCAAAACATAATCAAAAAGTTTGGGTTTCATAGTCGAAGTTAGGCTTAGCCCTTAACTTGTAACGGTGGACAGATTCGGATAAAATCTGTCATCAGTCAACTAATGAATTTTTAAAAAATACTTTCACTTCGTCTAAAATCATGAAAAAATTACAGAAATCTTGATTCATATATATTAACATATATCCATAGTTATATGCTCTAAAACAAATTTTAAGATAGCTTTTAAATTCGTGTGTCAAAACAGTTTTCAAGAACCAAAAGAGACCAATTGTTGTATATTAAGTTCTAAGGTGTTATACATATATACAAGTTATAAATTCTTATAATAACTTAATATAATGTCATAATACATATAAATAAGTGTTTTTAAAGTCAAGTTAGTAAGGTTACATTAGTTTATAAACATGCTTGGTTTCCACCAAAACAAGTTCTAGTTTTTACAAGTTTTATAAACTTATTAAGATAGCAATAGAGTAGGAATTTAACAAGAGTTTTATGAAGTGTTCTACCTTGATTTTGAAGCTAGATGATAAGGAAAATGCTTGGTGATGATCTAGTATGAAGATAGAAGTATTTTGAGAGAGTAATTTGGAGTAAAGAATGAGAAAATGGAAGGGAAAAATGGGGTGGTACATATGGACGAATTTTAAGTTAATAATGGAGTCATATGTTACCAAAATGGTTAGTAAACTTGTGAGTTTTTGTCTCATGACTCATTAACAAGACAAAAGATGCTAGGATCCAAAAATGGGGCTGCTAAGGAGTGTATTTTCAATATTTATACATCTATAAGCTGCGTATTAGACGGGTAAAAATACCATAAAAATACGAATAGAATTCATGAGGAAAAAGAATGCGAATATGAGTATAGATATCTTTGTTGAATATACTTATGTTAATATATGTATATAAGTCTTTCAAAAGTGTATTATTACATCTTTATACAATACATATATATATTCATTTTAACATAAGGGTTATTACGTCGTTAAATGTTACATATACATATTGTTTTCGAAACCCTTAAGTTAGTAGTCTCAATTTATATATATAAAACCCATTATTAATATACTTAATGAGATACTTAACTATCATATATTCAAGTTAGATATAATCTATATATCCATATATATACATAATTATATATTTAATACAAGTTATGACGTTCGTGAATCGTCGAACAAATGGTTGGTCAATTGTTTGTATGAAACTCATTTCAAAAGTTTTAAAACTTGTCAAAATTTATTGCTTATCATGTCCGAATAATGTTATCATATAAAGATTAAGTTTAAATTTTGGTCGAAAATTTTCGGGTCGTCACAGTACCTACCCGTTAAAGAAATTTCGTCCTGAAATTTGATTGAGATCGTCATGGCTGACAATAAGTATGTTTTCATGACGCATAAGAGCTGAAAATTAAAGTTTTATCATTATTGGGTAATATAGATAAATCAATTTGATTTTGTGAAGAGTACGAGTGAAGCTATCGCAAAAGAGTGAAAATGAGTAAATACATGTTCGTCTTATCCGGTGACGTAGCCACGGTTGATTTTTGGAATTCAAGGAATTTTAGAAGAAAATCTTTGGAATCTAAATAAGATTTAATTCTTCAGAAATTAAGGAAATTAGGATTCTCTTTGGTTAAATGCGATAATCTGTTTGATTGCCCTGTCGGATATTTCAGTATAAATCCACCCTCTTCATTTCCTTATTTCTACAGTTCATACCTTCTATTCTTCCTCCCTCAATTCATACTTTAAAGCATTCGTCAATATACTACATCCAGTTCTGATTCTTGATATACTCCTAACTTTCATATCTGTCATTCTTCTTTTTCATCTGCCGCCGGAAGAATCTATTTACTTCTACTATACTCTTGGTTTTCTAGTGTTTTTAGTTCTCCCGTGTCTTTATATTGCTATATGCATCAATATACACGGTTTGTAATTTTGAGTTGTTGTTGGGCTTTATTTTTTCCCTAATATTTCGGAATCCCTGCTTCTGTCTTTCTATAATCATTGACATCCACAGTTAATACTTTCTCATATTTGATGCGATTTATACTCCCATTTCTATTTCGGAGCTTCATGCTTTTGTTTTCTCTTCGCAAGTAATGGTCCAGAATTTGTAGGTATGGAGTTTCGAATGAACAATGACTAATGTTCTAAGAGAGAAATTGAAATGGCACGATCTTGATTTGTCAAATTACCATAATATCCTGGTAAAGACTGAATTATCAAGAAAATATTTTCTTGATATTTTTAGAGGTTTAATAGAATACCAGAGTCATGTAACATGGCACATGATGACGGTATGGTCTGTGAATCGTCATGTTCCTTTAGAAATTCAGCATGACTTACTGTAATATAATCACGTTGATCAAGTATCATTATATTATACTAACTCATGCTTCAGTTCCCAACACTACTTCAAAAACATTCATATTTTACACTCGAAGGTTTCAGAATTTAGAAACCAAAATAGTTTCCTTTCTGATGTAATACTGATATCGCGGAAAGATAAAAGATTTCAGTTAAGAATAGTTATGAAAATATCTTCAGAAATATGGAGGATATTTATAATGAAAGATACGATGATATCTTAGAATATTTAAGATAAGTGGATGATGAAGAATATCGTCCGCAAGGGTTTTAAAGTAAAGAGCAAGGTAATTGCTAAGGATTTCAGCAGACACTGAATCATTTGGATTCTTTGAAGGTAGATTTCGTCTTTGTAATTTGTCCACAGTCTCCTTCATAGTTTGCTCAATCCGTTTTCCAGTTCCAAACCTTCTGTTTTTCTGAGCCTTGCCAACACACTATTCTTTATCATCAAACTTTTGACTGTTAAGGTCGTTTATAGTTTTTGCTGCTTCATCAACATTTTTCCAAAATTCAAAGAACTGGTTCGTGGTTTAGGGTGTTTTTCAGAAACTTCACATTCAAAGTATGTAAGTCTTGGAGATAGACGTTATATGTACACATATAACTGTTGGTGTATATATGCTGCGAGATTTCAAAATACTGATTGCTGGTTCCCAGTAATTGGTATGAAAATTCTTGTTACAAGATGCTGATGAGTAAATGATGGGGTTTCGATAAATATAATGACTTTTCGGAAAGTCAAAGATCAGTGAAGTTGTTGGTAAGTTTATTGCTAATGTGGTGGGACATAAACGGTTCCCCAGTAATGATGGCGAAAGGGCAACGTATATATCAAGGTTATAATAAGGCTGTTTCGACTGAAAAGTTGAAGTTGACTTGCTGGAGCTGTGAGAAAACTGTCTATTTTGAAAAGGAATTGAAAAATTATTTTAGCTAATAAATGCCAAAGGGTCTGACACGGATACGTGTTAAACTATGACTTTGGTTTCGAGGGTTTTTCAGGTGCAAGACTGTGGGTAATATGTGATTGGATCATCATCTTAATTGTTCATTTTTTGAAGTGTCTTCAGGAATTTCGAAGGATTTGAACATAGATTGTAATCGTTAATATACATATGATGTTCTAACACATTTTTGAAGTCAAAATATAGCTTTGAAAGATATAAGAATCTAAGAGTGATGATTTCGGTTATATCTCGAATTGAATTCAGAGATTTCAAAATCAGAATATGTAATTAGATTTTTGAATGAGTATAGTTGTTTTGATTTCTATAAAAGAATGTATATATAGTTGATGATCGTTGAATCAGATTCGAAGAATGTAACATATTAATTGTGAATTTATATATATCTCTCGGGTATTACCTGCCCGTTAAAAAAAATTCACAAATAATGTTTTGTACCAGAGAATTTTATTACAGTCTTTACGAAAATATATATATATTTTCTTCAGATGTAATACAGATTTGATGAGTTAATACTAAATTAAGCTCATTTGATCTTAGGCTGGAATTAGAAATGAATAATCTCTAACATTAGAGATTTCATAATCTTCACAGAGTATTTCACTACTGTAATTAATACTTCATTATACGTGTTGTTGATTAGTAATGATGTCCACGGTGATTCTTGAACTGTCGGAGCTTGTGATGTTATAGGTGCTGCTAGTGCTGATAATGCTGATGGTACTGACGGTGCTGGTGATGCTAACGGTACTATTGATGCTGCTGATAAAACAATTCTAGCTTGTAAATCATGCACCATTCTTGTCAGGGTTTCTATTTTGGTTTATTCATCTGATTTATGGTTAGGGCTAGAATAGATAATCTCTAAGACTTTGGAGATTATATAATCACCGCGGATGTTTCTCCAATGAAGTTATGAATCAACACTTCATCATTTATTGTTGTCGGTATTCCTTGGTATCTACAGAGCGTATGACATTGGTGCTCGTGGGACAGTTTGTAAAGTTGAGGTTTACGACACGGTTGAGGTTGGGGGTGGTAATGGTACTGTTGGCGATAATGATGGTGGTACTGGTTATGTTGCTGGTGATGCTGCTACTGGTCTTTGTAACCTTTGCACCATATTCTCCAAAGCCACTACCCGAGCGCGAAGCTCGTTGACTTCTTCTATTACACCGGGGTGATTGTCGGTTCGGACGAGCGGATAAATAAAATCTAGAATTTAGAATAGTATATAATCGTGACGAGATACTCTAGAAATGAGAGAGAAAATGGTGTTTCGGACAGGTTCGCCGGTAAATGCTTCAGGTTCTTCGCCAAGAGGGCAATGTGGTGGATGGAAGGGATCGCCTTCTTCTTGTCTCCAATGATTAAGGAGGCTACGAACCCATCCCCAATTCATTCAGAATAGATGATGGCTGATTGGTTGATCCATTCCAGTCACACTGCTTTCGGAGCTTGAATGGGATTCCATTTCGGAATCCGAGGGACTTGAACTAATGACGAATTCCATTTCGTACGATTGAATAAAGGATTTTTCGATATGAAATGATTTTCTGGCTATCTGGTGGTATTCTAATTACATAGAATATCTATATATATAGAGCAAAAGGTTTCGTAGATTACGGAGGAATTTACGGAATATGTCAGGCAAAGTTTACAGTAACATATACGCTAAGATATGAATTAGCAGATACGCTAAGATATGAATTTTGTCTATACACTATTCATGCAATCAATACAATAAGATGTGTCTAGACTAAGAATGATAAGCAGGTAATTTCTGACAAAAATGATGAGCAAAACTTTTGACATGCAGACACGGTCGAAGTTCAGACTCACTAATGCATCCTAACGACTATCAATTAGACACAGTAATGCAGACCTGGTTCGCTAAGACCACCGTTCTGATACCAACTGAAATGATCCGTTCATATACATTATAAACGATTCACAATAGTTGATTACATCGCGAGGTATTTGACCTCTATATGATACATTTTACAAACATTGCATTCGTTTTTAAAAGACAAACTTTCTTTACATAAAAAATTGACGGCATGCATACCATTTCATATTACATTCAACTATAATTGACTTAATATTAATCTTGATGAACTCAACGACTCGAATGCAACGTCTTTTAAAGTATTTCATGAATGATTCCAAGTAATTAGTTTATCAAAAGGTCAACCAAAAGGTTGGTGAGTTCATTAGTTTATCATAATCAATCATTTCCGTAATAGTAATAGACCACAAGATTTCAGTTTCCATAAATATCCGTACACTCGCAAGTGTATAAAAGTATTCTATAAGTTGTTGAGCGCTTCGGTAACGATACTTAACAATTAATGTGGCATATTCTCTTTATTATGAAATCTCCCTACACTGTACCAAGTGTAGTAAAAACGAAGTACTATGCAACCGTTTAGGATACTAGAGCGACTAGTCTGGTTGGGGTTGTCAAACCCGATAGATCTATCAATAGGATTCGCGCTTACATGCTCTTACAACATGTAAATATTAGTTACCAAGCTATTAGGGAAAAATATGCAAAGTGGTACAACTCAACGTAGAATATGTTTCTAGTACTTGTGTCCATTTCGTAAAACAGTTATAAAACAGTGCATGTATTCTCAGCCCAAAAATATATATAAAAAAGGAGTAATGAAACTCACTATACTGTATTTCGTAGCAATTACCTATAAATGTTGTAGCAAGGTTTAGGTATATTCCATCCGTAAATAAATATATAAAACTTGTGTAATTTGTATCGTATTTCGTAATAAAAATAATAGTATTTTCGTATTACACCTCGCACACATCACTTCACTAATCAAATCCCTTGGAATGCTACACAACTCATATAATCAAAGTCAAGTCCAAAACAAGTATAATGAAGGATCTTGTGACTAATTCTAATGACAAACCATAATTATCAACTCAAATATTCATCCAAACACAATCAATAACATAGATATGAACAATCCTTACCTATCAAGCTTCGTAAACAAGTGCACATAATAAAATCTAGCCCATCATGGCTAGAATAAGGTCAATACAAGCTATAATAGTAAATCTAAACATCATTAAGCAATAAACAAGAATAGATT
This sequence comes from Rutidosis leptorrhynchoides, assembly GCF_046630445.1. NCBI lineage: Eukaryota > Viridiplantae > Streptophyta > Magnoliopsida > Asterales > Asteraceae > Rutidosis > Rutidosis leptorrhynchoides. The sequence continues at coordinate 50,013,332 of NC_092335.1, read as the reverse complement.
GTACCAAACTTAAAAAATTACAAAAGTGACTAAATGAAAAAGATGAAGGTGGTGAAGAACAAGCCCTAGATCTTGATTCAATATTCAAATCCTTGATGTAGAATGAAATAGATGATGGAAAACTCAATAAAATAACTATGAAACCTTAATTTGATCAGCCACCACGAACTAGTCACTATTTTATTGAATTTTATCTTTAAAAACCCTTCATCTCTTTCTATTTATACTCTTCAAAAACTGCCCAGAAATTACAGAGGAATGTCGTTCCTCTTTTAGGAACGTCGTTCTTGGCCTCATAAATGTGGAACGTCATTCTTAACTAAGAACGTCATTCCTGAATCGTGCTTCAAATGCCATATTTTTCTGTGTCCATTTCCTTTGTAAAATTCCCAGGTAGAACATCGTTCTTGGCTTTGGAACGGCGTTCTTGAAGATGGAATGACGTTCCTTGATTATGGAACGTCGTTCTTGTTGCCATGTTGAGCACTTTGCAGTTTTCTTGATACATTTGCACACTTTGGTTAATTTTACACCAAATTTACACTTAAAACTAATAGAACTCAGAACGCGATAAAACCCAGGATCATAGCTTTTCGAGCACTTTGGAAATGAAAATCGAGTAAAACGAGGTAGATATTGCGTGAGAAAATATCGTGGATGAGCAATATCAATCTCTATCTTTAATTTCGTCCTCGGGACTTTGAGTGACTTGATTACCATTTAGGGTTTCGAGACAGACCGAATTATCATCTTGGAATTCATTGTTTGACACTTTGCACTTGGGCGTTAGATCTTCCATCACCGGACCACCATTAAATCCGGCCAGATGGTCGGAATCTTTGAAGATATCATCCTCATCATAGATTTCGAATTCATTTTCTAATTCATCTATGTCTAAACTCATTTCACTGCTTTCATCGTAGCTATCTACATCAATTTCTAGGACCCCATTAATCTCTTCAGCCACGTATACAAAAAATATTCTGTTTTTAGAGGACACTCTTATAGGATCACGGAAAATGTCAGGATCCTTAATTTGCACTAGAACCCTAGCGACAATAAGATTTGGTTACCACTTAACGAGCAGTTGTTGAATTCAAGTGGTTCACCCCACCATCCAGCAATTTTCCTACACGTCTTTTCATTCCAATATTGAACTGGAACACCTGTGATGTTTAGCCACGAGATACGTCCAGAAGATTCAAGATTATGAGACCATTTCCTTACATTCGTTAGCCATTTATGCAGGCAGTGGGTCTTTGATTGGATAACATCATTCGGTTGTTCAGATGATTCAAAGATTACCATTAGCTCCATTCCACCTAAATATTTTATATCAACCTGGTTGATGTTTTCGGCTTCACACAAGGTCATGAAATGATCCACATATTCAAATTTAATTGCTTCATCCACAATGACCTCCTTCATCTTTTCATCTACCTTTGTGTAGGGCTTGTAAATCCATTTTGAAGAATTATTGGCCGCTTCTTGAAATTTTCTTTCATCAGAAACCCCATATTGATTTATTGGATGTTTCATTGATGTAGCATTCAAAGGATTTTTCATAGGTTTCACCGATGTAGCACCAGAAGTTTTTTCGGGCACCTGTTTCTTTTCTCTATCGTGTGCTAAGTGTGCTCTGAACCAGTTTTCTTTAACATAAATAGAATTATTATTTTTTAACAAGTAATCGTCATCTTGCACATTTTCAAATCTAGCAAATCCAAATCTTTTACCATTTCTTAATCTTTTTTTATGTGGAATAAATGCATCATTCAAATTACCATACCTTTTTAGGAATATCCACAAATCATTTTTCTCCCATGAATCTGGAAAGTTATACAGCATAATAGAGGTTATTTTCCCCCTGTTTTTAGACCAGTCTTTTGGTGATTAATCGATTGCTTCGCTTGGTACTTCATTTTTTCATTAGTTCCATTGTCATCACCATACCCACCAAACTTCCTAATTAGCGACCTGATTGCTATTTCTCCCTTGCTGTCTAGGGTAGTGCTGATTGTATTTCTTCTTCTAACTTAGATCCACTCACCATCTTCATCCGAGTTAAGGTAATTGTGTGTATTTTGAAACCGTGAATCGGGATGTTATTGGGGAAAGTAGTGGGTGGATTGTGACGGTAAGATCTAGTTGCCGGAAAGCTTGGGGTGAAGGAGGAGGTTGGTAAGGGGGAAGGGTTGGTTTGGAGAGAGCATTTTTCCCCAACTCCATATCGGTTCAAAACCTTACCTTGTTATCTTTTTACTTGCCCTTGCTAAACAAGTCTGCAAACCCCAAGATTGGAGTATTAAATAATCAACCCCAAACCTATTGGCTCAATATTGTTATAACATGATTATCATTCTAGCAATCATTACAATATGTGTGATATTGACCCTAATAAAGGCGTCTTTAGACAAGGACAAGATGAACAACCGTTCAACTCAAAAATTTAGAAGGGTCAAAAATTCTGAATACGCACAAATATGGGCAAGTTCAAACGAGAGCCATAAAAAGGACGGGAACTGCGAGAACTGTTTAAATTCATAATTTTCATGCATTTTAAATGCAACAAATTACATGCCATTGTTAATTAATGTTCAAGTCATTAACAAACATATGTTCATTACCACAAATTACATGTTAAATTGTTAATTATATGAATCTGTCTACATGTTCACAAATAAATATGCACATGCGAATGAGAAACTACATATTTTATTATATAGGTAAAATAAGTTTTTTCAAACTATTTTATATTCATTCTTACTCTCCATCAATATTTATGGGTGATTCAATTTACTCATATGTAAAAATATTTGTAAATTAAAAGTTTTCGCAATTTTGGTCCTTTTTGTGCTTCTCGTTTGAACTTTTGACTATATATATATGTGTGTGTGTGTGTGTGTGTGGATGGATCAAATTAGAACTTTTTAGCAATCAGAACTCTGAGAACTCACAAATTCGAACAAAAATTGGGACGCGGGCGAACAAAAAAAGTGCTAGTCGAGCAAAAATTTTGGCGGACAAACAAAAAGGTCTCCTAGTCGAACAATTTTTATTTTTGGTCTTTATATGCATTGTTTGCTTGGTTCTACATTTTATATAGAACAGGATGTAGAACAGCATGTATAACATGCTGTTCTACACTTGTTCTACATCAATTTTTATCAAATTAAGTTAGGGTTTAGATTAGGGTTTAGGGTTTAGATTTAGGGTTTAGAATGAGTTTTTTACACGAACGGTTTAGAGTTTAGGGTTTAGGGTTTTGAATTTTAGGTTTACGGAATAGACACTAAACCTTAAACCCTAAACTCTAAATCGGGCTAAATTAAAAAAAGTTGATTTTTGAAAAAAAAACATGTGAAATTCGAACAAAACATGAGAAATTCTAACAAATTCGAACATTTTTATGTACTACAATTTTGCAGAACCGAACAAAATAATTGTAGAACCGAACAAAAATGGAAAATTCGAACAACCCAAAATTGTTCGACCGCCACTTTTTTTGCTCGACTTTCCTTGTTTTGCTCTATTTGGAGTTCTTAGAGTTGTCACTCAATTTAAGTTCTCACTTGATCCTCTCCGTATATATATATATATATATATATATATATATATATATATATATATATATATATATATAGGGGCATGATCAATGGGAAGTAATCAATCGGGGGGAAGCGGAGGGAAGCAAAATTTTATTTTATTTTTTGTTTTTTTTTTGAAATTTTTTTTCCGGCATCAAGATCACACGAAAATATGAACATTTAGAAGAGACACTTCGTGATGAATGTTATTATTTAGACAGAAAAACGATCGACAAAAATAACATTCAAGATAATATTGTTCGTGAAGAATATGAACGTTTTTTTTTCATGTTTTGTGAAGTAAAATTTAGCCCGATTTAGAGTTTAAGGTTTAGAGTTTAGGGTTTGGTGTTTTGGGTTTATTCCATAAACCCAAAACACCAAACCCTAAACCCTAAACCCTAAACTGTTCATGTTAAAAACTCAATCTAAATCCAAACCCTAAACCTTAAACCCTAAATTTCTAAACCCTAATATCTAAACCCTATAAACCCTAATATCTAAACCCCAATAGCTAAAACCTCAATATACGCTCGAAAAACACGATAATTGTTATATATTACTTCTTCAAGAGTTTTTCTGCCAAAATAAAAACATTTATCATAAAGTGTCTCTACTAAATGTTCATATTTTCATCTCATCTATAATGTTCGTGAACAAAGTTTTTTCAAAAAACGAAAAAAAAAGTTTTTGCTTCCCCCCGATTGATTACTTCCCTCTTGATCCTACCAATATATATATATATATATATATATATATATATATATATATATATATATATATATATATTCTCAAAATAGTTAAGTTAATTAAAGAAAATGTTAGGAAAATAGTTTTATTTAGATTATAGTTTAGTTATAGTTGGAAGTTAAATAATTGAGAATAAAACATTTGCCACAGATGTTTTGAGAATTTTTTAAAATTTAATATTATATTTTTATCTATATTAAAAAATTTAATGTGTATACGAACTCATTTTTATTTTCGCTCAAATTTTTTTCAATTGTTGAGACGGTATTGAACCCCAACATAAATACTAAAAGTATGTATGATTATTTTTTTTATACGATCCACGGGCGGACCTATGTTGAAGTGAGTGGTAGCACGGGACACTACTGAAATACGCGATGTAGTGGAAAAATTTTGGAATTTTTAACTAGTGACACCAGTGGATAGTGTAAATATTTTTGTGTGACACCACTAAAATAAGTCATCTAGTAGAATTTTTTTTTGGTCTTTAACCAGTGACACCACAGACGACCTTTCCTAGATCCGCCACAGAAACGATCTATTGTACATGGAAAAATTGAGTCAGACCTAAAATGATTTGATAGGTCCTATAATTTATTTGTCACAACAATTAAACTAATATCTATTATAAATCCGTACACTACACAAACGCAACATAACATATAAACATGTTTGAACACAAATCCTTGAATGCATAATTGATTAATTGATTAACATTATTATTATTATTATCAGAAGGTATTTGATGTCAAAGCTAAGGGGTATAAAATACTATTAAATTTTAGCAGTAAATACTATTAAATACGATATAATTTTACACAAGATATTTATTTATTTATTGAATGGATATACTTAAACCTTGCTACAACACTTATAGGCAGTGTACCTAATCGTAGAGTAGTGTAGTTTTTAGTAAGTCCGGTTCGTTCCACAGGAAATCTTTTTCACAAAGCTTAACGCTATATTAGTTTAAATTTATAAAAATACAAATATATATATAAGTAATATTATTATTATAAAGGGGGGTTTTTACCGTTTAATGACCGGTTTGTCGATTTTAAAACTTTAGTCGCAGTTAAAACCAAATGTAAAATATTAAATAAAAGACTTAATTTAAAGCGTAAAGTAAATAACGATAATGAAATTACGAATAATAAAAGTGCGATAAAATAAACTTGCGATAATTAAAAAGTATGATAATTAAAAGTGCAATTAAATACAATAACAATAAATAAAAGTGCTATAATTAGAAGTGCAATTAAATATAAAATAAAGGAAATTAAATATGAAATAAAAGAATTATGCTTATTTAAACTTCCATAATCATGATGTTTGACGTGTTGATTTTAGTTTTATGCTCATGGATTAATTGTCCTTTGTCCTGAATTATTTAGTATGTCCGTCTGGTTTTTGTCCATAACAGTCCATCAGTCATAAATATAAAGTGCGAGTGTCCTCGTCAAATTATTCTTATACCCGAAGTTAAATATTCCAACTAATTGGGGACTTAAACAGTAACAAGATTTTAATACTTTGTTTAATAATTACACCAGGATGTCGACTGAGTGTAACCCAAGGTTTTAATATTTTGTTATCAATTATACCAAGTGTCCTTGTACATAATTTCACCCCTGTTTTAATTATTCTAGTGGCTATTAATCCATTCCCGTGTCCGGTTAAATGAACGATTATTCGTACATATAAATACCCCGTCCATCGTGTCCGATCGAGTGTATATGGTAATTTATAGGGACGCCCAATTGTAAATCTTTATATTAACATTAACAAACTATCATTTAGTTAAACAAATATAAAGCTCATTAATAGCCCATAGTCTAATTTCCACAAGTGTCGTTCTTTTGTCCAAACTCCAATTATGGTACAAAGCCCAATTACCCAATTTTAGTAATTAGCCTAACATCATGATTACTTCGGATTAAATAAGCATAATAATAACTTAGCTACGAGACATTAATGTAAAAAGGTTGAACATAACTTACAATGATTAAAAATAGCGTAGCGTTACACGGACAGAATTTTGACTTACACCCTTACAACATTCGCTAACATACCCTTATTATTAGGAATTAAAATTAAAATTAAAATATAAATATAAATATATTTACGTATACATATATAGAGAGAGATTGAATTTGGATATTTTTGCGATCAAACTGCGTTTGCTTTTATAGGGAATTGAGTCCAGGTGAGCTCCGCGACTCGCGCCCTTTTTGCTCTTCAAACTCCGCGAGTCGCGGAGTTTGTAATTACAACTCACTCCATTTTGGCTCTTTGTTTACCGACGGTTTATTATATAAATATAATATATATATAATTTATATAATTAATTATATATTATATTATATTTATATACATAGTTAACTTGTAATTTGTAGTCCGTTGCGTCGAGCGTTGAGAGTTGACTCTTGTCCCGGTTCCGAATTTTCGAACGTCCTTGCGTACAATTTAATATCTTGTACTTTGCGTTTTGAATTGTACTCTTGTAATTTCGAGACGTTTCTTATCAATAATTGGAACCTCTTTGATTGTACTTTGTACTTTTGAGCTTTTTGGACCTTTGCGTCTTCAATTCATCGAATCTATATTTTGTCTTCACCTTTTATTATTTAAACGAATATCACTTGTAAATAGAACAATTGCAACTAAAAGCTTGTCTTTCTTGAGGAATAATGCTATGAAATATATGTTCGTTTTTAGCATTATCAAATATTTCCACACTTGAGCGTTGCTTGTCCTCAAGCAATATAGTCTTGAAATACTAGAATCACTTCTTTATTCTTCACACTTTGTACATCAGTGATTTCTTTAAGGCGGTATAAACAATGGTAGTAACGTTGTGGTTTACAGTCCCACATGACTATATAAAAATTTAGATCCATTAAGGAAATTGGATCTTTACGAAAACATTTGATCTTTGAAAATTCAATCTAGCTTTTACCCTAGATAAGTTCTTCGGAATAACCCTTCACCGGTGTTTGCAAAATATTTTTGTGGGTTTGGTGGGTTTCAGATTTGAAAATTTTAGCTCAAAACTTGCGGTTTTGTGTCACCCACTTGCTAACCTTGTATTAGGAAAGCAACACGTCCAGTTTACTTGCTCCGTATATTACCTTTCGATAAACTACCTTCCGGTTGTAAAGGAAAGCGTTGAACAAGCAACTGTTAAGGCAATGTCCCCTGACATGCTTTTAATTATGGTCTATAACGTGTCGGACGTAATTACTATCCTTGGTAGGAGCAATAGTAAAGCTCACCCTTATAATTTGTAGGTTTGGCACAAGGTCCTGTCTTTGACCATGCTATGCAACCACCGTTCTTACGGTTGACACCCGATTTGGTTCAGGTGACCTAATGAATTCCAGGTGAATTCCTAGGATTTTATGTTCAATGGTAATGAACGCATTGAAAATGGGTTTTCAGAAAATAAATCGGTTTGTAATTTTGATCAAAATATTTTCTCGTTCAAACTCGAGTTTAGATATCATTGAATTCCATGAGTTTGTAATTCTCAATCTTTAAGGTCAATCTCTAGGATTGAGTAATATCAGTCTTAAAAGCTGATTTTTAATCTTTAAGGAGATTATCCTTTCTGGGGATCTGATTCATTAGTCTTATCCAGCTAATTTGCACGGTGCCCTCCCATTGTACGAGATAAATCCTTCTCATGGTTAGTATAAATCTGACCACTTGGCGACCCTGTTTGATGCTGAGGTCCGTGGATTTCCTGCTGATTTTAGAGATGACTTTTCTAGATTTTTTCGTCAACCTACAGCTGGTCTGGACGACGACTTCCTGACCTAAATCAAGAAGCGCGTTTCTTTTTCGGAAGACTTTACTTCCTTTTAATGATGGAATTGATTCATCGTGTAGATCCATCTCTTCTTTTCTTTCATCGGGTAAAACAGTTTAGTTTAGTTCAAAGCAAAAGTATTTTCAGTTATTTGTTACAGAAATATGTGACATATGTTTAAAATATCTTGGTAAATTTTCCCACACTTGGCTTTTATTTTCCTTTTTATTGTCCTCTATTCCATTTTAAATGAATTTTAACATTTTGGTTTGTTTCTCAATTTATGTCCTTTCCGAGGTAACAATAATTTCGGTGTTAAAACCTAGTTTTATCGTTCATAAATATGTATAAACATGATTTTGAGTTCATTTAATTGAAAATTTTGAAAAATTTTACTAGAATTGGGTAGTCAGTATATAAGACTAGGATTGTTCTTTATTATCAGAGAGCACTAGATTCTAATACAACTACTACTTTACTAGTATTTCTAATGGTAACCAAGTGTATAAAGTAAAAATTTTAAAATCCGAAAGAATTTAACCCCTTCCCACACTTAAGATCTTGCAATGCCCTCATTTGCAAGAAATCAGTAACAATTTAAATTATTGAGGGTGAGTAGCGTAGAAATGATTAAATTTTATCAAAGTTTCCAAACATATTTGTGTTTGCTTGCTGAATGATAAATGGTGCATATCATTTGTTCATTCCGTCTTGTTGTTATTTCACATATATTTTGCATCTTGTCGTCAAAATTAGTTGCTTTTGCTGAACTTAATGCCAGTCTTTGAAAATGCGTTGTTTTACCCTGTTGTGTACATAAGATAAACTACAAACATATATACATATTTTTGAAGTTTGGTATATTACCCCACATTCAAAAATTATTAAAATCTAATAATAAAATTTAGAAAATTATAAAACTATTACAAATCCAACATAAGTATTAAATGTATTAACATTACAAAATAATAAAATAAATAAAACTAAGTAGACTAGGGATGATACTGATACCAGTAGGGGTTCCATGCATAACCATAGGTGCTATAAAATGCTTCGGCTGGGTTATACGTAGGATACGGTGGTTGAATCTCTATAGACCAGGGAGGGAATATGGGCGATGGAGTAGGAATATAGTTTCTACCTATATGTTGGCAATAAGCTATGATTTGGTTTTGATGAACTTGCCAATCTTCAAATGCTCTATGTCTAGCATTTTCATACTCTTGTGAAGTTATAAACCTTTGCATTTCTGCCATTTCATTTCCCCCTCCTACATTACCTTGCTGTTGGTTTCTCTCAACATGTAGATGTCTACCATTATATCGTACTGCGGCGTTATTTCGCCTCTTCAAAACTTTCGCACCATGGTATACATTTAAACCTATTGTATCGCGGGGTTCTGGTTCTTCGACTAATAATCCCCCCCGACTTATATCCACACCGAGATATTCAGCAATCAAAGTAATAAATATACCACCTCCTATTATGCTATGCGGTCTCATCCCCCTAACCATAGCTGATAAATAATAACCCACACAATAAGGTATACTTACAGCGCTTTGTGGGTCTCGAATACACATATGGTAAAACAAATCCTGTTCATTTACCTTTTCCTTATTCTTACCTCTTTGTGTAATCGAATTAGCTAAAAACCTATGAATTACTCTTAACTCTGCTCTATCTATATCTAAATAAGAGTAATTTCCCCCTTTAAATCGGTGATGGCTAGTCATTTGACTCCATACACCATGCGTATCAAAATTTTCGTCTATCTTCCTACCGTTCAATATCAACCCTCTACAATCGGCAGATGCTAACTCCTCAGGCGTATATATACGTAAAGCCTGAGCCATGTTTAGTAAAGACATGTGGCGCATCGAACCTCCTAACAAAAATCTAATAAAAGATCGATCGGTTAAACTAGCTACCCGATCATTTAATTCTATACTACACAACAATTCTTCACACCATACTTTATATACAGGTCTACGCATGTTGAATAACCGTACCCAATCGTTAAAAGTAGAATTACCATACCTCTGTGCAAGTAATTCCCTAATTGGCCCGACCAATTTTACAGTTTCTAATGGTCCCCATTCTATGACCCTAGGTACCTCAACAGCTTTAGAATGAAGAGTATGCAATCCCTGTTGGTATTTTGGATAATCTATCCAGCGTCTGTCAAATCTCAAGTTCGGGTGCAAATCTTCTAAGTGCATATCAGAAAATGTCATTACTGGATGAGGTATATCTTGCTTGTAGTAGTTATCCACCTCCTGTTGGTCCGCATTCTCAGGAGGAGCATTGCGAGCTTGGGATGAAGATTCACCCCTTTCAGTCTGCAAAACACATCAAACACAATTTTTGTGCATCCAAATATGCATTAGTGTCAGCAAAATCATCAATCAAAATAATTACAATGACATGATCAATTTATATCAAACTTAAGCTCATTTTCATATTTTCATCAAATCTACACTTTTTCAAATAAGCATATAAGAAAATGTTCTCCAAGTTCATAAGCATTCAACTCAAATAACATGTCAAAATAATCATTACTAGCAATTAAACAAGTTTCAAATGGCATTATCTCTCAAAAATCAAGTTCATGAATTTTAGACTTGAAAAAGTCCACTTTAATTCTCAAAATCATGTTTAGGCTCAAAGTTTGGATCATTTAACTACCTAAACATGTTACACTACTTAATTTAGCAACAATTCATGACAAAAATCGACCATAACCTGTTTATATCAAAAAGCCCCAAATTTGCTCAAGAACACAAACCCTAGATTACTCAAAATTTGAAGTTTAAGGCTTCTAATCATGTTAAATAGCATCAATCTAGGTTATACAAGTATAATACATAAACAATTTAAGCATAATTACACTAAAAAGCATCAAAATCAAATTGGGTATAAAATTGCTCAAGAACACTAATTTTCGGATTAAATGGTGTTTAGGTGTAGAAATTTACCGTTTTTCTTGAGTAATTCCTTGATAGCATCCTTCTCAACATGATTTTAGTAAAAGATTTGATGATTAACGGTCAAAAATTGCGAATTTGGTGTGTATTTTTCGGGGTTTTTCGGGTTATTTTCGCAGTTTGTTTTGTGGGTGTTGTGTGGACTGAGCTGTTCCAGCTCCTTTATTTTTTTTCTGTAATTCGGTCCTCCGCGAGTCGCGGAGTTTTTACCCTTCAAACTCCGCGAGTCGCGGGGTTTGTATTTTTTTTTTTTATAAAATCTTAACTTATGAAACAATTAAGTAATTAATTTTAAAATTTTGTTTCCCTTTGTTTTAGGACGAGGTCGTTTCGGATCGAAGTCCTAGTCCGTCCTTCGACAAAATTTTAAAATTTATCTTTTTCAAGCGATTGTTTTAAAAGCTTAGATTTTTGGGGTTTTTTTTTTGTTTTTTTTGTTTTTGGCATACTTTAATTCAATAAGATTAAAAATAATGATAATAAAAGTTCTCGTCCCTCCCTCGGGTAAAGCAATTTCGGTTCAAAGACCTAGTCTTCAACTTACGACGAATTTTAAAAATCATATTTTTAACTTAATGAGATAAAGTAAATTTTTGTTTTTAAATTCACACAACTTAAATATAAAAATACATAAAATTCAAAATTAATATTAAAAATTCACACTAAACTTAAAATTTAAAATGCATAAAATTAAAAATTCATATTTTAAAAATTAAAAATTCACACCAAACTTAAAATTTAAAATGCATAAAATTAAAAATTCATATTTTAAAAATTAAAAATTCACACCAAACTTAAAATTTAAAATGCATAAAATTAAAAATTCATATTTTAAAAATTAAAAATTCACACCAAACTTAATTTAAAAAATCATATTATAAACTCACACCAAACTTATATTAATTTTTCAAATATTTACAATTTTAAATATATTGTTTTTACAAAGTTTACAATATTAATTTAAGATTTATATATTAATTTTAAAAACATGGTAAAAATAAAATTAAAAATCTTTTTGGCTTTTTATCCCACTTTAATCAATCAAATATTATCAAAAATATGCGCCCCTCTTTTCGGTAAAGTAATTTCGGTTCCAAGACCTAATTTAACTCATGACGAATTTTTGAAATATTTTGGGTTGATTGATTAAAGATATTTATACCTTAAGAATAAACGTTAAATTTCGCAGTGATGTAATAAATTTTTGAATGATATCAATAATTTCGGTCGCCAAACCTAATTTTATTCAATACCAATTTAATACTTTATAGCGAACAAATTAGCGTTTATTATCAAAAGGTTAAAAATAAAAATAAAAATAAAAACTGTACAGATTTACCTGTGAGATAGTATTCTTAGTTATATGATCTATCCCATTCATAAGATAGTCGGTTTAATTGGTTTTCCATGGCTACATAGGCGTAACCTCGAGCATTCAGTGTTTTTTCTTCTAAACATATGAACGGTCCGTCTCTGCATAAAGTAACAAATTCGGTATTTGAATAGGTTTGATTATTTGAACATTTACCTCCATTTGACCATTTTCCGCATTTGTGACATCTTTCTAGGTGTCGTGCTCTTCTTTTCGCTGCGGATTTTGATTTTCCTTTACCAAATTGTGACTTATTATCTTCGCATCTGGATTCTTTTCTTACTCCGTTCAATCTTTCTCTGATTACTGATACTATTTCACTTGGTAGTGTGTCATTATTACGTTTAGTGATCAAAGCGTGTAGCATTAGACCATGGTTTAGTTCACAGGCAGTCTTCATTTCGTAAAAACCTAAAAAAATAAAAATTCAGAATGGGGGGAGAAGACTAGTTCTTTAGGGTCTGCTAGGGAAAGACTATTCGGGTTCCATTTTCGAGAACTACACGAAAACAGACAATCTAACTCTAACAGAAATACATATTATCCTTTAAAGACTTGATTCTCCCCACACTTAGTTAGCTGTGGTATCGAAATTGTGATTAACTTCATTTTCGAATTCCATCGGACTATCTATGTAGTGTTTAACTCTGTGACCATTAACTTTAAATTCAATCCCATTTGAATTTATTAATTCTGTTATTCCGTATGGGAAAACTCTTTTGACTATGAATGGTCCAGACCATCTTGACTTCAATTTTTCAGGAAATAGCTTGAATCGTGAATTGAAAAGAAGAACTCTGTCTCCTTCTTTAAATTCTTTTGAACTTCTGATTCTTTTATCATGCCATTTCTTCGTTCTTTCCTTATAGATTAACGAATTTTCGTATGCTTCATGTCTTAATTCTTCTAATTCGTTTAGTTGACTTAATCGTAGACGTCCGGCTTCATGTAAATCAAGATTACATGTCTTCAAAGCCCAAAATGCTTTGTGTTCAATTTCTACTGGAAGATGACATGCTTTTCCGTAAACAAGTCTAAAAGGTGTGGTTCCAATTGGAGTTTTGTAGGCTGTTCTAAAAGCCCAGAGTGCATCCTCCAATTTAATGGACCATTCCTTCGGATTTGATCCTACGGTTTTTTCTAGAATACGTTTTAAAGCTCGGTTGGTATTTTCAACTTGTCCACTTGTTTGTGGATGATATGCAGTGGAGATTTTATGAGTTACTCCATATCTTTTAAGAACTTTCTCAAGTTGATTATTACAGAAATGAGTTCTCCGATCACTTATTAAAGCTTTCGGTGTTCCAAACCTTGCAAAAAGACGTTTTATAAAGTTGACTACAACTCGTGCATCGTTAGTTGGAGAGCTTGTGCTTCCGCCCATTTAGATACATAATCAATGGCTACGAGAATATAGAGATTATTATGAGATTTTGGAAACGAACCCATAAAGTCAATACCCCAAATGTCAAATACTTCACATACTTGAATGACATTTTGTGGCATTTCATCACGTTGACTTATTTTTCCGGCCCTTTGACAAGCATCACAGGATTTGCAAAGAAGGTGTGCGTCTTTGTAAATTGTAGGCCAATAGAATCCAGCATCATAAACTTTTCTTGCTGTTAGTTGAGGCCCATAATGCCCTCCTGTTGGTCCTGTGTGACAATGGTTTAAAATTTTACTAGCTTCATCTTCGAATACACATCGGCGTATTATTCCATCGGGACAACTTTTAAACAAATGTGGATCTTCCCAGAAATAGTGTTTTATATCACTGAAGAATTTCTTTCGTTTTTGGTATGACAATCCTTTTTCAAGGAATCCACAAACTAAGTAGTTTGCATAGTCTGCAAACCATGGGATTTCATTATAATCTATCTTCAATAGATATTCATCAGGAAAGTTGTCTTGTATGGCCGATTCATTTAGAACTTCTAATTCGGGATTTTTAAGACGAGAAAGATGATCAGCGGCGAGATTTTCTGCTCCCCTTTTATCTCGGATTTTAATATCAAACTATTGTAAGAGTAAGATCCAACGGATTAATCTTAGTTTAGCATCTTGTTTCAAAAATAGGTATCTAAGAGCAGAATGGTCGGTATAGACCACCGTTTTTGCTAGAACGAGATATGAACGAAATTTGTCAAAAGCAAAGACAATAGCAAGGAGTTCTTTTTCAGTAGTTGTATAGTTCGTTTGTGCTCCTTGTAACGTCTTACTAGCATAATATATAGGTTGAAATCGTTTTTCAATCCTTTGTCCTAAAACGGTTCCCATTGCAAAATCACTTGCATCGCACATTAGTTCAAACGGTAGATTCCAATTTGGTGTTATCATGATCGGCGCATTAGTTAGTTTCTCTTTAAGAATATTAAAAGATTTGATACACTCATCTGAAAAGATGAATGGAGCATCCTTTTCTAGGAGTTTATTCATAGGAGTGGAAATTTTAGAAAAATCTTTTATGAATCGTCGGTAAAAACCGGCATGCCCTAGAAAACTCCTAACTCCTCTAACATTGGTGGGATGTGAAAGTTTAGCAATTACATCTACTTTAGCTCTATCCACTTCAATTCCTTCTTTTGAAATTTTATGTCCAAGAACGATGCCTTCTTTAACCATGAAATGGCATTTCTCCCAATTAAGTACTAGATTTGATTGTTCGCATCTAATCAGCATTCGTTCAAGATTAGCTAGACATGTTTCAAATGTATCACCGAAGACTGAAAAGTCATCCATGAAAACTTCCATGCATTCTTCTATCATGTCGTGAAAAATCGCCATCATACACCTTTGAAAGGTTGCAGGGGCGTTACAAAGTCCAAATGGCATGCGTTTGTAAGCAAAAGTACCATAAGGGCACGTGAACGTGGTTTTCTCCGGCTAATCTTTCCAACATTTGATCAATGAAAGGTAAGGGAAAGTGATCTTTTCTGGTGGCGTCATTTAATTTTCTATAATCAATACACACACGCCATCCTGTTACAGTCCTAGTAGGAATAAGCTCATTTTTCTCATTTGTAATGACAGTCATGCCACCCTTCTTAGGCACGCATTGAACTGGGCTTACCCATGGACTATCAGAAATTGGATATATTAAACATGCATCTAGCAATTTAATAATTTCTTTCTTAACTACATCTTGCATATTCGGATTTAGTCTTCGTTGGCGTTGCACATACATTTTATGACCTTCTTCCATAAGGATTTTATGTGTGCAATACGAAGGACTTATTCCTTTAATATCATGAATCTTCCATGCAATGGCTGGTTTATGAGCTTTCAACACAGAAATGAGTTGTGATTTCTCATTTTTAGTAAGAGAAGACGATATTATTACAGGTAATTCAGATTCACCATGTAAATAAGCGTATTCTAAATGATTTGGAAGTGGCTTTAACTCTAATTTCAGTGGTTCTTCTATCGATGATTTATATCGATATCTGTCTTCTTCTTTTAGCATTTGAATTTCTTCTGTTGTTGGTTCATATACATTAGCTATTAGTGTAGCAAACATTTCAGCTTCATCAATTGGTTCATTACCTTCTCCTAAAGAACATTCTCCTGTTCCTTGTAATTCTGAAAATTCTTCTAACAATTCTGCATGCGAATCTATAGTTTGAATATAATAACATGTATCATCTGCAGATTGCGGTTGTTGCATTGCTCTATCAACTGAAAAAGTAACACTCTCATCCTCTATACTTAGGGTCAATTTCTTATCGAACACGTCTATCATTGCTTTAGCCGTTTTTAAGAATGGTCTTCCTAATATGAGAGGAACTTGAGAATCTTCTTCCATGTCCAGAACAACAAAATCTACTGGAAATACTAAAGTACCAACTTTAACTAGCATGTTCTCCATTATCCCTCTAGGATATTTTATTGATCTATCGGCTAGTTGTATACTTATTCTGGTTGGTTTCAATTCTCCAAGGTCTAGTTTAGCGTATAGTGAATACGGCATTAAATTTATACTAGCACCTAAGTCTGCCAATGCTTCTATTGAACTAAGACTACCCAGAAAACAGGGAATTGTGAAACTTCCTGGATCAGATAGTTTTTCTAGTATCTTATTCAACAGTACTGCTGAACAATTAGCATTCATAGTAACAGCCGAGAGTTCTTCCATTTTCTTTCTATTTGAGATTAGATCTTTCAAGAATTTAGCATATCTAGGCATTCCTGAAATCACATCAATGAAAGGAAGATTTACATTTATCTGTTTAAACATATCCAAGAATTTGGATTGCTCGGCTTCAAGTTTCTCTTTCTTCATTTTACTTGGGTAAGGAAGTGGTGGTTGGTATGGTTTAACATAAGGTTTAGCCTTAACTGTGTTATCTTCATTAACCTTCTCAACTACCGGTTCTTTTTCCTTATCTTGATCAGGTTGTGGTTCTTGTGGAGTAGGAATAGCTTCATCAGAAGTTACAGGTATTTTAGGTGGTTTAAGTGTTGTACCACTTCTTGTGGTAATGGCTTTAGCTGTTTCATTCCGGGGGTTAGCATTTGTATCACTAGGTAGACTTCCCGGTTTTCTTTCACCTATTAACCTTGCTAGGTTACTTACTTCTTGTTCCAAGTTTTGAATAGAAGCTTGTTGATTTCTAAATGCTTGAGCATTTTGTTCATTGGTTTGTTTTTGAGATGTGAAAAACTGCGTTTGAGTTTCAACTAGCTTCGTCATCATATCTTCTAAATTCGGCTTTTTATCATCGGTTTATTGTGGTGGTTTGTTTTGAAAATTAGGTCTTTGCTGGTTGTAAGTATTATTGGATACTTGTTGATTGCTAGGACCTTGTTGGTTGTTGTATGGAATATTTCAGTTATAATTCTGGTTTTGATTGTAAATCGGTCTTGGCGGTTGATAATAATTCTGATAATTATTTCCAGGCCTTTGGTTTATGTATGAAATATTCTCTCTTTGTTCCATTGTTAATTCAATACTGAGACAATCTTTTGTCAAATGTGGTCCTCCACACTGCTCACAACTAATTCGTATTGAGTGAATATCTTTAGTCATCTTTTCCATTCGTCTCTCGACAGCATCTATCTTTGCGGAAATGGAATCTAAGTCATGGCTAGAATCGGCTCTAGCTGCTTTAGATGATCTAACGATATCTTTTTCTTGGTGCCACTCATGTGAGTGGGAAGCAGTGTTATCAATAATTTTGTAAGCATCAGTTTCGGTTTTCTTCATAATGGAACCACCAGCTGCTATATCGATGTCTTTCCTTGTAGTGATGTCGCATCCTTGGTAGAATATTTGTACTATTTGACAGGTGTCTAAACCATGTTGCGGACATCCTCTTAATAACTTTCCAAATCTTGTCCACGCCTCATATAGAGTTTCATTCGGTTTCTGTGTGAACGTAACAATTTCTGCTTGAAGTCTTACGGCTTTAGATGCAGGAAAAAATTGTTTAAGAAATTTTTCAACTAAAACGTCCCATGTATCGATCGCCCCTTCAGGTAACGATTCCAACCAATCTTTGGCTTCTCCCTTTAAAGTCCAGGGAAATAACATGAGATATATCTGTTCATCCTCCACTTCTCTTATTTTAAATAGTGTGCAGATCCTATTAAAGGTACGAAGATGTTCATTTGGATCTTCCTTCGGCGCACCACTAAATTGGCATTGATTAGTCACCATGTGTAGAATTTGTCCTTTGATTTCATAATCTGGCGCATTAATGTCAGGATGAGTAATTGCGTGACCTTGGCCAGTGCGTTTAGCTCTCATTCGGTCTTCCATACTTAAAGGTTCCAGATTCTCCATAATTGAATTTGTTGAATCGGAATCACTAGAGGATTCTGATTTAATGGTTCGTTCCTCAACAATCTCTGTTTGAATGATTGGTGGTTCCGGAGGAAAATTTAATGGTTCAGGATCTATGAATCGTCCCTGAATATTCTCCGGATTCTCAATTGTGAGGTCGGGTTCAAAAAATGGATTATCGGAAATTTGAACTGGGGTACTTGGTCGACTGGATGGCGATTCTAAAGAAAAATCAACGGCGGTAATATTTGCTAAATGTCTTGATCTAGTTACTGGAGGTGAACGTACAAAAGGTGGTGAACGTCTTGCTCGGTGCATTCACTGAATATCCTATTAGTTTTTAAAAGGAAAGAAAAATTATATAAGTTATCCAATTAATAGACTTTTCTGATTTTGCCCACGTTTCGAATAGCCAAAAGATGCAGCAGAGGGGCAGGATTCGTTTGGTCTCAATATAATTGAGGACTGTTTGGCTCCAATAACTCGGTCCACGTACAAATCCAACTATTACTACGAACCAGAAAATTTTGATGTCTATCAATTTAACCACTTAAAATAAATTTTCGTAATTTTAAGAAATTTAGATAAGAAGTAGAATAAAAATCTATGTCCTAAAACTAGAATAGCGAGAAATAAGAAAGAAAAAGAGCGTGTCGGAAAAAGATCGAAAAAGAAAAGATCAAAAAAATAAAAGGCGTCGAAAAATAAGAAATAAAAAGAAATGACTTATAGAACTTAAAAACACTCGACTAACCCAACCTTATTACTATCACTAACTTAAAATTATAATCGCAAATTGAGATTACTAATTGGAATGATAATTGATACATAGGTAAAAGGTGTCTAAAAATATTAAAGCTTACAAGAAAAACTATATCCCAAATGGCAATAACTTAAAAAGAAACTAAAACTTAAAAAGGCGTCGCAAAATTCTAAAGCACTTAAATCTTAGTCTAAAGAAAAAGCACTTAAGGAATTCTACGACAAAGCCTAAAAATCTAGAAGTAAAAATAACTATGGCAAAAACTAAGTCTAAAACTAAATATGAGCTAAAAATACAAATATTACGCTAAAACGATTAAAAAGGGACAAAAATATAAAAATATACAAAAAGTTGTAAAAAGTACAAATTTTATAAAAATATTATTTTTATATTAATTATTTATTAAAACTATTAATTTTACAATTTAATTAAACTAATTTAACTAAAATATAAATTAAATAAAAAGTAAAACTAATTATAATAATAATAAGTAATTAGTGTTAATAATAATAATAATTAATAATTACTCCGTATTTAATGCGAATTAGGGTTTCAGTCACGGGTGTCAGGGCTGCTCCGCGAGTCGCGGTATTCGAGGCTGTAAACTCCGCGAGTCGCGGGGTTCCAATTTTCAACTCAGGTACAGTTTAAAATTCGACGCGTTTTTTTTTATTTTTTTTTATATTTTTTTCTGTTTTCTGTTTTAAAATCTAAAATATTTATATAATAAAAACTTATATTTAAAAACTAAAATAAAAATAGAACTACTTTATAATTTTAAAAATATCTTAAAATAGATTTATATATATATATATATATATATTAATTTTTTTTAAATAAAAATATTTAAATAAAACTTATATTTTTATAAAATAAAAATAAAGAAACTTTATAAAACTTAAATATTTGACAAAATCTTAAAAAAATATATAAATTTTTGTTTTCTTTTTATATTTTCGAATAATAAAAAACGTATTTTTACAAAAGTGAATTTTAATAAAAGTAAACTAAAAATAAAAATCTTTTTGTTTTATTATATTTAGCGTTGCGCTTTCGACGTTTAAGATTCCCCGGCAGCGGCGCCAAAAATAACTTGATGTCAAAGCTAAGGGGTATAAAATACTATTAAATTTTAGCAGGAAATACTATTAAATACGATGCAATTTTACACAAGATATTTATTTATTTATTGAATAGATATACTTAAACCTTGCTACAACACTTATAGGCAGTGTACCTAATCGTAGAGTAGTGTAGTTTTTAGTAAGTCCGGTTCGTTCCACAAGGAATCTTTTTCACAAAGCTTAACGCTATATTAGTTTAAATTTATAAAAATACAAATATATATATAAGTAATATTATTATTATAAAGGGGGGTTTTTACCGTTTAATGACCGGTTTGTCGATTTTAAAACTTTAGTCGCAGTTAAAACCAAATGTAAAATATTAAATAAAAGACTTAATTTAAAGCGTAAAGTAAATAACGATAATGAAATTACGAATAATAAAAGTGCGATAAAATAAACTTGCGATAATTAAAAAGTACGATAATTAAAAGTGCAATTAAATACAATAACAATAAATAAAAGTTCTATAATTAGAAGTGCAATTAAATATAAAATAAAGGAAATTAAATATGAAATAAAAGAATTATGCTTATTTAAACTTCCATAATCATGATGTTTGACGTGTTGATTTTAGTTTTATGCCCATGGGTTAATTGTCCTTTGTCCTGAATTATTTAATATGTCCGTCTGGTTTTATCCATAACAGTCCATCAGTCATAAATATAAAGTGCGAGTGTCCTCGTCAAATTATTCTTATACCCGAAGTTAAATATTCCAACTAATTGGGGACTTAAACTGTAACAAGATTTTAATACTTTGTTTAATAATTACACCAGGATGTCGACTGAGTGTAACCCAAGGTTTTAATATTTTGTTATCAATTATACCAAGTGTCCTTGTACATAATTTCACCCCTGTTTTAATTATTCTAGTGGCTATTAATCCATTCTCGTGTCCGGTTAAATGAACGATTATTCGTACATATAAATACCCCGCCCATCGTGTCCGATCGAGTGTATATGGTAATTTATAGGGACGCCCAATTGTAAATCTTTATATTAACATTAACAAACTATCATTTAGTTAAACAAATATAAAGCTCATTAATAGCCCATAATTTAATTTCCACAAGTGTCGTTCTTTTGTCCAAACTCCAATTATGGTACAAAGCCCAATTACCCAATTTTAGTAATTAGCCTAACATCATGATTAATTCGGATTAAATAAGCATAATAATAACTTAGCTACGAGACATTAATGTAAAAAGGTTGAACATAACTTACAATGATTAAAAATAGCGTAGCGTTACACGGACAGAATTTTGACTTACACCCTTACAACATTCGCTAACATACCCTTATTATTAGGAATTAAAATTAAAATTAAAATATAAATATAAATATATTTACGTATACATATATAGAGAGAGATTGAATTTGGATATTTTTGCGATCAAACTGCGTTTGCTTTTATAGGGAATTGAGTCCAGGTGAGCTCCGCGACTCGCGCCCTTTTTGCTCTTCAAACTCCGCGAGTCGCGGAGTTTGTAATTACAGCTCACTCCATTTTGGCTCTTTGTTTACCGACGGTTTATTATATAAATATAATATATATATAATTTATATAATTAATTATATATTATATTATATTTATATACATAGTTAACTTGTAATTTTTAGTCCGTTGCGTCGAGCGTTGAGAGTTGACTCTTGTCCCGGTTCCGGATTTTCGAACGTCCTTGCGTACAATTTAATATCTTGTACTTTGCGTTTTGAATCTTGTACTCTTGTAATTTCGAGACGTTTCTTATCAATAATTGGAACCTCTTTGATTGTACTTTGTACTTTTGAGCTTTTTGGACCTTTGCGTCTTCAATTCATCGAATCTGTCTTTTGTCTTCACTTTTTATTATTTAAACGAATATCACTTGTAAATAGAACAATTGCAACTAAAAGCTTGTCTTTCTTGAGGAATAATGCTATGAAATATATGTTCGTTTTTAGCATTATCAGTATTCATTGTTAGGGTCCGGCTATCCAGACGAATAATTCGACCCCATACTCCGATGTACGTAGCCTATCATAATAATTATCTGACTATTTCCAACCCATTCTTAACTGTTTTCAGTTCATCCTTAACCACCACCAAATATTCATCATTTTTTTTTTTTTGAAAAGCAAGGTATATTAAACCACGAGCAACACATATACAAAGAGAAGAGGGCTGCTATGTACAAGCGAAAAAATAGCAAGCCCAAAATCACGAAACGAGAAAACAAGCTACACTAAAGCAAGGACGCCGAGATTGCAACCCGTACACGAATCACAAATTAATGTACAAAGATGGATTTACTAGCCAAGAGTGCCAATTGATACTTTGTCCTTTGAGCTTATTCGAGATCCATTCGAACGACTTAACTTGAGGTTCATTGATTAATACCGAAACACACGAACTCTTATCCTTGAAGACTTTTGCATTTCGATTCTTCCAAAGTAAGTAAACACACACCCATTCTATCGCTTGCCATATTTTTGAGCCGAGCAGGGACATGGGAATAGATGAAGATCCACGAAGTATGTTGTTAATATTTAAATTTGACGAACCAAAACCCCACCACATGTAGACACGAGGCCAAACATCCTCGGATATCTTGCACGAAATTAGAAAAATGATCCACCAATTCGACATTGTCATCGCACAAGGGACAACGAGTACTATGAAGATCGATGCCCCGATTGTCGAGATCAACTCGAACCAGAATACGTTTTTTCATAACTCTCCATACGAATACTTCAAGTTTTTTAGGTACAAAGTTATTTCTTAATGTTTCTTGACGCGTAGAAGACGATGTAGATAGAAGACTTGAACCAATGATGTTTGCTAGCTTCTTGACCGTGAAAACCCCATTGTTTGCAAGGGCCCATGACC
Organism: Rutidosis leptorrhynchoides; assembly: GCF_046630445.1. Lineage (NCBI taxonomy): Eukaryota > Viridiplantae > Streptophyta > Magnoliopsida > Asterales > Asteraceae > Rutidosis > Rutidosis leptorrhynchoides. The sequence continues at coordinate 49,990,285 of NC_092335.1, read as the reverse complement.
AAGACGCATGCTGACTGAAATTAAAAAGGATCGAACTCAGTAACCTCGTCAATTCTTCTAGTTCTCCAAGTGTTCTTCCTGTTAGTTGTCCCGACCACCTCCACAAAAACTGCACCTCATTGTTTGGTGAAATCGCCACTCTGTCTTTTACTATTGCTGCTGCTTCTGTTTCGAATCCGTATAGGCGCTGAAAAGTATTTCTGAGACAATCTGACCCGAGCCAAACGTCATTCCAAAAGTCTGTTGAACCGTCATCCCCGAGAGACCTCTTGAACGAATTCTTGAAAGGGATTTGCAATTTTCGATGGTGTTACCTGTAGAAAGTATGTTGTACCAAACACCCACGGTTGGAAGATGAGCAAGCCCACTTTCCACCCGAATGTCACCGTCAATTCTATAAATGCTTAGAATGATATCGGTTTTGAAATACCCATCATATACTCAAAATCCATACTAAAAATAATGAATTGATTAAAGAGCATGGACGTCAACACTCAATAATAATTGATAAAATGTCGATTGAATTACAAACGACCCAAAGTGCCAACTTGATTGGGTACATTGGTTTAATAAATATTACTCGTACTAACTAGTATCTTTACCATTTTATTTTTATACACTTAAATCTTTACTGATTAATTAACACTTATAATAACATCTATATCTATCTATACTATATATAATAACAAACACAAAAAAAGATCATCTTATCTAATAACAACTAATCTTAGCCTTTCATTTATAATTAACCCTTAAATCTAGACCATTGAAATTTTCACATGATCTCGTAATCTTGAAGTTTAACAATATTGACACTAAAATACCCTTACACATTAGAAAAAGGACTGAATAAAAATATGAAAAACACGAGGTTCTTTAAAATTCAATTTAGGGTTCACAAATTCACTTTCATACCACATTCACTAAGGCTGTGTTCCCAAGATTAATTTTGGGTGGAAGAGAAAGTATTTGAAAAAGAGAAAGAAAATTTTAATTTAAAGTTATTCCCTAGTTTTATTAGAAAAAGAAAAGAAGAGAAAGTAAAGGAAAATTACTTCAATACAAATCTGTCTAAATTGGAATGATTTGAAAGGATTTGAAAGTTTCATGTCTTCCTCTCTTTTCTTCTTCACTCAGGAACACCCATATAAATATTACAATCACTCCATCCCTTTTCTTTCCATTCCTTTTGTCCCCTCTTCTCTTCTTTTCTACCCAACTAAAACTTGGGAACACAGCCTAAAGTGCTCGCCTGTAATCATGAAATTGAATCCAAAACAATAAATCTACGATCGATTAAAAGCATATAATCATCGTACTTCGGAGATTTGAGAGGATTATGCAATATATCGAATCGTATAGTCTACTGAATCAGGTAATCAATTCATCTATTATTTAATCAATTAATAGTTTAATCTAGCGAATCATGTAATCGAAGATCGAAGATGCGTATGATAACTGGAAAAAATTGATCTTTCGGAAAAGTTTATCGTATATGTAACCAAGATGCGTTTTTGTGGTTTTTCAGAATCGAAAAAAAGATGATGGAAAGACGGTTTACTTCGTTATTCAGACGCTACCTATTGTCTTCTAGGTACCAATTTTTGTAGATTTGAAATCTTCATCTACAATTCTAATGTTTCTTGAAAAAAATTGTGTTTTTAATTTTGTGAGTTATATCAGCACACTACAAACAAGGAGGTACTTCAAACAAGGAGGCAGTGGTGAAACAAAACTCAAAACATGGTGCCAGATAAGTATTTAATTTTGGTTATGGTATTTGTGAAGTTAATTGCATATTTGAGCTGCTTTTGGTTGTTTTTGAAAAAATCAGCATAGGATTTTATTACCCGTGGTGGAAACAGAGGGCTAGATTGTGGGGTTGCAACTACCTCTTATATGATTAGATTAATTCTAGAAGTTAGATAAAGTTAGTTGAAGTTTGTTGCATCGAGTGGTGCCAAGGTGGTGGGTCACTCACATGATGTTTAGTTGGGCAAGTTTATTTGGTTAAAAATGGTTTTACGCTCACGACCGTTGTAATTACCGACGATGTAACTCTTGAACGTGTTGCCAAGGTTTGTTTTGCTTTCATTTTTACATTTTTGAGTGTATTTTGTGGGCTGTTTGTTAGTATTTGATGTTTGTGAAACTGTAATTGTGCGTTGAATTTGGCTTGGTAATGGATTTTAGGGCTATGGATTGTTTAGTTTAAGTAATATAATTTAGATCACTTATTAATCTCTTTAAACTTGGCTGGGTAAAAGATTGTGTATATGGGGACTAAACATAGTTTTTGTTTGATTACATGTTGTAGTGGAATAAGAGTACTTGTGTTGCACAACAAAAATTGGCGTTGAGGATATCGGTCATCTTTGGACTCATAGTATGACGATTCATAAAAAAGACGCCACATGTCTACTACTTTCATATCAATATATATGTAACTTGTCCACTTTTGTGCAAATGGCAAAATCTTCATTTAAGAACACTTTCTCAAATTCTCTGTAAACAATGTTAGCTCAAGCTAAGTATATGGACATATTGGCAAAATTTTGGTTGTTGCATGTTTTTTTCCTTAAAAGTTCTTTTTTCTTAAAAGTTCTTTTTAAATGGCCCATGAATTAAGGAACTAAGGTCTCTCCTGCTCTGTAACTACAATCTAGGGGCAAAATGGGTGGGCCATAATGTGGGTGAAAATTAGGGATTATGTGGTTGCATTAACTTGATTAGTTGACTTGAAATTATCTGAATGTTATTTTTTTAAAATCAAATATTTGATATTCTAAGTATATGTACATGTTTGTAATCCTATTAACATTTTGTACCGTGAGCAGAGTGTGGCATTTGATATATCAAGCCCACTTAAAAACTGCAGGGTTTGTAGATGGTTGCACAACAAGGTTATAGAGCAGAAGTGGTAGTTGCTAACAGAGTTTGAATATGACCTTTAAAAGTGTAGTGCTCATACTTTCAATGTGTTGGACTTAGGAAGTTCGAGTGTCATCGATACTCATGGTTTAAAAAAACGGTCGCCTCGTACGCCTTGAGGCGCGCCTCCATGCGATTTTCGAATATTCCGTTTTGAAACGTCCGCCTCAAAGGCCAATTAAAACGTACGCCTCAAATGGGAGAGGCGGTTCGATTTTGGTACGCCTCACAGGTAAGTGAAAAACGTACGCCTCATGTTCACAGCCAGTCAACGACGGTCAAACAGCATTTAACGGTGTCGGAAACCTTAGATGTTGCCGGAATTGAGTAAAGATGAGGAAGGAGAACACGAAAATTAAATAGAAGAGAAGATAGGAAGAAAAAAAATTGAAACCTGTAAAATCCGGTGACCGGAGTTGGGGCTTTTGTTCTTGGAAGAATATTTCGTTAGGCATGAGTTATTGAAGCATCCCAAAATCAGACATAGTTTAATGAATTCTTTGAGGTACTTGTCTGGTACTCGTAATATCAATGGAAGAGAAAAGGAGGAGAATGATCTTTTTTTTATCATCATAATAATGATAACGATGATGATGATATGTATAATAATAAAGAAAGAGAAAAGAAGGAAACAAGTGGTCTTTCTAGATTAGTGTTGTCTGCTAGATATTTTAAGTACGTTGTATTTATTTATTTATTTTTTATCAAAGAACAATAATAGTCCCTCAACTTTTACCAAACTTTAATACCAAGAACAAACTAGATATGAACTCTTAAAACTTTAATTAAATGACATTAACAGCCCCTGTTAATTTTTTTATGTATTTTTTTAACTCCGCCTTGAACGTACGCCTCGGTTCGCCTCGAGGCGTACGCCTCGCCTCACAGAGGGGAAACGCCTCGAGGCACGTTTCCGTTTTTTTAAACCTTGTCGATACTATCAGGATAGATTTCACATATCCACATCCAGTTATGGGAACCTAACACATACATGCATATATCGATTGAGGGTTCACAGTCAAGAATCTCATTCTACTCCATCCCTTGCTTTGTAGTCATGTCTGTGTATGTGCACCTTCTCGTGAATTTGCTCCTTCCCTTTATGTTTAGGCGGGCTTTGGTGTTTTGGACTCTGGGTGGATGTGCCATTTGTATGAAATTAGCTAAGTTTTGAATGATACCTTGAACTCCTTTCATATATTTTAATAATGTATAATGTATGTCAATTGGTTATTAAACTCCTTTGATATATTTTAACAGGAAGCTTTTGCATATTACATTTGGATTGTCCTCTTTGGCAGGTAATTTACAAAAAAAAAAAAAAAAAAAAAAAAAAAAAAAAAAAAAAAAAAAAAAAAAAAGTTGATTTTTGCTATTATACATATACATATAATATAATGATAATGATATCTATCATATAGTTGTTGTTCTTACATGACTATAGTTTAAAATTCAAGTACCTATGTACTATGTTATATCAATCGCTTGTGTTGTACAATCTACTAGAGCACTTCTCTAATTGCCAAAGCTGCAATTTGTAATCTTTTTGCTTTTGCTAGGGATGCTAAAAAAAAATTCTTTCTAAACTTAGCAACCAGTACTCGTCTATACCATTATTCATTACTTCTTATACGCCATTTATATCTCATAATTCCATTCATTACATATATTTTTTTGGCGCGAAAACAATTAAATTTTATAACCAAAAGAGTTCATCTAAAAGATGAAATCCCTATAACTTACAAATGAATAAACTATCGAGCTAGACAAGAACCAACTACCATATAATAAGAGAGTTGATTCTCACACACTACAATTTGGTCTATGTAGACTTAATTACCTAATCTACCCTTAATTATACTTATAATAATAATAATATAAATTCAACTTTCTAGGGGTATAACTGTCAACATATGAGACAAAAGTGTATAAGGATCAAAAAGTGGTGTGTGAGAATCATCTCCCATATAATACTGCAGGTATTGCTAATATTTTTGGTAGAATATTTGGTAAAAAAAAAAATCCCTTATAATACCGATAAATCTTTTGCGGGGTCCATAGCCATTACAAGTGCGGGTTTCATTACGTCTATAGGTTAAGATAACATATGTAATTGGTAGTTCCTCAGTAATCGCTATTTGGCATACTTTTGAAGGACCATTAATGAAATGATCGACAAGCATAAGTGAATGTTTCTTTATTTAGTTGTTTAATAACACATATAATTGATTACAATTATTATTATTTTTTTTAAATTAAACTTCAATAGAATCAAATACTTTCAGGTTGTGGTTGAAGTGATGTTGATATCGTAACAAATTAGGTTTCTTTTGTCGCGTAACGACGGAGCAAGTTCCAAAAGGGTGACCGGATGATTTTTGAAGAACAGTTAACGAGGTCGACGCAGCAAGTAAAGGTGTGAGAAATATCGTGAGAATGCTGCTAATGGAGATGTTAGCTATGATATACGCTTAGACTAGGGGAAAGCAATTATGATATAAAAGCACTAATTAGGGTAGTTTTAACGTTCATCGGATGAGTCAATCATACAAACCTAACAGTCTTTGGGTACTAGAGTTGTATAGAGGCAAAGACATATGTCACTAGGGTTGTATCACTTAAGTGTAACTAAACCTAGAAGGTTATTTTAAATAAAGTTACTAGGTCGGGTTTGTGGGAAACTTGACAAAAAAATTAACTACACACTAAACCCTTTTTTCCGGTGTTAAGCTTTCAACTTCGTATTATATGTATTGTTTTTCATGTTATAAATTGCTAAATTTATTATCAGTAATAATATATCTCTTAACAACCTAACACATACTATATAAAATACAAATTGTGACAATTCAGTTTTTGATTCATTCATAAAAAAAATCTCGCGAATTCGCGGGTATTAAGTTAGTCTTCCACTAATACAATATACTAATTCGAAAAGAGTATATTGGAGAGTGGCTTTCAACAAATTAGAAAATGAGATTTTTACGAATCAAAAAATTATTTTATTATGAAACATGAATTACGTGCATTAAACATTTAAACTCTCATTTTTTTACTTTATTTTTCGTTTGCTATTAATTTTATTTTAAAAATAAAACTTACACACACTATACGAATAATGATATAATGTCATGAATATATCGAACTAACAACTTCATAATTGGAGACTCGATCAATAACCGCTATGTCAAAGATCCTTTGATTCTTTTACTATGACTTCATTATGATATTGTAGTATTAGTTAAAATTGTACCATGTATTAACATAACGTAACGAGGGAATTAGAAATTTGATTATTATTATTGCATTAAAACCAAATTACAACTAACCAACTCTTATCAATCTAAATAATTTCCTACTATACGATTGCAGTCTCTCTATATCTACTATCAACTATTTATGTAACTGAAACAAAAACTATAAGAAATAACTATGGAATATATACAATTCTGGTCTGTGTACTGACTGGATAATCTTCAATTAAACTTCAATATATAATTGGTGATGCTTTCAATAGCGCGTAGTCTATTTGAATGTTACTGTTAGATAGGAACAAAGTAATTCAACATACAAAAAAGCTAATTTATTCCTCTGTGCAAGTCGCAATGTGTTTAAAAAGTTGCTCCGTATAATATAAAAATAATACTACTAGGAGATGCATGGTTGATATAAACGGTAAGGATATTAGGACCCAAAACAACGCAAGTGATTCAACAAGATCACTCACCGATAGTAATTCTACAAGATTACTAACCCACTTAATGAACGAAAGATTATAAATGCAAGAAATGTAAATCAACACAAGAGATAACGTGGTTATATGCAATCGTTGTGATTGCTTTAGTCCACGGACCAACTAGAGAATGTATTTACTGAATATTTGTGGTGTGTTTACAATGAGTTACAAGAGGGTCTATTTATAGAATGATTTAAGGAGTAAGCTAAAAACAATTCCTTGAAGCTTCATGTGAGTTTCCTGACTGCTTCATGGAGGCTACATGTGAGTTTTCTGACAGCTTCGTGGAAGCTACATGTGAATTTCCTCACAACTTCGTGGAAGCTACATGTGAGTTTCCTAACAACTTCGTAGAAGCTACATGTGAGTTTCCTAACAACTTCGTGGAAGCTTCGTGTGAGTTTCCTGGAATCTTCCCTCTAATTGTTTAAAGTTCTCCATATCTCCAACAATCTCCCACTTGGAGACTTTGAACAAACCCAACCTTCGTCAACCCAAAATATCAACGATCTAACCTAGAACGTTAAACCACCATTATACCGCCAAACTCCATTTGGGACACGCACATTCAACACATACTTCGGATGAGCAGACTTTCGATACAAGGTCTTCAACACTACTTGTTAGAATTGAAATATTAACTCTCTAATTCTCTAGTTGGGGTCTTCTCTCATCAATTCATTAGAAGACCAATTGAGGTAATGCAAAACCTCAATTTCTCTGTCGTAACAACCTTAGTAAACATATCACAGGATTCTTCGTACCAAGGATTTTCTCCAATAATAAAGTACCATCACTTATATGTTGTCGAATAAAATGATACCTTATATTGATGTGTTTCGTACGACTATGAAACACCGGATTCTTCCCAAGATGTATTGCACTTTGATTATCACAATACAAGACGCAACAGTCTTGTCTTTTACCCAACTCACCTAAGAAGTTCTTCAACCAAACAAGCTCTTTAGAAGCTTCTGCAATAGCCATATATTCGGCCTCGGTAGTTGACAAAGCAACACTCTTTTGTAGTCGAGAGATCCAACTTACTGCCGTCTTCCCTATTGTGAAAACATAACCCGTAGTGCTTTTCTCCGAATCATCACATCCACCCAAATCAGCATCCGGATAACCCCTAAGTATGAGATTGTTTTTGGAGAAACGCAATCCCATATTAGAAGTACCTTTCAAATAACGAAGCAACCATTTGACCGCTTTCCAATGCTCTTTCCCCGGATTAGACATATAACGACTTACAACTCCCACTGCTTGAGCAATATCGGGTCTTGTACAAACCATGGCATACATAATACTACCCACGGCCGATGCATATGGAACCTTTTCCATCTCCATTTTGTCTTCTTCCGTTTTAGGTGATTGACTTTTCGATAGCTTTATCGTGCTACTCAAAGGCATAGAACGAGCCTTTGAATTTTCCATGTTAAACCTCTCTACAACTTTCTCAATATATTTGGATTGAGACAAGTATAGAGTACCCTTCACACGATCACGCACAATACTCATGCCAAGTATTTGCCTAGCACCACCAAGATCTTTCATCTCAAATTCACGGGAAAGTAATCCCTTCAACTTGTTAATTTCGGACATGTTGGAACCTTCAAGTAACATGTCATCAACATACAATAATAAGATTATATAAGAAGACTTGAGTTTCTTCAAGTAGCAACAGTGATCTGCTTCACATCTTAAGAAACCAATCTTCTTCATAAAATCATCAAACTTCAAGTTCCATTGCCGAGGTGCTTGCTTCAATTCATACAAACTTTTCTTTAGCTTACAAACCCACTTCTCTTTACCCTTTACCTCAAAGCCCTCGGGTTGCCTCATGTAGATCTCTTCAACAAGATCACCATGCAAGAATGCGGTCTTCACATTTAGTTGCTCTAGATGTAAGTCTTCGGATGCAACCATAGAAAGTACCAAACGAATAGTAGTCATCTTCACCATCGGTGAAAATATCTCTTGGTAGTCAACTCCTTTCTTTTGTTGAAAGCCTTTAACCACCAAACGAGCCTTGTACCTTTTCTTGCCATCCAACTCATTCTTGATTCGATACACCCATTTACTTTGCAACGCCCTTTTATCATGAGGTAACTTCACTAGTGACCAAGTTTTATTCTTCTCAAGTGACCCCATCTCTTCTTTCATGGCAAGCTCCCATTGTATGGATTCTTTTGTCTTCCTTGCCTCAAAGTAACTTTCGGGTTCACCATTCTCGGTATAGAGCAAGTAGTTTGCTGATGGAGAATACCTAGGATTAGATTTGGGCACTCTAGTCGAGCGTCTTAGTGTAGGAGCAACCGAAATGGTTGGATCGGTTTCATTTGTGTCCTCCTCATCACTAGAACTCGCACTATGTTCGGAATCATCACCGCTTTCCGAATCATTTCCATCATTAGCATTTTCTGACGCCTCACCGTTAATTGGCAATTCATTGTTACCCGTACTCCCACTAGAACCTGCAAGATCATCAATAGAAACATCGTCAAAAGTAATATGAGCCGGTTTAGGACTCCCCGTTTCCCATTTTCCATAAACCAAATCTTCATCAAAGGTAACATCACGAAAACGAATCACTTTTCTAGCCTCGTTATCCCAACAACGATAACCCATTTCATCCGACCCGTAACCTATGAAAGTACACTTCTTTGACTTAGCTTCAAGCTTGTCTCTATCCGCATCTTTGGTCTTCACATAAGCATTACACCCAAAGATCCTAAGGTGATTATAACTCACCTTCTTACCTTGCCATTCTTCCTCGGGAATTCGGAAACCCAACGGTATTGAGGGTCCCCTATTTATCAAATAAGCCGCCGTGTTAACCGCATCCGCCCAAAACATCTTAGGCAAACCGGCATGTAGTCTCATACTCTTAGCCCTTTCATTTAACGTACGATTCATACGTTCGGCGACCCCATTGTGTTGCGGTGTCTCCGGTACCGTTTTCAACATTCTAATACCGAGCTTTGCACAATGGTCTTTAAACTCAAGACTACCATATTCTCCTCCATTATCCGACTTCAAGCACTTGACCTTCAAGTTAGTCTCATTTTCTACCATAGCTTTCCACTTCACAAATGTATTAAATACATCAGATTTAGCTTTAAGAAAATAAACCCATACCTTTCGAGTGGAGTCGTCAATGAAGGTGACATAATAGCGAGAACCTCTATGTGATTCTACATTGATTGGACCAAACACATCCGTATGAATGAGCTCCAATTTCTCTAACTTAGGTGCATTCCCTGATTTCTCAAAAGTCACCTTCTTTTGCTTCCCATATACACATGGTTCGCAAAACCCAAGTTCTACCTTTTTCAAATCCAGAATTCTCCCACTCGAAACAAGCATCTTCATACCCTTCTCACTCATATGCCTGAGTCTTCGGTGCCATAGTGTTGATTCGGACTCAACATTAACCGTAGCAACCACCGTGTCTTCATCAAACACTTCAACCATATAAAGAGTTCCCCTTTTATGTCCACGAACCACTACACAACTACCTTTAACCACCTTTCATTGGCGGTTTTCAAAAGTAACCGCGTTACCTTCATCATCTAATTGACCAACCGAAATAAGTTTCCTTTTTAATTTAGGAATGTACCTTACATTTTTCAGGGTCCAATTAGAGCCAAGAGTAGTCTTCAATACAACATCTCCAATGCCCTCTATATTGAGTTGTTTGTCGTCCGCTAATCTCACCTTGCCTTGATATGAACGAAAATTCTTCATCATGCTTTTGACATGAGTAGCATGAAACGAAGCTCCCGAATCCAAAATCCAAGACTCCATAGAATTTTCAACACTACATAAAAGTGCATCATCACTTTCTTCCGCGATCAAGTTCACACCTTTCACCGGACCATTTTTACAATTCCTTTGAAAGTGTCCTTTTTGATTGCAACCCCAACAAACAGCTTCACTTCTATCTTTCGATGGATACCTCTTCTTAGACTTCTTTCTACCCTTCTTCTCACCGCGATCAAATTTTCTACCACGGTTGTCGGTACTTAACAAGGAACCAGATGTCGATTCTCCCGAATTTCTCCTACGAGTATCTTCACCAAGAATCAAATCCCTTATTCCTTCAAACGCTAGCTTAGTAGTTCCTGTAGAGCTACTAACTGCGGTAACAGTACTCGACCAACTTTCCGGTAATGATGAAAGCAAGATTAGTGCCTTTAACTCATCATCAAATACAATATCTACCAATGCTAACCTCGATATGATGTTGTTGAACTCGTTGATATGATCCGTTGCACTCGTACCTTCCTTCATCTTCGTATTGAACAATTGTCGCATGAGAAAAACCTTATTAGAAGCGGTAGGTTTCTCATACATATTAGAGAGTGCTTTCAAGCAAGCAAACGTCGTCTTCTCATTCACAACGTTGTATGCAACGTTCTTAGCAAGTGAAAGACGAATCGCGCCCAAAGCTTGACGATCCAATAGCGTCCAATAGGCATCGCTCATGCTTTCGGGTTTGGTCTCTGACAGAGGTTGATGTAGCTTCTTTTGATACAAGTAATCTTCAATTTGCATCTTCCAAAAGCCAAAGTCTCTCCCATCGAATCGGTGGTTTCTAAACTTCCCGTCTTCCGCCATCGTTCCCTTAACGAAACCTTGTGCTCTGATACCAGTTGTAAGGATATTAGGACCCAAAACAACGCAAGTGATTCAACAAGATCACTCACCGATAGTAATTCTACAAGATTACTAACCCACTTAATGAACGAAAGATTATAAATGCAAGAAATGTAAATCGACACAAGAGATAACGTGGTTATATGCAATCCTTGTGATTGCTTTAGTCCACGGACCAACTAGAGAATGTATTTACTGAATATTTGTGGTGTGTTTACAATGAGTTACAAGAGGGTCTATTTATAGAATGATTTAAGGAGTAAGCTAAAAACAATTCCTTGAAGCTTCATGTGAGTTTCCTGACAGCTTCATGGAGGCTACATGTGAGTTTCCTGACAGCTTCGTGGAAGCTACATTTGAATTTCCTCACAACTTCGTGGAAGCTACATGTGAGTTTCCTAACAACTTCGTAGAAGCTACATGTGAGTTTCCTAACAACTTCGTGGAAGCTTCGTGTGAGTTTCCTGGAATCTTCCCTCTAATTGTTTAAAGTTCTCCATATCTCCAACATAAACAGTATAAAATACTTGCGGCGCAAAAACGAGAAAGTGTTATCGCTTTTATCAAGGTTTCGTTTTATAAATTCTTCATTATTATGCTAGCTCCACGAGCTAGTACTAAATTATACTTGTCTTCTTCCGTCTGAAATTATACATCCGTCCCATAATAATTACCAAACCACAAAGTTTCATTAATTTCTTTTAGGGTTAAGGTTATTCAGGGTAACATACTTTTTTTTTTTTTTTTAATTCTGATGTAGGACATATACCTAAAAAAGAATAATGTAGGTCACATACTTTCAAAAAGTGTATCGATGTAAACAAAAAGTAACCTGTTACCGACTAAACATGTCACCTTTTGTTTACATCGATACAGTTTTTGAAAGTATGTGACATACATTAGTATTTTTTTGAATATATAGCTTACATTGGAACAAAAAAAAATATACTTTTTTTGAAGCTCAATCTACAAAATCGATGATGATTCTCTTAACAAATTGACTTCAGAATAGTGAATCATAACATCAAACGAAGTTTCGCACATCATCAGAACTGGTAATCAACAACAAATTCATAGAGTTTGATCTCGAGTTCATCCTTCACCGAAAACCGTGTCCGATTTGAGCACCGGATCAATATGAGAGGTTATAGCGAAATGTAAAAATACAGATTTGATCGAAATCTCTTCGTGAAACTATCTGTAAATTTACAGCTCTTAAATCGAAGAAATGAATCCGAATTTCGAAGTCAAAGTTTCGGAAAAAAAAGTCAAACGAGCAACCTTATTTATCAGGTTAACAAGTTAAGTTGGTTTACGTTAACACATTTTTTAAAGTTTATGGCCTATAATAGTATTTTTTGGGTATATGGCCTACATCGGGACAAAAAAAATATATGACCAGTGAGTAGCCTTAACCCTTTTTTTAAGAGTGGTTAGAAATCACTGACGGGGTTTGAACGCGATGTATCCACTCGCTTTCTTGTACGAACATTATAGTCCTATCGCTCCCAGGAGAAAACCCCCACGACAAATTCATACGGACATCGCATGTAGTAAAACTTCCTCGGGTGAGGCTCGAACGCAAGACGTTCGCAACCTCCGAGACTATGAAATGGGCAAGTAGCCTTAAGAAAAATATTATACGGCTCATGAGAATTCAACCCTTAACATCCCTTATGAAAAGTCATATCATCAATACACCAACACTTTGATGTTCATTAATTTATGATATGTTTTTGCCAAAAAAAAAATAATAATTATTCTTTGTTGCGGGTTTTTATTTTTTTGATGAAGCTTGAGTTTTATAAAGTTAGAGTTTTTTGCCAAAAATAAAAAAAAAATTATTTATGATATGTGTATACATTATCAACTTTAAATTTGAATTTATAATTAATAATTAATTTTGATTAAAAATTTTTTAAGTTAAATAGTCAAATGTAATAAATGAATATACAAAAGAAGTTTAAGAACAGAGTAAAATAGTTAGGCAGACAATTCAAATGAGAAAGACAAAGCATAATATTGAGCGGTGATTCATACACTAATATAGTAATTTTACCACATACGAACATAGATGTCTTTGACGAAAGTAGATCAAGTTTGTGGCTAATGATGGAATCAGTAGCTAGAGTTGATATCTGAAGCATATTTTTAAAGCTCTAAGTTGGAGTTTATTTAATTGTATGAGTGTACGATAAAGTAGCCAGAGTTAAGGTTTATTACTGTAAATTAACTAGAATGACAATATATGTTAAGGATAATTATGTAGTTTCTCATTTCATAAATTAAGAACTAATTTCATAAGTTAGTAGAACTGGTTTATTAATCTTGAAGGAGGCTATTTTTTCATTAGTTATATAAATTTTGACACCAAAACGATATAACTAGAAGGATGCTATTTTTTCATTAGTTAAAGCTTAATGTTTATCGCTTACACCCCCTCTCAAGCGAATAGGTGGTGGCTCAACATGAAGCTTGACGCGCAACTTCTCAAATATAAGGCGAGGTGAGGTTTTCATGAAGATGTCAACAAGCTGTAATGTAGTTGGGATGAACTTCCTGTATAGTTTGCCAGACGAAACCAATTGACGAATAAAACGATACAATATCAATATGTTTCGACTGCTTATGAGAAACATGATCTTGACTGAGAAATAGAGCACTCTTATTGTTACACAAAATTGTCTGTCGATCAGGAGGTAGCTTACTAATAGATCATGAAGTTTTCGCAATATAATGAACCACAATAACATCTAAAAGCTTAAGATCCTTAGTTAATACCAAAGAGCCAACGTGAGTAATAGCGAGAGTATTACCATTACCAACGGTAACTTGGTCATTACCTGAATATGTAGAGGCATGAACCAAATGAGATAGAGAAGAAGTCATGTGAGCGGACGCACCAGAATCAACATACCAATCCGGAGAAGTAGGATTGGTTACATGACAATTGGCTTGAAATGCATGAGCCAAATTGGCATCAATCGATGGCGTACGCTAAGAAAAGCTATCAAGTTCGGGGCATTGATCGGTCCTACAAAGTTGGCAATGAGGTCGACGAGGACTACGTCTATGACCATCTGAGTAATAACCACGACCACGACCACGAAAGCTTGAAGATTGGCCACAACCATAAGTACCTGTAGATTGACCACATGAAGAAAAATTTGAAGTTTGTGTATTAAAGACAGCCAGTGGAATTGACAACATTCTAAACAGATGTCAAGAATAATTCGTGACCCTATGATCTAGAAAGTTATTCACAAAACGTTGGTCTCGGTGTAAGAGCACGTTGAGTACTCGAAAACGTTCAAAAGATCCATCGAGACCACAGAAGAACCAGTGGGTTTTATCAATATAACTTAACGGATGGTTGATGGCAGCCTATTATCACACAACAATTAGAACTTATTACCATACTCAGGAACTTGCAGAACACGAAGTGAATCTCGCAAGGTATGCATTTTTACAATAGAATCATGACTGTAGTAAGATTCAAACGCGATCCAGATTTCGTGAGAAGAGTTGAGACCAAGAAATATAGACAAGCAATTCTTCTGAGAGAGGCGACTATAAAATAATCAAAGTCTTGCGGTCACCTTCTTGCCATGAAACATAATAGGATTATGTGTCGAATATTCTTCAGAAGCAATAGTTGCAGATGGCGATTGTGACAACCCGGAAATTTCTGACTAAATTTAAACCTAACTTTTATATGATTCCGATAATTCACGAACAATTATTCGTAAATAATTATGCATTAGTATTAATTCGTTATATTAATATTATTATTAATATCATTTTTAATAATATATCACTAGTCATTAATATCATTTGTATATATACATGTAAATTATTACATTATTACATTATTATTTTTATAGTTATTAATACCATTATTAATATTAATATTATTATAACTAGTAGTAAAATTTTGACTTTAGTTATATTATCATTTTCAAAAGATAATATATTGATATGAAATTTAATACATTTAATTTGTTATCTGTACTAATATTATTATTATTACTATCATTATTATTAATATCAATATTAGATATATTTTCATATATAATATATAGACATGAAAGTTGATACATTTAATTTGTTATAGTTACTAATATTATTATTATCATTATTAATATCATTATTATTAATTTTTGTTATCATTAAATATCATTACTAATATTATTATTAAAATTATTAGTATTAGCATTAAGGATAATATTAGTAGTACCATATTGACTAAAACCCTTATTTTAGTATTATTATCATTATTATTAAAATTATGGTTATTTTTATAAAACAACTTATTATTACTATTATTACTATTATTATTATTATTAATTTTATTATTATTAAAAGTATTTTTATTATTATATTTATTAATATAATTAGGTAAAGTAATACAGATATATAAAAAAATTTATGATGCAGACAGATACCAAATTTACCACTATCTGTTTAAATATTTTTATCTGAATCGTGATTCCATGATCTGCTTTTAATTTTTTTTTATGCAACGTGATCTGCCTTTTTATTTATTTTTCTCTCTTTTTCTTCTTGAGTGTGCTTGCTGTCGACTTCAATGATGATACGAAACAAATTTGATAGAGTCAGTTTCCATTACCTTTATCAATTAGATGCCATTTACCTATAAATTAAAACAGAAAAACCCATTTAAAAGGGCTCGTACCTCTGTTATTAAACTCAAAATGCAATAACTCGAATTCGAATTGTTTTTGAAAATGTAAAAATGCAGAGTTGTGTGGATTCACATAACGAAACTATCTGCAAAATTTTAGATTTTATTTCGCGAAATCAAAAACGAATTTTAGAGTCAAAGTTTTAATTGTAAAAGTCAACCGAAGTGTTCTTGGTGAAATTCAAATTTGTTTTAATGTTTTTGGATCAATTAATGATTCATAAAGTTTCTAAGGAGGATTTAGAGTATAATTCGTGTTGTAATTTCCATCCAAAACGATCTAAAATTCGAAAACCAATTTGGAGTTCATCCGTGTTCTTCGTTTTCGAATTTACAGCTTCTGCTGCTATTATATTCATTTATTTATTTTTTTGTTTATCAAACACTCTCTGAAATTGTTTGTTTCAATTGCAAAGTCTAAAATTAATTTGGTAAATCATTGTTTGGTTCTATCGATTTGGTGTTGTAAAGAAGAAATGAAGTATGAAACAGAAATCGAGTTATAAATAATTATGTTGAGTATAAATCAGAAAAACTGAAATGGTCGGATGGTTAAGAGGGGTGTCGGGTGAGCGAGAGGTCGCGGGTTCGAGCCCGGGTGGTGGCATTTTTTTTTAGAAAGCTCCTAAGGTAGTTTTCATTTCTATTATTATTATTATTATTATTATTATTATTATTATTATTATACTTATTATTATTATTATTATTATTATTATTATTATTATTATTATTATTATTATTATTATTATTATTATTATTATTATTATTATTATTATTGTTATTGTTATTGTTATTATTATTGTTACAATTAATTTTTGTTATTATTACTAGTATTATAGTTATTACTAGTATTATTACTAATAAAAGTATTAGTTACCACTTTAGTATTATTATTATTGTTGTTGTTGTTGTTATTATTATTATTATTATTATTATTATTATTATTATTATTAAAACAAAATAACTTATTATTATTTTCATAAATATTAGTATTAGTATCATTTCCTAAATATTAAGATTATTTTTATCATAAATACTATTATTAATATTATCACTATTATTATTAGTATGATTATTACTATTGTTATTATTAAAAAGTATTATCATTATTATTATTACTAAAATGATTATCTTTATTAGTATTATAATTATTAAAAAGTATTATCATTATTATCATTTTTACAAGAATTAACATTTTTGCTATCATCAAAACTATATTATTATTATAATTATTATCATTATTACTACTAGTATTATTATTGTTATTACAAAATAATACAACTCTTTATTCATTATCAATATTAAAATCATTTTATCAAACAAATACTTATATATAGAATATATATATATATATATATATATATATATATATATATATATATATATATAAATATATATATATATATATATATATAACAAGTAAAATAATATATATAAACTTATTCAATTACAAGTATATGTGTTAATATATATACTTGATATAGGTTCGTGAATCCGAGGTCAACTCTGCACTTGTTCAGTGCCATCCTATGCATATTTACTACAAACTATCGTATCATATCGTGAGTTTCATTTGCTCCCTTTTTATCTATATTTTTGGGCTGAGAATACATGTACTATTTTTATAATTGATAGACACAAGTACAAACTATTATGCGACCAACATGAGTACTTTTATTGTGTTCATTTGAAACATGCAAAACCATGCTTTGTAATATCATTAATTGCTAGATAATGAAGAGGCAGACGGAATTATTATAAATAGCGCTATTAGGAGCAACGTCCCGCACTGTTGACCTCAGGTCAATTGGTAGTATAATAATGATCTCGACAATTACATATGTATTGTTACGGGGTAACATCGTTTAGTTTTGATATTATACGCTCATGGCATACTTTTGATATACATGATATATCGTCTTTTATTAAATCTTGTGATCTATTACTGAAATCATTATTTATGACAAACCTATGAACTCACTCAACCTCGTGTTGACTTTTTAAGCATGTTTATTCTCAGGTACTTAAATATTGCTTCTGATGTATATCTGCTGCTTTGATGATGATTGCTTGTCATGCTTGGAGTCTTCATGCATTACTTATCAATTCATTTAAAAACTTTTAATGCTTTAAATACAATGTAATCTATTTATTTTCCGCTGCAAAACTCAATAAAACGTCTCATATAGAGTCGTTCTCGTTTATACAAATGTGATTTGATATGATTAGTCGCAAATACCCCATGCCCTATTTGGGGGTGTGACAGCGATTGAAGGGTTCCATCAATATAACCTGTAAGTTTTTGATAAGCTAAATGAGAAAGAATTTGATGTCTCCAATGAAGACATTAGTAGAGGAAAATTTGATAGTAAGCATGTGTAATACTCTAATTAACGAAGGCTAGGGATGACAATGATCAGATATGAATTGGGTGATCCCATATCCATAGCCATTTAATTATATAATCCATATTCATATTCATTTAAATATAATTCATCCATCCATATCCATATCCATATCCATTGGATTAAGCGGATAAATGGATATCCGTTGGATGTTAAATTTTTTTAAAATTATTCCTATTATGTAATGAAATTATCAAAGTAGTTTTAACAAATATATAATACATGTAAGATATATGAATTTTATACTATTCACTTAGCTATATCTTCACAATTCATAATTTCGATATATAGTACGTATAAGGATATGTAAATATATATGCATATATTTAAGTAATTGTGTGTGTGTGTGTGTGTGTGTGTGTGTATATATACATGTTTATGTTTTTTGGTTGATTAATGGATATATCCATAAATGATAAATTGACATCCATATCCGATCAACTAATCTTTCGCATCATCCCTATCCATATACATCGATCATCCATTTAGATCATCCATATCCATATAAATGAATCGAATATGATAGATCGGACATCCATTGTCATCCCTATCGACGGCAAGCCATCGGAATTTGGTGATGAAGATGATGAATTACCAGTCATGTTAAAGAAGAAGAAAATGAAAGAGGAGAGAGATTAGGGTTAGGTTTTAGTTTGATACCATATAACAATAATAATTCCACGCTTTAGTGGGTATCGATTAATTTGAATATAGAGTACATATACACGAGTTTGAATAGGAAACTAATACACATCATTCCTATAATTAAGGAATTCTAAATACATACAGAATTACACTTAATGTTTATCATTTACAAGAAGCATAATGGGAACGTATGTTTGAGAGAGTTTCCACAGGGTTTGATGATGGGGTTCAACGAGTAATTGAAGTAAGTTTCCGATGATCGAAAGTTTTGGAGTGCATGGGGAAGCTTAGTTGTGGCTAACGATGAATTACAAGATTTTAGAGTGTATAGAAATAAATATGTGCTTAGAAGGAAGATTAGAGCAATTGGAAGAAAGTAAGGTGGTCTTGTGAACACATTCATGTTTCTTTTTATGTATCCGAGTTTTATTTCCCAATGAAGCATATCACCCGGTTCAATTTCTGGCTATGCCAAATTGTTCAAAAAGGGAGTGTGACTAGATAGTGCGCATAACGCGCAATTCACCCGGTACCAGAACTCGCGCTCGGAAGGCTTGATTACCCGAGATTTTACCTTCTACGGGGGAGCCAATGTGCTCGTTTATAGAAGGGTTTCATCGCTTACCCAAAAAAGTAGTCTATTTATACCTTATATAAAATAAGATTTTAAATTGCTTACGTGACATTCTTATTTAGCCTCTAGTTCAAAAATTATTGACATGTCAATTTATTAAAAAACAAGTTTTAATTACTTATATTTGGAAGGTTTTAAACAAGAAAATTACTGACGTGTCAATGTATTAAAAAGCAAAATTTTAATTACTTTGGAAGGTTTTACACAATATTAATATTGACTAGCCTTTAAGAGCCCGTGCGTTGCACGACCCCTCTTAATCAAACAAACTGAAACGTAAAATGTTATATCAATTAACGGTATGATAAAACCACAAACTCGTATCTATTTCTAAATGTTTAATCTTTAACCATGTTAACCTAAAATGACACCAACTTTAGCACTCATTCAAAGTGAGAACACGACCCATACCATAAATTTACCCATTTAAACCCCAATTCATTTTGCCACTTATAATCATATTCACGGAAAATAAAAAATACACGTACTTTGACCAAAATAACATAATGAAAAAAGAGAATTAAAAACTTACAAAGCCAAACATCGATGAAAATGCACAACCACAACAAAGTAAACACGATCAAAGGTGAACATGAAAAACAAAAAGATTGACACATCCGTATTATGTATTATCCGTAATTATAATGTTGTGGATAGCATGTTCATAAAGAAACACTTATGTAATATACGTATAGACAGTAAAAAAATGTTAAAAAATTGTTTCGAAAATGATAAGAATTAATGTTATTAGAATGCAACAGTGAGTTATTGATAGTAGTGGTAAGCTAAAATTTTTAACAAAAAAAGACTGAAATAATTTTGTTTCAAGTTCTACAGCATAGTCGAAGTTCCCAATGTAGTTGTATTTGTTGTAGAAAGTATGTTAACAAATGATGATTTATGTTGTTGTATTTCCATTTGATTGTTTCTACTGAAAGTATGTTAACAAATGATGATTTACATTAATGTATTGCCATTTAATTGTTTCTACTGCAAAATAAAAAGTGTGTATTTTAGTTAAGCATACAAAAAGACATAACACTATTTATTAATTAACATGATTAGATAAAGGAGTTAAAAAAAGAGTCGACGACTCTAAAATTATATATGTAAATATTAAGAAATAGTTGATACAAACCTACTTCTAAAGGTGTTGCAACACTTCTTTGAATAAATGTCAAACATTCAATAAATGTTATTTATTTTTAATAAAAATACGAATTAAAGTAAATTGTACCCGATTGCCCTAGTTCTATTTTCTGGCTCGTTTGTTGAGTCATAAATATATATAGTTGAGAATATTGTAGTTCCGTACTAATCCAACCATTCCATAACAATTTTGTCCACAAATGCGAAATGTGTAATCCAACCATTCTATAACAATCCTGTTGACGAATGCGAAACGTGTAAGGGAGCAAGATATGTGTATAAAACTTATCATCTGTATGGTAGCATCATTAACTCAGAATCTGCTCAACATTCAAAATTGCCACTATTTAATGAACCTATTGAAACGAAGTAATAATACAAATCGACCCATTCATATGTGATATAGTGAACATAATAACCCTCGAACCGCCAAAATGAGCACTAAAGATATTATGTCCTCTTCATCAATGTCATCCTGATCTTCAAGCACTTGTGGAGGAACAAAGAAATTAAAGAAACATTCGGACTTTTCTGTGTTTACAAGAGGGTTAACATTCTTTGATCACAAACTTGACATTTAGTTCGTTGAACATGAACAAACGGGTGAACTTAGAACACAAGTAAACATGCAGCTGTAGTTCTCATATCCTTAGTTTTAACCAGCATTAATTTCGAATGGCATATCATATATTGTTACATGCATAATTTGCATTGTAAAACTTCAAATCTTTAACAGGATCAGCATTCAGGTTGCATATGTTGATTGTGGCACAAAATTGAAGTTTTAACACTAAATGAATACCTGCAATTAAAGTATTGTGGTTAACTATTGACTTATGCAAGAGAAAAAATGAAATAAAACTGAACTAACCAAGCGATCACATAAATATACAACCTTTGTTTAACTGTTTATGCTATTCAAGGCGACTAAATGCAAACGTTGGCTCAGTTTTCATACTGAACTACTAATAGTTTGACACCAATATGAAAACCCAAGGATGTGTGATCAGAGAACAGTTCTTGCATTTACCGAGCATTAAAAAAAGAACCTCAAATGTGATTATTTTAAGCTATGAGGCAAACAAAATATGCATACACTATTGAAAAAAAGCCATCATCAGGTATGAAAATAAAAAAATGTTATCAGAGAGCATAGTCAATATAATGAAAGACGTAAAAATGTAATGGATACTTAGAAATTAGTTTTAACATCAGTAGCTATGTTGATAAAACAGAGAATCATACCTTCGTGGAATGAAGATGGTGTAACTTGTAAGGTACGCGAGAATCTCTGATCCAAAATCATTTGCAGTCGGAAAACGCCATCTGCATTATTATAACTTCTTTAACTTGAAAAAATTAATGATTTTTAATTATTGTTTTTTTATGTGTGTGTGTGAATGTGTGAACTTATGTACCTCAAAAGATTTAAAAGGATCTCCTTTTTGAAAATATGAACCCCCAAGGAAGCAATGTATGGTTTCGTTTCTGCCTCATCTTTAAACAATCCCAAAACGGTCGTATCTACCGCCTAAAATAAAACTTAAACATTATATCATAAGTAGTTTTTTTATGCTATTTTACAAATAAAATTAAATAATAATAATAAAAAGTATACCATTGCTTTTAAGTCTTTCCCTTTGGCTTTTCGCTAAAACAAAGCACTCTTCCATTTTCGTCAATCTTCATTAATCCAAAATCTGACGCACGGCTGTAAAATATAACGGTATGAATATATCACCATCATCGTATTATTCTATTCTTTGGTTTTATATGCAATGAAGATAAACTTTACAAACAGGAATCTAATTCTAATTATAGCTTATTTAGAGTTGAAAATAACCTGTCATCCATTGGCAGACAAGAAATTGTAATATCTGCACCACTTTGACGATGGCTCTACAAAACATTCGCTTAACATGTTCAAACCAACAAATAACCAGTTTGACATGTTGGACAAGTCAGTTCAACTAATTTTCCAGTAAACCATAATATATGCAAATGCATAAAATCCTTTGTGTGTGACAACAGAGTAACTCTTAAACTAAATAGAAACTACATAGCAATAATGTATTTATTTTGTGAACAACATAGAACTTAGAAATTAGAAAATAAGTAAGCATGCAAAAAGGCAAATACCTTCAGAAGTTAGCAACCTGGTGTCATTAGCAGGGGAACTTGTAGAGGCGCGAGCACCGTCAATAGCTGTAGACACAATAATGGCGTAAGTATGACAAGTACCTTTAATGTATGATAACTTGACATATGACAATTACCTTTAACGTATGATAATTTGACTTCAACATGTTCTTTTGTAACTAATGGGTCAACTGGTAAAATGGGTAAAGACTGACTGGGGCAACACACCAACATTTTTTTTTTACATTATTAAATATTTAATCATCACCATTAGTTGAAGGAAATAAAAAATGTGGTTAAAAAAAAATCTTAAATACTACTATAAATTATTGGAAGAAAAAAAATTCAGGTCATAGTGAGCATTTGAATGCATATGATACAACCTTTGACCTCATCAACCAATTTGACACATATTTAGCTATATTTATATATTTTACCTACTTGACTCTTTTTAATTGGTTGACCCATTACTACTAAATAACAACCTGAAGAACCCATTTCCATAAAAATTTCTTGTAATGCCATTTTGCATTAGCTTGTAAGTGGTACAGAAACCAATTAAGCAAACTGCAGACCGCGAATTCTCATTTGTATCAGTGTTCGAAAGAATAAACAGAAAGAAGGTAATATTTATAGTAATCAATCTTAGTTGACTCTGAAATGAAGCTGTGTATGATAACAAATAATGTAATCATAAACATCACGTTCATAACATATACAAGACATCGATTTAAAAAACCAAAATATTAAGGAATTGTATAACTTCATAGTAATTTAGTACTAAGAAAGATTATGCCAAACATCACCGTGTTTAAGTAACGCTTAAAACCGGTTATTGCATACAATAAACTGTGATTTAACAGTCTTATTAAAAAACTTGTGGGGAACAGATACCATGTGTTTAAAATACCATTTGTTTGAAATAACGACGTACAAACGCCCTTAAAATGTACAAACAAAGGTATATTAGTATATGCATAACAATGAATCAATGGGTCTAAATAAACCGGGTCAAAAGGGGTGACACTGTATAACCCACCCACATTACTTTTAATGCATACAACTCCTAAAGCACATTAGTTAGTGACTATGAAGAAAGTCTTAAATATTTTGATTACTGTAGTATTAATCAGCTAAAAGGTTCCAACACCACTATAAGTTTGACGTGCTTTTTCCCGACGCTCTAATGACCCGTTATTCAACCCAACCAACTGAATTCATTAAACTCGAATCAATTCATTAAAATGGAAAATGTTATTTCTATGAATTAAAAAACAAATGCAAAGCAAAATTGAGTAAATAACAATGCAAAATGACAAAGGCCTTTGAATAGCAACTAAATGTTGAAATCAACCAAATAAATAACATTTTTCCCCACGCTAATCAATTCAACTACAACTATATGCAATCAAGCATTAATCAACTACATAATAGTTAATGAACTTGATCAACATACCTCTTGTTGATGAGTCTCAATAAGCTCTAGTTGTCGCTCAAGGTTTGATTGGGTCTCAACAACTTTTGTAACTTCTGCCTAAATAAAGCAAAATTAGCATAAATGTGAGGCAGCATCAAAGAAAAAATTCAATATCTCATGATATATTTGGTTTACTGGAGGTCAAATGACTCCTTAGAAACATTTAGTGAATCAAATTTGCAAAATTTGAGTATCAAAAAGAATATGACTCACCTCAAACTTAAGCAGAATATCCGGTTCTGCAAAATTCTCATGTCCCACTCAGCTATAGCATTAGCTTGCTTCCTGAACTTGCCCGCTCGCTCCTGGAGCTCCACATTCCACTCCTTGATGATCGGTAAAAAAAACTATGACAACGTCAATTATAAAAAGGATATATAAAGTAAATCAAAGGAACTCACCTTAATCAATAGAAACCATGACAGCGTTAATAGGAACAGAAATTATGAACCCTAACTGAGTTGAAGATGAATTTCGAATAGAACCCAAAAATATATAAAATTTATACCGTTATGAAGAGTAAATCGTTTCCGATTAATTGGTGGTACCGCCCTTGTCTATAAAGGCGACATGAGGCCATAATCGATGGACCAAAGGATCTGGGTTTGCTCAATTTTGAAGAGAGAGAGATAATGTCGGTTTTTGATTTCTGCAGATGAATTAGGGGTTTGTTTCAGGCGCGTGAGTTGAAGATTAATTAGACTAACGAATGGATGAGTGACACTTGTCGTGATTTCAGGAGTATTAGGCCTAATTATTCCACTAATCCTTAATTAACACGTGGATTTAATTATTAGAAGGTAATTAGCAAAATGACATGTGGCAGTCACATGCTTTGTAAGGTGTAGAGAAGAGAAGAGATGAGATTTAGTTTAGGTGTCAAAAGTTTGATTTATTGTATTTTAAAAAAGATTATATTTTTACAAATGATTACCGTAAAATCATCTATTTATACTTTCTATTAAATTATTAAAATAATGATGACATCCTAACTCTATTTTAGCTTATCATTTAACACATGTCATCTTCACAATAATTATGGTGATGTTATTAATATTTTAATAACTTAAATAAATAAATAAAATAATTTAGGAAGTGATTATTACCATAATTAGAAAACCAAGCTTTTAAATCTATCATTTTTTTTCTTGAGATATTAAAATTTAATTTTAAAATGAGACTTACACTCCATGAGCTTAAAAAAATTTACTAATTTTGTTTTGAAATATTAAAAGAAGTATATCGTTGTGTACTACGGAGTATGCTTTTTTTTAGTGCAAGTGCTATTAAAGCCACTGATTTTTAACTCTGTTTGACATTGTCTTTTAAATTTTTATATGAGAATATTTATTAAAAGTTTGATAGGTCATGTGTTGTACATTTAATTTATATCACTAAAATGATGATTTCATAAATAAATCTTATTTAAACTTAAAAAAATTCATAAATAAAAGAGAAAATTTTAAACCTCTGTGATGATGTCATTAAAATAATTAATTGTATTTAATAAAAAAATTAACATGTGAATTGTATGATGGGAGGTGATTCTCACACACCACTTTTTGATCCATTTACACTTTTGTCCCATAAATTCACAATTATACCCATAAATTAATCTAGAAAATTGAACATATATTATTATTTTAAGTATAATTAAGGGTATAATAGTGAATTAAGTGTAGATGGATCAAAAAGTAGTGTGTGAGTGTGAGGATCATCTCCCTTGTATAATATATGAAACATAATGTACAACTTTATGATAAAACACCTCATTACTATATGTACAATAATTTAGGCATTATGTACAAGCTTATGATAAAACACATGCATGACCATATGTATAAACTTTAAAACAAATAGTACAATCTTTTACAAAATACCCCATAATAATTATAATAATTATTATTATATTATTATTATTATTCAAATGTGAGTTTTCTTACGGGATTAATTACGTTATATATGTATACGAAATACATGTTCTACGGAGTAATAAATGATGTAGTGTATGCTTTTATGACAAGGAAAATAGTAATTGTGATGAAAATTGGAAGATTGTAGTGAGAGAATAAATGTAGTTCATTTATCTGATCAAGTTAAGTACGTCAATATGTTTGTAAACATAACGACAACTTTTTTTTTCGGAATTCGTAATTTCACGGGTCATTAAACTAAATGACTATAACACTTACGTTCACTTAATACTTAAAACATATCATATTAAACTGTTTCGTTTAGATAAACCCGTAATTCTACATGTCATTTCACTAGTTAAGTCTTATTCCTTTAATTTAAAAAGTGATTGATATGATATAAACAATTCTTTAATTTACGAACTACGGAGTATAAGTCATTGGAAGTTTCACTATATGATTTCATATTTTTAAATGTGTTCTTTTAGAATAATTAATATTCATATTAATATTAATATTTAAATTAAACTAAAGCAATTTAGTATTTTATTGTCAAAGAAAAAGGAAAGAGATAATTATAACAGTCATCTCAATTAAAGGATAACGATTAAATGTTAGAAAATCATTTAAATGTTAAGATTTTGTCATATATAATTTTTTAAAGAATGATTACTTCATACTATTTTTTCTTATTATATAGTATATTTTTCTTTTTTAAAGGCAAGTAAATTTCATTGATAAATAACTCGAACATACATAAGGAGATATCCAAAAGAAGACCGGCACCTAACATACAAAGCTTACACGAGAAAATGACACGAAACTATACAACATAAAAGGTTGTAAAGAGAACAACCGGTACACTACAACATGAAAAAAAACCCGAGAACTACACGAAAGATCACGACATATTGAGATAGACATTTGGGTTTGAAAGCCAAAAAAGCCTATCGAACTTTTTCCCTTTAGATCTAGCCGAAATCCACTCGAACGACATCACTTGTCTCTCATTTAGAGCCACCTGGGGGTTCCGATTTTTATCTCGGGAGACTTTATTGTTCCGGTTTTTTCAAATAAGATAAGCACATATCCACTTTAAAGCTTGCCACACCACTTTATTATAGCCGAAAATGCGGGATTGGACGAATCATCAAGTAAGCTCGATAATGATGCTCCCGAAAAGTTTCCTACTCCCTACCAATTGTAGACCCGCTCCCAAATTTTGTGAGCGTGTTTACAAAGAATGAGAGAGTGATCCATCGATTTAAGAGCATCATCACACAACGGGCATCTCACACTATGAATATCTATACCTCTTTTATCTAATTCAAGCCTTGCGGGAATTCTATTTTTTAACGCCCGTCACACGAAAATTTCAACCTTTTTGGGAACAAGAAAGTTACGGAATGTACCAAGCTACGTAGAATCGGAACCGAGAACCTGTTCATCCAATATAGCGGAGAGCTTTTTGAAAGTAAACAGGCCATTTGTCGCTAAGCCCCATTTCCACACATCTTTGCTATTGTGATTAAACGGATAAGAAGCTAGCAAACTGATTAAGACTTCGAGTTCACCAGCAGTTCGTCCGGTAGGACTATGGAACCAATTCCATGTTGTAGTTAAGCCATTGTCCCTCTTTTCAACTATATCTTTGATTGTTGCATTTATATTATTTTCGAGACGAAAAAGTCGAGGAAACGCGTTACAAAGCTTATCATTTCCTAGCCAATGCTCGAGCCAAAACAAAGTGTCCCACCATCACCTATTGATTTGGTGAATGAATTTTTAAGAGTAACTTGCAAATTCTCCATCAAAGAACCTGCAAAAATAATATTTCTCCAAACACCTAATGGTGAAGAGTGAGAATTCTCACTTTCCATTATTAAGTCACCACAAAACCCGTAAATACTTCGAATTATTTTTATCCAAAGTTAGTCGGTTTCGGTTTTAAACCTCCACCACCACTTCCCCAACAAAGCAAGGTTTTTACTTTTTATTATATAATATTAATATTTTTGCCTCATATTAATAAAAAAAATTGACACGTAAGCTAAATTAATGCGGAATATTACATTACATGATTTAAAATTTAGATGCTTAATAGTTAAAAAAATTATCTCAACTATCAATGTTTTTTTCTTTTTTCTTTTTTTGAAAGACAAGCCCCAAAGTGATGTTTATAGGGATTGAATCTGAGTCCCCTTTGGATATTCTCAACTCTCAAGCACCCAACCACTCAACCACCCCTTTAGGGTTCAATTATGAATGGTTCTACACTAAATGTTAAACTCTTTAGCACTATATGTCATTAAAAGCACGGAATCAAACGTGTTAAAAGTTAAATGATTCAACATTCAAAGTTGAACCATCCATTTAAAAGGTAATCAAATGCACCCTAAGTCTTATAAATACTTAACTAATGAAACAGATCTTTAGTGTTGTTGATACTTATCCAGTTTATTTACATTTATACTTACACTCTTTAACCTAAGTAACACTATTATTTTAAAATAACTCATAACTAATTGTATAGCCATTTTAACGGCAGTGCGTCACACTGGTTTAACAATTTAGTTAACGCGATTTATCATATCTAATCTTTTATTATATTTTTCAATGGCCGTGCATCGCGCGAGTTTAATAATTTATTGAATATTATAACTGATTTTTAATTGTTTTTTTAACAACTGTGCATCGCACCGGCTAAAAATCTAGTAATTATATATAAGTGTGTACGTATGAGATAATGGTTGAATTGCTAGACAATGAATAAATATAAATATTGTCATACATAACATGTGATTAACGTGAAAATCAAATAAGCAATATATCTAATTAACTACAATACATGATTGTATAGATTGGTTCAATTAAAGACGCTCATTTCAAAAAAGTGTAGATAATGTTCTTATGCTGGTTTTTTAGATATAAAAGATGTATCAACTTTCGTTGTTCATACTAAATTGGTTTGAAAAATAAATTGCGTTATTTATATTTATTTATACCTATATTCTAAAAGATAGAGTGAAAATGAATAGTAAGGTCATTTTTGCCTTTTCAATTTTTTTTTTTAAATTTGCACAACAAAGCCCCCACACTTTTCTTAAAAAAACAAAGATAGAGTGGAAATGAATAGTAAGGTCATTTTTGCCTTTTCAATATTTTTTTTTAAAATTTGCACAACAAAGCCCCCACACTTTTCTACAAAAAACAAATCAACCCCCCATACAGGGGGTAAAGTGTCAAATTATCATTTTCATAAAAAATGTTAAATAAACTCCACCCTAATATTCAACTGGTCATATCTTCTCGCTCGTATCGAGTCAAATTTTTCCGACACCATCGTTAAACTCGAAATAATTTTAGGAACACAATGTCACTAGCTATACGCAAAACGGATGCTTTTTAAAAAACGCTAAATATTTGGGGTACTTTTCATACACGTTTATTTGCGTTATATTTTTAAAAAATTGACAATTCGATAGCGAAACGCGAAAATGCACATATAATGTTAATTTAAAATAACATTTGAATTTTTTTACAGGTTATACCTTTTAGTTCGACTCGAGTTGTGCTTCAACGACATCATTGTTCGCTACGAAATAATTTTATAAACTAAACGCAATAAAATACATTGAAAATCGAACCCCCGGCGCGAAGCGAGGGTTCGAACACTAGTTTAAAACTTAAATTGTTTAAATGCATTAGAGATTCTCTTAAAAGGTAAATTTTGTATCAAGCTTATCAAGCTTATACTATAAATAAATCACGTTTATAGTTAATTTCAAACTTTTTATAAATAAAAATGTCATTTACAATACGTGAAAGTTTTGCATGATTTGAAGTTGTTTTTCATTATTTTAATGACCCCTCTGTTCTAATTTAATATGTCATTATTGACCTCTAGAATTACATATTTTCAATATGTCATTATTGACCTCTAGAATTACATATTTTCATATTTAAATAAGATAATATATTATATATGCTCATTTTAACCTCTAAAATCAAACATATTTATCTAATTAAAAATAATAATATCACATATGCCTATATTATTTATTAAACAGTTAAACTCATCAGACATATCATTTAAGAGTGTGTTTGAGTGACGAGCTTGTTGGAGCTTATGGGAGCTTATATGAGTTTGAGTTTATGATTTTAATAAGCTCTAAGTCATAAGCTTCGTTTGGTAGAAAAAAAAGTAGAGCTTATGAAAATCATAAGCTCTGAAAAAATAAGCTACTTTTAGTAGCTTATTGAAAAAAGTAGAGCTTATGAACTGGAAAATAAGCTCCAGCTAGTTTACCAAACACTTATAAAAAATAATAAGCTCCGGCTACCAGCTTAAAAAATAAGCTCCAGCTCCAGCTACAAGCTCCAGCTCCACCTACTTTCATCCAAAACACACCCTAATTGCGGTAATATTAAATATAATCAATCTAAATAGTGTTATAAAATTCTGATCAAGCGCTAAGGGTGTGTTTGGATGAAAGTAGCTGGAGCTGGAGCTGGAGCTGGAGCTTATGAGATAGAGCTGGAGCTGGAACTTATTTTTTAAGCTGGTAGCTGGAGCTTATTATTTTTTATAAGTGTTTGGTAAACTAGCTGGAGCTTATTTTTCAGTTCATAAGCTCTACTTTTTTTCATAAGCTACTAAAAGTAGCTTATTTTTTCAGAGCTTATGATTTTCATAAGCTCTACTTTTTTTCTCTACCAAACGAAACTTATGACTTGGAGCTTATTAAAATCATGAGCTCAAGCTCCTATAAGCTCCCATAAGCTCCAACAAGCTCGTCACCCAAACACACCCTAAGCGTGAGAACAATATATTACTTAATACTAGGGAGTTAGAATTACTATAAAAGGGGTCATGTTTAGGGAGTTTTAACTATAGTTTTACGTGTTATTTTCAAATGGTTTGTTTTTGTATAATGTACCGATTAGTACCTAGGTTTAGTTTAAACTAGATGTGGAGCCCTCGCTTTGCGCCGGGGGCTCCGTTTTGAATGCGAGTTAAAAAAAAAGTCTTGTTCTATTTTGTAAAAAAGAATTTTTTTCGACATCTAACATTGAAGGGTTGTTCCTTTTGTGAAAGTTGCTTCTTTTAGCGTTCGGGTTTTATTTAAAAAAAAGTTAGTAAAGTGGGGATTCGATTTGTATTTTAATAAAAGTTAGGGGTTAAGTTTGTGAAATTTGAAAAAAACATACGTATAAAGTGAGAATTCGATTTCTATTTTAATAAAAGTTAGGGGGTTAAGTTTGTGAAAATTGAATATTAGTAAAAAAAAAGTTAGTAAAGGGGGGGGTTCGATTTGTATTTTAATAAAAGTTAGGGGGTTAAGTTTGTGAAATTTGGGAAAAAATATACGTATAAAGTGAGGTGCGATTTGTATTTTAATAAGAGTATAAAGTGGGGGTGCGATTTGTATTTTAATAAAAGTTGGGGGATTAAGTTTGCGAAAAGTGGAAAAAAGAATAGTATTATTCATTTGGCCTTTGTCTTTTAGATATGGGTATATAATTGATGTCTTAAATAGATCCTATGATCTATCATTCGGACGTTGTAGGTTTGAATCATTTTTGTAACTTAATTCGATCTTTTTGATCTATTTTATTTTTTGTTTGTGTACTTTTGTCAAAAAATTATAATAAATAAAAATACATTGATAGAGAAATGGATAAAACTTGCTTAGCATATTAATCTTTCTATATTATATTGGTCAAGATTTTATCGACACATGCATTAATCATTGTCTTATCGGTCCTCAATTAATTTGCACGATTCAACTATTATCATTATAATCCGTTTCGTTTTGCAAATAGGTGGTTGAATAAACCGTTTCGTTTTGTGGGTTTCTTTAGTTTTCTTTGGATATCGTTTATCCTTTTGTTATAGTTTACTCATTGTTTGGTGAGATGTTATGTTCTTTGTTAGTTAGCGTCTCGGATCAAGTTTAATATAATTTGGTTTGTTTGTTTGAGTCGGTCCTTTATTACTTGTATCTTTGTATAGTTCTTATTTTTTTTATTTTTTTTTAAGAACTCATTTACGGTATATAATTATCGTTTTTGAGAAGAAAAAAAATATTATCAATATAACAGTGTTATTGTTACGTCTTACTCCGTTTAATAAAATATTAAATTATTAACATAAGAATGACAGCAGCATAGGCCTACAGCACCAGAGTGCCAAACAGGGCCGGTGAAACTTTGGTCAAAGTTTTTGCATGACCCAGGCGAAATGATTATAAAATGCCCCTAACAGTTACGCAAACATATATCTCATGAGGTTTAAACTATGGGTATTAATAAAAAAAATTTCGAAATGATGCCCATAATCGCGTGATGCCCCGGGCCATCGCCCGCTTGGCCCATAGCCTTAGCCGGCCCTGGTGCCAAAAACATCTCTATTGAATTATTTTTCTCTTTAGAAAAGCAGTAGTATTATAATTTTTAAAACTCGAATACATCTCTATTGAATTATTGTTATCATCTTTAACTTGCATTTAAATTTAATCATCAAGAGCAATGTTAAACGGTGGTTGAATATCAACCACGTTATCATTTATTATAAGTAAAACGAGTACATGTTTTATTTGTGGCATTCCATCCAAAATTGAAGTCAAAGGAAAAATAAAACTAAAAAAAAAAAAAAAAAAATACTATACTACTATTTGATTGAAGGCTGCTACTACTATTATCATTATCATTATCATACTAACTATTAGACAAAATTATGAATAGTATCAGTGGCAGTTTCGTCTTCTTAACTATTTTACTGTAGTAACGGAAAGACAAAAATTACGAATAGTACTAAGAGCAGTTTCGTCTTTTTAACTACTTTACTGTATCAACGGAAACACTGTAGGAACGGAATCACTGTAGCAATGGTACTGTAGCTTCTTTTTTTTTGGGTTTCCTTTATATTTTTCTCTACCCGTTATAACAATTTTTTTTTTAATTTTTTCTTTTTTGGTTTCCTTTATATTTTTCTCCACCAAATAACGACTTAATTGCGTTAAATTTTTAAAAATCAACAATTCCATAGCGAAACGCGGAGATGCACGTATATTGTTAATTTAAAATAACATTTAAATCTTTGATGAGTTATATCTTTTAGTTCGACTCGAGTTGCGCTTCAACAACATCATCGTTAGCCACGAAATAATTTTACAAACTAAACGCAATAAAATACATTCAAAACTGAACCCCGACGCGAAGCGAGGGTTCGACAACTGGTTACTATCTGTCAAAGAAATTTTGGCAAAATGCATATTTTCATCTACTAAAACCACTTCCAACCATGACATGTTTTTTCATAAAGACTAACCGCCACATCAACATTTCTTTAAAAAGATTGAAAAGGACAAATTGCTACCAACCATAATCTACTTCTTTAAACAGACTCGACCCACTGATTTTTAAATTAAACTTACTTTTTAGAATAATCTTAAAGTAAAATTAATAGAAAAAGAAAAAAAGAGACGTGTTAGTATATTTTATCACAAGTTAAACAAAGAAGGAAATATTTAATTACCTGTTTTATGTTGGGCCCATCCTTTGTCTTTCAATTTCTTCAATAAGACGATTTCGAGTAGGCAATGACATGTTGCTCCTTACCGTGTCTTTTTATTATTGAAAAATGACGAGACAATGACTATAGCGTTGGCTGTAGTCTTAATAAGGATAAAATTAAAATAAAATGAAAATGGTGGTGACGGTAAATCCAGTGACGAAGCTTGAACACTTACAATGAGGGGGCAAAAAAATCAATCAAAAAATGTAATGCCTTAATTTGATAATCAATGATTGATAAATCGTATGCTAGACATTTCATATATCAATTCGATGGGGCCAAGATTGAATTATAACATATTTAGTCCCTAAATCTATACAAATTGCTAGTAAGGACAGGGAGCCAAAACAACTCAATCAAAAAATGTATTGTCTTAAATTGATAATCTCATAAAAGGGCGATAGCTTCGAAAACGAACGACATACCGGGCATCAACCCCTCCTTTTGCACACATCAAATCCTCTTAGGGGATGAATACAAACCTAAGGATTGATAAATCGTATGCTAGACATTTCATATATCAATTTGATAGGGCCAAGATTGAATTATAACATATTTAGTCTTTAAATTTATACAAATTGCTAGTAATGACAAAACTTTTTGGAGGGACCATGACATCCCCTTACCCTTACAATCCTCCGTCGCTGGGTAAATCAATAGAAAGATGGTGGTGGTTTCTTAAAAACATGATTGAAGATTGAAGATAATAAAATTATATATTAAGAAAATACGGAGTAATATAAATGTATTTAATAAGCATTTAGTTTAGAAAATAATTCAAATGATTTATCAATTGAGTCGGTTACCAGTTAAAAAAAATGAAGCCACTAAAATATTTTTAGGTACTGTTAAAAAATATATATATTTTTAGGTAGTACGTTGTTAATCATGATAATAATATTAGTAAGTTGGTGACCTAAAATAATATAATTAGTACATTAGCAAATCGTAAATTACATTGAATAACTTAATGATACAACTTAGATTTTTATAATTTTAAAATATATAAGGCATATAGTATTCTAAACATAATTTTGAAAACTTTGGTTAACATTCCCCTTAACAAATTTGGCCACCGCAACATGTTTTAAAGTAACTAATAATGATAATGATATTTCTAATGACCCGTCCTAATCCATCTGGACGAATACATTATATTTGGTTACATCGCGAGGTACTTGACCTCTATATGATACATTTTTACAAACATTGCATTCGTTTTTAAAAGACAAACTTTCATTACATCGAAAGTTGACGGCATGCATACCATTTCATAATATATCCAACTATAATTGACTTAATAATAATCTTGAAGAACTCGACGACTCGAATGCAACGTCTTTTGAAATATGTCATGAATGACTCCAAGTAATATCTCTAATATGAGCAAATGCACAGCGGAAGATTTCTTTCATACATGAGAATAAACATGCTTTCAAGTGTCAACCAAAAGGTTGGCGAGTTCATTAGTTTATCATAAAATGATAAAATTCATCATTTTGATAGACCACAAGATTTAAATCCTGCATGGTACAAATGAGCCCGAATCCTATACCCACATGTAATGTACATGCGATATCTTTTAAATACAATACACCTTTCTTGTGTACGAAATCATCTTTCATAAATTTTATTAACCGTACACATATCTCGTGCACAAAAATAACATACACATAACCTGTGTATAAAATCATTCTCTCGATACATAACATTCATTTCGATTATATTGCTCAACATGGTAACCGACCTTAACATATAATGCGCATCAATAATATCCCCAAAATAGAACCTCTCGTCTGTATAATAATAATAATCTTCGAAGTACTAAACACCACGCCCACTAGCTCTTTCGTCTAGTGAACATTCTGGGTGGGGGTGTTAAACCCGGTAGCTACCTTTAGGATTCGCGTAAATTAGGGCCATACCCGATTCTAATTCTTAGGTTACCAAGCAATAATAATCAGGGGAAAATATTCACAACAATTAGTGGCAATTATCACGTCCAACTAATTCAATAATAATCCACAGAACTTCTGTCTGCATAATAATTCATTCGAGGAATGTTTTGCTTGTGTCTATCTCGTCAAACATTTATAAAAGCATTTCATGTATTCGCAGTTCAAAATATATTTCAAAAGCATTTAATAATGCAGTTATAAAAACAGCGCATGTATTCTCAGTCCCAAAAATATAAAGAGTAAAAGGGAATCAAATGAACTCACAATACGATATTTTGTAGTAAAAATATGCATACGACGAAACCGAACAATGTTGGGTCGGCCTCGGATTCACAAACCTATATCAAGTATATATATTAACACATATCACATTTAATTAACTAAGTTTACTTATATTTTATAATGTATTAAGTTTAATATCTTTATATATATAATTACATTAATACTTATAATATGTTATATTTTAATTAATGTTCTATCAATATGTATGATAATATATTAGTTAATATATTAAAACACTTTAGTATGTAATATTAGTATACTTGTAATATATTTTTATATAAATATCATTTGTTTGTTAAAATAATAATTATAATAATATTAAATTAATAATAATAATACTTTTGTTATTAATCATTAACCATAATAATAATACTAATACTTGTAGAAAGATACTAATACTATTATTTATGAAAGTAATAATAGATTGTATTATTTTCATAATAATAATAATAATAATAATAATAATAATAATAATAATAATCATAATGATAATAATACTAAAATTGTTAAAATTAATAATAGTAGTAATAATATTAATAATACTTATAATAATAATAATAATGATAATAATGATTATAATATTTATAAATATGATAATACTAACAATAATAACTAAGATACCAATAATAACATTAATAAAAATAATATTAACAATAATAACAATAATAGTAATAATAATAATAATTTTTAAAAATTGAAAACTACCTCAAACGATTTCTTAAAAAGAAATGCCTTAGACGGGACTCGAACCCATGACCTCTCGTCCACCCAACATAACCCCAAACCATTGCTCTGCTATAGCTTTTATGAATTAATACCCCATATAATTATTATAACTCGCTTTCTGATTCATCTTTCCATAACCTGGCCTATTTTCCTTTGGCCCAACAACGTTTAAGAAACCCAATTATCAAATTATGGTAAGCCCATCTATTGTGGATTAATGTCGACAGAAAGAAGGGAAAAAATAAGAAACAGAAACGATTTACTACATGGTTCGGTTAAAAAAAATGAACCGAAATAGGGTTTGAGAAGTGGGCAGCCATATCCTCCATTATCATCATACTTCATTCTTTAATATCATCGTTTACAGTCCCATCACCATTTTCACTGTTCATCGTCACTTTCATCACATTCATCATTTATTATCAAGAAAGGTTTCGGTTTGTACATGTTTGAGTTGTAGAGCAGAAAACAATAAACAGCGAAAAGTAGAAGTAGTCAACAGTAGGAGTTGCAAGGCTGTTTTGGGAGGTGAAAGGTGATGTTTGGGTGACGGCGTGAACCAGTAACCGAAACAGTAGCATAAGTAATAACATTTGATGATGGCTCATGGGTTGAACCCATGGACAGAAGTGAGCCGAAACAGGAATTATTGCAGATGTAGTAGCGGTTCCCATGGTGGTGGTTGGTGTTTAAAATTAAACCGGAGCAACAGGTTGATTTGTTTGTAGATATAGCGGATGTCACAGATTGAAAACGAACAACAGTCTGTAGTAGCTTAAATGTTGGTTTGTGTTTGTGGTTCGTCAGAAATAGGAAGAAAACAGAAAAATGGAGGTACGGGGTTGTCAAGCTTTAGGATAGAAAACTAAAAGATGATTAAGGTGGTGAGGGTTTGTTCATGGTGAGGTTTTCGAATGGCAAAAACAGTAGCAATAGATATAGGAACAAATGGTGACATTTTATTCATAGTGGGGTGAAGGTGTGGTTTCGGTTTAAATATCAAGACAGAAGCAAAAAGTATATGGTGGTGAAGGTTGGTTATCTCGGATAGAGCACAGGACGTAGCAGCGATGGTGTTTGCTTTCGGTTTTAGTCGAATAGAAACTGAAAAGAGGGAGAAGGTGATGTGGTTGTTCACAAAGTGATCGAAGTGGTTGTCAATTGTGATCGTGGTATGATGATGAAGCTAGGTGATGGTTTGATCGAATGTGAAACCAAAACAAAAATGTAAATGTCTTGAAGTGGGTTTAATCAAGATTGCATATGTATGTATATATATCCATCTATCTATCTGTCATCTATAACTATATATCATAATAATAATAATAATAGTTTAACAATAATAACACAAGTGGTTATGATAAACAACTGGCAACATAATAATAATTAATACTCATTGAAATTTAAATGTGCATCAATTAGTAATCTCTACCGACAGTTTATCCCGGATGGCTGTATCGTGTCCATTGCTAAACAGTTGTCGTATAAAAGTGTTCCTAAAAATCCCAAACTTTTAGATTAAATATATTTAATTATTTCACTCATTAACTATTTGAAACCTGATCAAAAAGATTCGATAATTATTTATTTTCTGTTCCAATTTATATGTACGGAGTACTAAAACTCAAACTAAAAAGGTAAAATTTTTTTTTGTCAAATCTATAATCTTTGTAATCGATTTACAGTCCAACTTTT
The DNA here is from genome assembly GCF_046630445.1 of Rutidosis leptorrhynchoides. Classification (NCBI taxonomy): domain Eukaryota; kingdom Viridiplantae; phylum Streptophyta; class Magnoliopsida; order Asterales; family Asteraceae; genus Rutidosis; species Rutidosis leptorrhynchoides. The sequence goes on along the minus strand of NC_092335.1, from coordinate 49,951,649 downwards.
ATCTTAATCTATCATATATATGTATTAGATCTATATGAATACTAAAGAAATGCCAACAGGGTATTACAATTGTTTACTATTTAAGCTCGAAATCATTTATTTTCCATATACTATATGTATATATAAATACATTTTAATATCAGGCTTTATTATATAACTAAATAAATATATATATATATATATATATATATATATATATATATATATATATATATATATATATATATATATATATATATATTCAAATAAATATATTTGCAATTAACATTAATGTATATATATATATATATATATATATATATATATGTATCTATTTACAAATAGTTGTTCGTGAATCGTCGAGGACAGTCGAAGGTCAATTGAATATATGAAACAGTTCAAATTTTTTTGAGACTCAACCTTACAGACTTTGCTTATCGTGTCAAAAATATTAAATCGTATCGAGAGTTTGGTTTAAAATTAGTTGAAATTTTCCGGGTCACTACAGTAACTACCCGTTAAAGAAATTTCGTCCCGAAATTTGAGTGAGGTCGTCATGGCTAACAATAAAAATGTTTTCATGACGAATATGAGTTAGAGTTTTATCATTATTGATTAATATTAATAAAACGATTCGATCATGTGAAGCGTACGAGTGAAGCTATCACAAAAGAGTTAAAAGTTTTGTATTAACTTTTGACGTAGTCATGGTGAATTTTCGGAAATTCAAGGAATTTAAGGAAATCTTCTAATTAGAAAAAAAGTGTAATATCATGATTAATTATCAAACTGTTGGAATCACGGTAAGGAAAGAACTATCAAGAAAATAATCTCTTGATATGTTTAGAGGTTAAGTAGAATGAAAGAGTTATGTAACATGGCACATGATGAGGGTAAGATCTGTGAACCATCATCACGTTCCATTAGAAATTCAGCATGACTTACTGTAATATAACCACGTTGGCCTGACGTCATTATATTATACTAACTCATGCTTCAATTCCCAACACTTCTCTAGGAAATCATTCATAATTTAAACTTGATTGTTACAGAATATAGAAACTAAAACAGTTTCTTTTATGATGTAATATAGATAGCACGAAGAGATAAATAATTTCGGACAAAGATATCAATGAAGGTATCTTCAGAAATATCGAAGATATTTATAACGAAAGATACGATGATATCTTAGAATTTAAAATATCTAGAATCAAAGGATGTTGCAGAACCTTTCCGCAAGGATTTAGAATAAGTAAGGAGCAATATATTCACTAAATATTTCATCAGATGCTGAATCATCTGGATTTTGTAAGTACAGGTTTAGTCCTGGTGATTTTTCCACAGTCTCCTTCATGGTTTACTCAATCCGTTTTTCAGTACCAAAACTTTTGAGCTGTTTCAGTATGTCACTCTTTATTATCAAACTTTTGACTGTTTAAACAGTCTTCAGGTTTCACTGCTTCATCAGCTTTTTCAGAACTCAGAGATCTGATTCATAATCTAGAGTGATTTTCAGGAATTCAGAGATTCCGAATTGAAATTCATCGGTCCAGAAGATATACGTTATATATAGATATATAACTGTTGACTTAGGAATGTTGCGAAATTTGAGAATTAATGATTAATGCTTCTCGGTATTTGGTATGGCAACTATCACTACAAGATGTCGATGAGTACATGATAGGGTTTCAATAAATATAAAAAAAAAAAAATTAGGAGAGATTTAAGCCAAGGAACAACGAAAGTGTTGGTACGTCTGTTGGTAATATTGTAGAATATAAAAGGTTTCCCAGTAACAATAACAATGGCAAACGTATATATCAAAGTTATAATAAGGTTGATTCGAATGAAAAGTCGAAGTTGACTTGCTGGAGCTGTGACAAAACTGACTATTGTGAAAAAGAATTGCAATGTTATTTTTTGTAATAACAATGCCAAAGGAGCTAGCCCATATACGTGTTAAACCTTTACTCAGGTTCCAAGAGTTTTTTTTTCCAGGTGCATAACTATATGCATAAATCTTTTCTTTCGTAGATGAAGTACGGTTGGTTCATCCTCTCGATTGAGGTGTTTTCAAGAATCATGAAAGGTTTGAACGCAGATTGTAATCGTCAAGATACAAATGAGGTTTAAGATGAAATCAAGTGGCAAACTTGAAGAAATGTTTAGTTTCATATGTTATAATCAATATTTTAATTCATTTTAATTGTCCATTGTTATTAGTCCACAGTTAACAGTCCAATAATTCATATATAGTTTAATATATAATATTCGAATTAATTAATACGTATCGTGACCCGTGTACATGTCTCAGACTCGATCACAACTCAAAGTATATATATTATTGTAGAATCGACCTCAACCCTGTATAGCTAACTCGAACATTACTGCATATAGAGTGTCTATGGTTATTCCAAATAATATATATAGATGCGTCGATATGATATGTCAAAACCTTGTATACGTGTCCCGATATTTAAAGTGCGTAAAATAAATAACAGAAATTAAATGACGATAAATAAAATTGCGAGAATTAAAATTGCGATAATTAAATTGCGATAAATAAATGTAATAAAGGATTAACAGTTAGCTAGGAACAGTTAGCTAGGATTTTGTTAGCGTGAATTCTTAACAAAATTTCTCATAGTTAATTTGTTTGTTTCTAACAAATTTTATTTTGTCTAATGTTTTCTTCATTATGCCACTTGTTGGATTCTGATAGGTCAAAATCCAAATATGAAATTGAATGAAAATGGTTATTCTGCGGTGAACGGATTCGTATATCTTGTGAATGTAAGTAAGATAGTAAATAACTATTGAATCTGACTTGAAGAATGTACAGTGTAACTTATTAATGTATAATTTAAATATTCCTCGGGTATTACATACCCGTTAAAATATTTTCACCATTAACAGTTTGTACAAAAGAATTTTTAATTACAATCTTTATGAAAACATATATACATATATATTTTCTTCAGATGTAATCATGGATTTAATGAGTCAATATGATATTAGACTCATTTGAATTACCGTTAGAACAAGAATATATAATCTCTAAAACATTAGAGATTACATAATCGCCATGTCGAACGAAGATAAATGATGTAGAACGTCATGTAGAATGATGATTATGTTCGAGGTGCAGAATGAGATGTTGATGCATGGATTGTTGATGGTACGGGTGGTGTTACTGATGGTACTGTTGGTGCCGATGATGTTGCCGAAGCTGGTATGTTTTGCACTATATTTTCCGAGGCTACAACTCGGGCGCGAAGCTCGTTGACTTCTTCCATTATTCCGGGATGATTGTCGGTAGGAACGAGCGGATGAATAAGGTTTAGAATTGTAGATAGAATATAATCGTGGCGAGATATTTGGGAAATGAGAGAGAAAATGGTATTACGAACAGGTTCGCCGGTAAGTGCTTCAGGTTCTTTGCCAAGAGGGAAATGAGGTGGATGGAAGGGATCGCCTTCTTCGCGTCTCCATTGATTAAGTCAACTACGAACCCATCAGATGAATTGGGGATAGCTGATTGATTGATTCATTCTGGTGACATCGCTTTCGGAGCTTAGGTGAATATCCATGTCGGAATAGCTGTCGGAATAACGATCAGAATATCTATCGAAATCTGAGGGACTCGAACTGGTTGAGGGATTCATCTCGTACGATCAGATGAAGGATTTTCGATAAGAAATAGATTATAGGATGTAGATTAGTACCCTGCAATACATAATTTACATATGCATATATAATACTAAAATCCCATAAGTTACGGAGGAGTCTACGGAAGCTGTTAGGCGAAGGTAACAATAACAGATACACTAAGATATGAATTTATCTATACACTGTCTATGCAATAGAGGTAGTAAGACGTGTCTAGAATTTAAGAATGATAAGCAGGTAATTTTTGACAAGAAATGATAAGTAAAACTTTTGACATGCAGACACGGTCGAAGTCCAGACTCATTAATGTATCCTAACTACTTTCTGTTAGACACACTAATGCAAGACCTGGTTCGCTAAGACCACCGCTCTGATATCACCTCTAATGACCCGTCCTAATCCATCTGGACGAATACATTATATTCGGTTACATCGTGAGGTACTTGACCTCTATATGATACATTTTACAAACATTGCATTCGTTTTTAAAAGACAAACTTTCATTACATCGAAAGTTGACGGCATGCATACCATTTCATAATATATCCAACTATAATTGACTTAATAATAATCTTGAAGAACTCGACGACTCGAATGCAACGTCTTTTGAAATATGTCATGAATGACTCCAAGTAATATCTCTAATATGAGCAAATGCACAGCGGAAGATTTCTTTCATACCTGAGAATAAACATGCTTTCAAATGTCAACCAAAAGGTTGGTGAGTTCATTAGTTTATCATAAAACAATAAAATTCATCATTTTGATAGACCACAAGATTTAAATCCTGCATGGTACAAATGGGCCCGAATCCTATACCCACCTGTAATGTACATGCGATATCTTTTAAATACAGTACACCTTTCTTGTGTACGAAATCATCTTTCATAAATTTTATTAACCGTACACATATCTCGTGCACAAAAATAACATACACATAACCTGTGTATAAAATCATTCTCTCGATACATAACATTCATTTCGATTATATTGCTCAACATGGTAACCGACCTTAACATATAATGCGCATCAATAATATCCCCAAAACAGAACCTCTCGTCTGTATAATAATAATAATCTTCGAAGTACTAAACACCACGCCCACTAGCTCTTTCGTCTAGTGAACATTCTGGGTGGGGGTGTTAAACCCGGTAGCTACCTTTAGGATTTGCGTGAATTAGGGCCATACCCGATTCTAATTCTTAGGTTACCAAGCAATAATAATCAGGGGAAAATATTCACAACAATTAGTGGCAATTATCACGTCCAACTAATTCAATAATAATCCACAGAACTTCTGTCTGCATAATAATTCATTCGAGGAATGTTTTGCTTGTGTCTATCTCGTCAAACGTTTATAAAAGCATTTCATGTATTCGCAGTTCAAAATATATTTCAAAAGCATTTAATAATGCAGTTATAAAAACAGCGCATGTATTCTCAGTCCCAAAAATATAAAGAGTAAAAGGGAATCAAATGAACTCACAATACGATATTTTGTAGTAAAAATATGCATATGACGAAACCGAACAATGCAGGGTTAGCCTCGGATTCACGAACCAATATCAAATATATATATTAACACATATCACATTTAATTAACTAAGTTTACTTATATTTTATAATGTATTAAGTTTAATATCTTTATATATATAATTACATTAATACTTATAATATGTTATATTTTAATTAATGTTCTATCAATATGTATGATAATATATTAGTTAATATATTAAAACACTTTAGTATGTAATATTAGTATACTTGTAATATATTTTTATATAAATATCATTTGTTTGTTAAAATAATAATCATAATAATATTAAATTAATAATAATAATACTTTTGTTATTAATCATTAACCATAATAATAATACTAATACTTGTAGAAAGATACTAATACTATTATTTATGAAAGTAATAATAGATTGTATTATTTTCATAATAATAATAATAATAATAATAATAATAATAATAATACTAATAATAATAATAATAATACTAAAATTGTTAAAATTAATAATAGTAGTAATAATATTAATAATACTTATAATAATAATAATGATAATAATGATTATAATATTTATAAATATGATAATACTAACAATAATAACTAAGATACCAATAATAACATTAATAAAACTAATATTAACAATAATAATAATAATAGTAATAATAATAATAATAATTTTTAAAAATTGAAAACTACCTCAAACGATTTCTTAAAAAGAAATGCCTTAGACGGGACTCGAACCCATGACCTCTCGTCCACCCAACATAACCCCAAACCATTGTTCTGCTATAGCTTTTCTAAATTAATACCCCATATAATTATTATAACTCGCTTTCTGATTCATCTTTCCATAACCTGGCCTATTTTCCTTTGGCCCAACAACGTTTAAGAAACCCAATTATCAAATTATGGTAAGCCCATCTATTGTGGATTAATGTCGACAGAAAGAAGGAAAAAAATATGAAACAGAAACGATTTACTATATGGTTCGGTTAAAAAAAATGAACCGAAATAGGGTTTGAGAAGTGGGGAAGCCATATCCTCCATTATCATCATACTTCATTCTTTAATATCATCGTTTACAGTCTCATCACCATTTTCACTGTTCATCGTCACTTTCATCACATTCATCATTTATTATCAAGAAGGCTTTCGGTTTGTACATGTTTGAGTTGTAGAGCAGAAAACAATAAACAGCGAAAAGTAGAACTAGTCAATAGTAGGAGTTGCAAGGCTGTTTTGGGAGGTGAAAGGTGGTGTTTGGGTGACGACGTGAACCAGTAACCGGAACAGTAGCATAAGTAATAACATTTGATGATGGCTCATGGGTTGAACCCATGGACAGAAGCGAGCCGAAACAGGAATTATTGTAGATGTAGCAGCGGTTCCCATGGTGGTGGTTGGTGTTTAAAATTAAACCGGAGCAACAGGTTGATTTGTTTGTAGATATGGCGGATGTCACAGATTGAAAATGAACAATAGTCTGTAGTAGCTTAAATGTTGGGTTGTGTTTGTGGTTCGTCAGAAATAGGAAGAAAATAGAAAAATGGAGGTACGGGGTTGTCAAGCTTTAGGATAGAAAACTAAAAGATGATTAAGGTGGCGAGGGTTTGTTCATGGTGAGGTTTTCGAATGGCAAAAACAGTAGCAATAGATATAGGAACAAATGGTGACGTTTTATTCATAGTGGGGTGAAGGTGTGGTTTTGGTTTAAATATCAAGACAGAAGCAACAAGTATATGGTGGTGAAGGTTGGTTATCTCGGACAGAGCACAGGACGTAGCAGCGATGGTGTTTGCTTTCAGTTTTAGTCGAATAGAAACTGAAAAGAGGGAGAAGGTGATGTGGTTGTTCACAAGGTGATCGAAGTAGTTGTCAATTGTGATCGTGGTATGATGATGAAGCTAGGTGATTTGTTTGATCGAATGTGAAACCAAAACAAAAATGTAAATGTCTTGAAGTGGGTTTGATCAAGATTGCATATGCATGTATATATATCCATCTATCTATCTGTCATCTATAACTATATATCATAATAATAATAATAATAGTTTAACAATAATAACACAAGTGGTTATGATAAACAACTGGCAACATAATAATAATTAATACTCATTGAAATTTAAACGTGCATCAATTAGTAATCTCTACCGACCTGTATCGTGTCCATTGCTAAACAGTTGTCGTATAAAAGTGTTCCTAAAAATTTCAAACTTTTAGATTAAATATATTTAATTATTTCACTCATTAACTGTTTGAAACCTGATCAAAAAGATTCGATAATTATTTATTTTCTGTTCCAATTTATATGTACGGAGTACTAAAACTCAAACTAAAAAGGTAAAAAATATTTTTGTCAAATCTGTAATCTTCGTAATCGATTTACATTCCAACTTTTATCTTAATCCATCATATATATGTATTAGATCTATATGAACACTAAAGAAATGCCAACAGGGTATTACAATTGTTTACTATTTAAGCTCGAAATCATTTATTTTCCATATACTATATGTATATATAAATACATTTTAATATCAGGCTTTATTATATAACTAAATATATATATATTTTCAAATAAATATATTTACAATTAACATTAATGTGTGTGTGTGTGTGTGTGTGTGTGTATGTATATATATATATATATATATATATATATATATATATATATATATATATATATATATATATATATATATTACAAATAGTTGTTCGTAAATCGTCGAAGGCAGTCGAAGGTCAATTGAATATATGAAACAGTTCAAAAATTTTTGAGACTCAACCTTACAGACTTTGCTTATCGTGTCAAAAATATTAAATCGTATCGAGAGTTTGGTTTAAAATTAGTCGAAATTTTCCGGGTCACTACAATATTCTATACTAAGAAAGGTGATAATATTTAGACTTAAAATTTCTAAGTTAAAAATATATATAATATAATCGATTTTCAAAACATGTCATGCATGTTTATCTTTGTTTTTATCATGACCAAAAAATTATTAACGTCCACCATATTTGATTAAGTTTATTATTATTAAATCAATTCATGTAGATCGATACATCAATTTTGCTTTTAAGTAACCAAAATGTGAATTTTCTTTTCAAATAACATTAATGGTGAATCATTTGTATTTATTAATATGGATATTTTAATTTAAAATTATTATTAAACACAAGTGCATTTGTAATTTATATTTGGTTTTTTATTAAAAATTTATTCGTGTGTTACATTATGTACATTTAATATACTTTTATAATTTGCAATAAATATACAAATATATAAGGTAACTATTAAATATTCAATAGAAAGTATCATTTTAGGGGGATGATTCTCACACACACTTTTTTGATCCTCACACACCAATTGAGTATTATTAGAAGAGCAAAATGTTAAAATAGGTGTGTGAGGATCAAAAAAATGTGTGTGAGAATCATCCCCCATCATTTTACCATTCCTAACATTATTATATTACTAAATTTACTTTTTTAAAATAACCCTCAACTTTGATCAAAATACAAATCAGCCCCCGAAACTTTGAAATCACTATTCCTTACATTATTATATTACCAAAATTCACTTTTTAAAAATAACCACTCAACTTTGCTCAAAATACAAAGCGAATGACCCCCCAACTTTGATCAAAATACAAATCGGCCCCCCAACCCGAAACTATGAATTCACTATTCCTAACATTATTATATTACCAAAGTCCACTTCTTCAAAATAACCACTCAACTTTGCTCAAAATACAAATCGAATGACCCCCAACTTTGGTCAAAATACAAATCGGCCCCCCAATCAGAATTTCCAAAAAAAAAAAAAAAAATTCTTACGGGACATATCTTCTCGCTCGACGCGAGTTAAATTTTCCCAACAATACCATTGAACTCGAAATAATTTTACGAACACAACGCAACTAACTACTCACAAAACGGATGCCTTTTAAAAAACGCCAAATGGTTTGGGCCACCTTTCATACACATTGCTTTTTTCCCTCCATTAGGGTCTGCTTTGGAGTTCCGCTGCGAAGCGCGAGCTCCTTAACTTGTTTGTATTTATTAATATGGATATTTTAATTTAAAATTATTATCAAACACAAGTGCATTTGTAATTTATATTTGGTTTTTTATTAAAAATTTGTTCGTGTGTTACATTATGTACATTTAATATACTTTTATAATTTGCAATAAATATACAAATATATAAGGTAACTATTAAATTAAACTAGTCCGGGTCCGGCCCGCGCGGTGCCGCGAGGGTTCATATTTAACGTAGCTTTATGTATTTACAGAAGGGAAAACGGCCCATGTGTTAAGCGTCGTTGTTGCTGTTGTCATCTTTAGTGTTTTTTAAAATCTGCCCGGTTCGAACGTAGTTAGTTTCGTTTTGTTGATAAAATTATTTCGAGTCTAACGGTGCTGTCGGAAAAATATAACTCGCGGCGATCAGGAAGATACGGGCTGTCATTGTTTTTAGCGTTTTTTTAAAAAGTGTCCGTTTCAAAAGTACTTTTTATCGTTTTGTTCATAAAATTATTTCGAGTTTGACGCTCATGTTGAAAAAATTTAACTCGCGGCGAGCGGAAAGATACGGGCTGTCGTTGTGTTTACCGTTTTTTGAGAAGTGTCCGTTTCGCGTATAGTTAGTTCCGTTGGGTTCTTAAGATTTTTTTGAGTTGAACGGTGGTCTCGAAAAAATTTAACTCGTACCGAGCGAGAAGATATGGCCCGTTATAAATTCGGGTAGAATTAATTTCTTTTATTTTAATAAAATTATATATTTACACTTTTTATCCTTGAAAAAGTGTAAACTTGAGGGGCCGTTGTGTAAATATAATCGAAGTTGATGGACCGTTTGTAATGTGAACGCAAACTCAAAACGACAGTCGGATATAACTGAAACTACGAAAACGGGCACCACATTTAGTATATAAAGTATTAGTATTAATTAATACAATAAATATTAAATATAAATGTTAACTTTTAAAAATAATGAACTTATACATTTTAAGGTGTCTCATAAGGCACGCATTAGTAAACTCATATATTATAAAAGATGGGGAGAGAGTGTGTGAGAGAGAGGGTGAGGAGAGAGAGAGAGAGTGAGTGAGTGAGTGAAGTGAGCAAACATGGCGACACGACAAGAACTCGAGAGCGGTACAACGGAAGACTTCAAGATCGATTAACAAGCCTTTTCGGAATTCACTTGACATCATTCATGTTCTTCAACTTCCCGGACATGTGGTCGGTTACGGATCTATGGAAGGTGTTCAAACCACATGGTGACTTACGAGATATCTATATGGCAGGTAAGAGGCTGCATAATGGTAGTAGATTCGCCTTTGCAAGATTTGGCAATGTGAACAACATTGAACAACTGTTAGGTACATTGGAAAAGATTACCTTCGATGGTAATCCAATCAGGATATTCAAAGCTAGAGAAAGAGAGAATGTTGAACACAATGGGTTTAACCTGGGTGGGATTAACCAGGGCCGAAATAACCAAAGTTTCAATTCCTTCAACCATCACAACCAGCAATTCAACACCTTCAGAGATGAGAGAAATTTTAGGGAAGTTGTCAGAGAACCACAGGAGGATCTAAGGGTAAAACTCAAGAAATTGCAGGAGGAAAGAGAAGATCTCAGAAGCAAACTAGATAGATTGAAGGCTGAAAAGAAGGAGTGTACTACGGGTGTGGGTGAAGATAATGGTATGATTTACAGAGATGGCAGAACCTTCAAATTAAATAATGAGCTTCGCAACCTTGATTTACATGAGAGATCAGTCTTGTGTTAAATTAAGGGGGTAGAATACCTACAGTTATTCGAAGATCTCTGTAAAGCAGAAGGCATGGTTAACTTTTCTATAAAATACTTGGGTGGCCTAACTATCATGTTATGATGCGAATCTCCTGTTAGTGCAAAGTCATTGATAGACAACAAAAACCATGGCATCCATAAATGGTGTAATAAAGTTTGGGCGCCTAAAGATCAGCACTGGGCACCTGGAAGATTAGCTTGGGTGGATATTAGAGGTGTACCAACACTCCATTAGAACGAAGACACTTTCAGATCTATTGCATCCTGGTGGGGTAGGATACTAGAACTGGAAAATTGAAATATCGAAGATAAGAATCAAAACTTAATCTCGGACAAAGTCTTAATTCATGCTCGTATCAATACGGGGCTCATAGATGGCTGGGTCAATCTTTCTTATGATAATGGATTAACTTATGTGTCCGTTAAAGAAGATAGGAGCAGAATTGTGGAGATGGTCTTCGAACAACAAGGGTTCCAGGAAGATAACAAATCCAATCCGGTTGAAGAAAATGAAGAGGAGGGTGATGATACAGTGGATGAAGATGACGAGGGCATTGAGGATAGTTATGATTATTCGAATGATGAAAACAATTTTTTCAATCTTGAGAGAGAAAATTCAGATCAGCAACGATCCCATGACAATAACGATGGCGAGTATGACCGGAAAACACAAGAACATGATCGGGTAAACCATGTACGTGATCGGAATATTCCTTGTCCGGTGGTAGAAGATGAAGAGTCTGGGTGTTGGAACCTAGGTAACCTATTCCAAAGCAATCATGATGAAGCGTGCATAGGAAATACCAACGAAGCAGTTCCCGAAACCCCATTTAATACGGTTAATAATTCCCTATGAGCAGCTGCCCAAAAAATTGCGGTTAACCCTACCAGCCTAGATAAGGTGGGGTCAGGTTACCTAGATACGACGGTTCCTTGTACAAACAAAACAGTACACCATGATTTAAACCAAGTCCCCAACATAAGCCCAATCTCGAGAAGCCCAATTAGAAAGTTTAATATTGAGCTGGATCATGCTGATAAGTTAAGCCTACAGAAGGCAAATAGTCCACAAAGCCAGTAAGTGGACATGTCTGATGTTGGGCCGAACGTCAACCATGTTGTTGGGCCGAATACAAAGAATACTCACGATGGTGGGCTGGTCCAGGATGTCAGGAAAACTAACACAAGTAAACCTAAGAATAAAAAAGGGGGATCACGTGATAAACCAAAGGGGGATTGAATAAAAGAGATTGTTGCTTCTCTAGTATTCGACGGTGGAAAACTTCTTCACGGATGATGAACCTTAAAAACGCTGCAAGATAAACCCAAGATAATCAACCAATTCGTTCACAATGCACTTCGTGTGTAACCTCAAGTTTAAAATCGCATTCGATTCCAAAAAAGGCAAAATCTTCTAATAGCAATGTGGCAAGAGGAAAAGGATCAACAGGCACCTACGGTTCAATCAATTCGGAGGGGGTTCACGAATTTGGACAGAAATTCGGATTAAAGTGGCAGAAGAAGCCACTTAAGTTGGCGTGAATTCATCCAACAAGCTAAAGTAGGGAAATCAGGTGGGTTACTGCTAATATGGGAAACTAATGTTTTCGAAGCTATCGACACCATTATTATTGATCGGGCAATTGGGATTCAGGGTAAATGGAGGAATAATGGGGTCGCGTTCAATGTTGTCAATGTATATGGCCCACATGATGATGCGGAAAAAATTAGATTGTGGGCTTCACTTTCTCAGATTCTATCAGAACAAGAGGAGGCATGGGTAATATGCGGTGACTTTAACGAAGTGCGCAACCAAAACGAGCATTTCAACTGTGAATTTGTGGATTATCGGGCACAAAGATTCAATGATTTTATCTCATCAAACAACCTTATAGATATCCCACTAGGTGGAAGATTAGTCACGCGAGTTAGTGATGACGGGATGAAATTCAGTAAACTTGATCGTTTCCTTATTTCCGAAAATTTTCTATTATTATGGGATAGTCTCTCGTCCGTGGCTTTAGAAAGAAATGAGTCGGACCATTGTCCGATTGTTCTAAAAGATGAGGAGAACGACTACGGGCCAAAATCCTTCAAAATTTTCGATGTTTGGCTCGATGAAGAGGGTGTTGACAAAATAATTCTTGATGCGTGGAGAGCTGGGACTGACCCGACACAACGTCCTGCCACAAATTGTGTTGGTGTGCGAAAAGACAGATTATTCATGAACAAGCTTAAGGTTGTGAAGAATACACTTAGAATGTGGAGTAAAGATAAATTTGGGCAACTTGACCAAAAAATAGAAATGCATAAAAGTGTGGCCAATCTGTTGGAGTTAATGGCAGAACATAAACCACTCTCTTCAGAAGAGTATGATAGTTGGAGAAATGCAAGAAAAAGGTGGCTTGAAAAATAAAAAATCAAAACCGAGATGCTAAAGCAAAAGGCCCAGGTTAGATGGGCCCTTGAAGGTGACGAGAACACTAGGTTCTTCCACTCGATTATTGGGCACAGGTACACAAGATGTAACATTAGGGGTCTTATCATTAATGGAACGTGGAATGACAACCCGAACGATGTTAAAACTGAAGCTTTTAGGCACTTCAGTAATATCTTTCGAGAACCTATTGAGTTGAGACCCTCGATGGAGGATTTATGCTTCCCGGTGATTTCAAATGATGAGGCAGCTTCGTTGGAATGTAGATTTCTTGAGTTCGAAATTCGTGATGCTATCAACGATTGTGGTAGCACGAAAGCCCCGGGGCCGGATGGATTCAACATGAGGTTTTTTAAGAATTTCTGGGATGTAATCAAAGGTGACTTAGTTAAAGCTATCAATTGATTTTGGGATAAGGGGAAATATCGAGAGGGTGTAATTCGTTGTTTGTTACTCTCGTTCCTAAAAAATTGGATCCTTCAGGACTTGGTGATTTCAGACCGATTAGCTTAATAGGTAGCTACTACAAGATTGTAGCCAAATTATTATCTAATCGACTTCGCAAGGTGTTACCTACCCTAGTAGACGTCGAGCAAAGTGCTTTTTTAAAGGGGAGATTCATTCTTGATGGTTTGTTGATCGCGAATGAGACGGTTGAATATCTCAAAGAGAAGCATAAGAAAGGATTTTTCTTTAAAGTCGATTTTGAAAAGGCCTTTGATAGTCTAAACTGGAACTTCCTCCTTGAAGTTATGAAGTCTATGAGATTTGGCATTAAATGGAGGAAATGGATCTTGGCTTGTCTTAAGTCAGCATCGGTGTCTTTACTAGTTAACGGTTCTCCCACTAACGAGTTCTCATTAGGTAGAGGCGTTAGGCAAGGTGACCTTTTATCGCCTTTTCTCTTCATTTTAACAGCGGAAGGGTTGAACATTCTAACCAAAGCAGCTCTAGGAAAGGGCCTCTTCAAAGGTATTGAAGTTGGTAACGACAAAGTCCTCATCTCCCACTTACAATATGCAGATGATACTATGTTTTTTGGAGAATGGAGTCGGTTGAATGCTTGTAACTTGATGAATCTTCTCAAATGTTTCGTGCTTACCTTGGGTCTTAAAATAAACTTACATAAGAGTTGTGTCTATGGAATTGGTATTGAGCATGGTGAACTTGAAATTCTTTCGAATCATATGGGTTGTCAAGTTTGAAGATTCCCCTTTGTATACCTTGGTGTAACACCGGCCATTTTTTTTTTTTTAAATACACAGCGGAAGACTTTATTAACAAACACAATATAAGTCACGTCATTACGTTTAAGTTTACACAACGGTGTTACGTTATCACAAAACATTATTTATACAAAAGTCCACATCAGAGTTGGGTTGTCAAACATGTCTTCTGCATCAATACCCATCCCATCTAGCAGTACCTAAACCTGCAAAGGGGGAAACATGTGGGGGATTAGCGCACCGCTAAGTGAATGAAATCTATCTAACAGATATAGCTTAAGCCACACACAAGCTATATACTAACAACAACACTTGCTAACTACCAACTAGCATACAATAAGACAATACGAGGATCGGCGGCTTGTACGAGCACACAACTCCCAGCTGATCGGGCCTGAGTCTACCGATAGTCCCTGCTACTCAATTCACAGTATAGTTATCCAGATGCAGGGGATGCATCATTCACACTATACTCCACAATCAGTAGCCTATAGACCCAACCTCCCCTAGGCACGGTTGACCTCATACGGACTCTAACCTCTCCTAGGCACGGTCTCGAGTCCCCAGTCTCCCTAGGCCCGACTGTGCCATTCACACAGTGTACAGATAATTCACATACAACATCAGGCAAACGATATTATTCTATCATGGCAATTCCTACACTATGCATGGTAAAAGAGTCAACCACAGTAGCATGATATGCTACTTAAACTCTATCCGTAGATAGACCCACTCACCAATTACCAGCAACTGCTCAGTTATTATTTCTGAGCTTCTTCCTTGTCCTTATCTCCTGAGAACAACAAAAACCAAGTTAGAATAGTGTTCCCATCAAGATTAGACACACTGACAGCGAATTATAGCAAATTCATAAAAAAATGCGTCCGCTAAAATTTTCATGCTTAACACTTATGCACTTTCAAAATTTACATCCTGAACACCAAAATATAAACGGGCAGCATAACGGCTAGAAAAAGGCACTTTGGTAAAACATTCTGCCCTGGACACACAGTCGGTCGACTGTCTCCTCAATCGGTCGAATGACATAGACAGTCGGTCGACTGTTGACACAACCGGTCGACTGACTTTCCCAATCGGTCGACTTATTTGGTATCACCACAATCGGCCGAAAGTCGAACTCAATCGGTCGGTTCACTAGCCAGTCGGTCGACTGTCGACCGACAGTCGGCCGACTGTGTTCATCATCTGTAGATTCTGAACACAACCTACGGACTTCAAGCTAAATTCACCAAAACTCGATCTAGAGCTCGTTTTCGACACCAAAACTTACCACAACTCAATTACTACATGTTATAGACTATAAACCCACAAAGTTTTGACCATAAGAACATCAAATCCATGGATTTTGACACAAAATTAAGCTTATGAACAAATACACTTAAAAACACCATTTTAACACTAAATTGATCATGAAAGCTCATGATTCATACCTTAAAAGAATCAGTAGAGTGTAAAGAACGTGATTTCAAGACCAATTCGAGCTCAAGATCAACAATGGAGAATTAGGGTTTGGTTAGGTGGGAGGGATGAAGGTACGGGGTGTTTGGGAAAATTCCAGAAATGGAAAGAAGAAGGCAGTACACTAGTCACATATTTGGGATTAATTCCCACACTGTGAAACACACGGGTATTTACCAGTTATCTGATATCTTTCGTACAGGATTAGGTAACCCAAACGAGGTCCAAATAAAATAAACAAACCTGTTCTGGGACCCTTGTCACAAACTGGTCACAACACAATTATAATAAAACACTAATAAAATAATTAAAATAAAAATCACTTAAGACTAAGCACAAACCCTAAGGGCAAAAATAGTCCACTTACAACTAGCCCGGGTTTCAGTCTGTTACAAATCCACCCCCCTTAAGGAGATTCTGTCCTCGGAATCTGGTCTTGGTCAAACAAATGAGGGTAGCATTTTCTCATCAACTCTTCCGTTTCCCACGTAAGATTAGATCCCAAACTGTGTTTCCACTCAATCAACACCATCGGAATCTCTTTCTTTCTCAGCTTAGTCACCTTTTGGTCAATCACACGGACCGGCTCTTCCACCAATTTCTTATTCAAATCGACCCTTAAATCTTCTAAAGGAAGAAGTTGTGTTTCATCGTCGACTTTTCACTTACGAAGATAACATACGTTGAATGTATTATGAATACCAGCTAACTCTGGCGGAAGATCTAACACCACAGTCTGATCATTCAACACTTCACTGATCGGAAACGGACCAATAAATCTCGGTGCTAACTTACCACGTTTACCGAATCTGATAACCCCTTTCCACGGCGAAACTTTCAGATACACTCGTTCACCCACATTAAAGGTTACCGGACGTCTACGCGGATCAGCATACATTTTCTGCCTATCTCTAGCGGCTTTCAACTTTTCTCTCGCAATTGCAACTTTTTCAGCTGTCATTTGAACAATTTCGGGACCTGCAAACTGCTTCTCCCCGGCTTCTAACCAACAAGTCGGAGTTCTGCAACGACGACCATACAACATTTCATAGGGCGGCATTCCTATACTCGAATGATATGAATTATTATACGCGAATTCGACCAACGGTAAATGTGTATCCCACGAACCACCGTATTCTAACACACAAGCCCTTAACATATCCTCCAAAGTCTGTATCGTTCTTTCACTCTGACCATCTGTCTGAGGATGATAAGCTGTACTTAAATTCACACGTGTACCCAAATTCTGTTGAAGACTGTTCCAAAAATTCGACACAAATCTGGAATCTCTGTCTGAAACGATCGATAACGGCACACCATGTCGACTAACTATTTCTTTCACATACAAATCGGCTAACTCACTTAACGAAGCTGTTTCACGAGTAGCAAGAAAATGAGCACTCTTAGTTAGGCGATCCACTATTACCCAAATCATATCATATCTTTTCTGAGTTTGAGGTAATTTGGTCACAAAATCCATCGTTATATGTTCCCATTTCCACTCTGAAATCTGTAACTGACGTAACGAACCATAAGGTTTCTGATGTTCGGCCTTCACTTGAGCACATATATGACACTTTTCGACATAACGGGCGATATCTGATTTCATTTTTGGCCACCAATATACTATTTTCAAATCATGATACATCTTATTACTACCCGGATGTACTGTCAATCTGGATTTATGAGCTTCCGTCATGATTAAATCCCTCAAATCTCCAAGCTTAGGCACCCAAACACGATTGTTTAAAGTCTTTAGTCCACGTGAGTCATCAATTAAGTCCACTTTTCGTTTGGTCATTTGTTCAGATTTAATATGTTCGTCCTCTAGAGCACAGGCCTGAACGGTTCTTAAGCTGTTAATCAAATCTAAAGTTATATTCAAACGAAGAAATTTCACATTTTCACTTGACTTTTTACGACTTAGCGCATCTGCAACCACATTTGCCTTACCCGGATGATATTTAATTTCACAATCATAATCTTTGATCAACTCTTGCCCCCGTCTCTGACGCATATTCAATTCTTTCTGTGAGAAGATATATTGCAAACTCTTATGATCTGTACAAATAACACAATGAGTTCCATACAAATAGTGTCTCCACAGTTTCAAAGCA
The DNA here is from genome assembly GCF_046630445.1 of Rutidosis leptorrhynchoides. Classification (NCBI taxonomy): domain Eukaryota; kingdom Viridiplantae; phylum Streptophyta; class Magnoliopsida; order Asterales; family Asteraceae; genus Rutidosis; species Rutidosis leptorrhynchoides. The sequence goes on along the minus strand of NC_092335.1, from coordinate 49,933,406 downwards.
AACACTACTGCAGCCATTTCAAGATCATGCACTGGATAATTCTTCTCATGAACTTTCAACTGTCGCGAGGCGTAGGCGATTACTTTATCTCTCTGCATTAAGACACAACCCAACCCAGCATATGATGCATCACAGTATACCACGAAGTCGTCTGAACCTTTTGGTAAAGCTAACACTGGTGCCTGACACAGTAGCTGTTTCAAAATCTGAAAAGCCTTTTCCTGTTCATCAGTCCATCGAAAGGCTACATCTTTACGAGTCAACTTAGTCAATGGACCCGCTATTTTGGAGAAATCTTTGATAAATCTGCGATAATAACCAGCCAATCCCAGAAAACTCTTAATCTCAGTCGGAGTCCTCGGAGAATTCCAATTCATTACCGCTTCTATCTTTGTCGGATCAACTTTTATACCCTCGGTACAAATCACATGACCCAAAAACTGCACTTCACGTAACCAAAATTCACACTTTGAAAATTTTGCAAATAGTTGCTCACGTTTTAACAAGTTCAAAACCAACCTCAGATGTTCAGCATGTTCACTCTCTATTTTCGAATACACCAATATGTCATCAATAAACACAATCACAAACTTATCTAAGAATGGACGACACACTCTATTCATTAGATCCATGAAGACTGCTGACGCATTCGTCAACCCAAAAGGCATGACAAGAAATTCATAATGACCATACCTTGTTCTTAACGCTGTTTTCGGTATATCTGATTCAGCAACACGAACCTGATGATATCCGGATCATAAGTCTATCTTAGAAAAGAATGAAGCACCCTGTAACTGATCGAACAAATCATCTATTCGAGGTAACGGATACTTATTCTTCACAGTTCTTTTGTTCAATTCACGATAATCAATACACATACGCATTGACCCATCTTTCTTTTTAACAAACAATACCGGAGCACCCCACGGTGAAGAACTCGGTCGGATAAACCCACGATCTAATATTTCTTGAATCTGTGACATCATTTCACGGATTTCAGACGGCGCTAATCGGTATGGAGCTTTTGCAACTGGAGTTGTTCCATGAACCAACTCAATCTTATATTCGACTTCCCTTACCGGCGGCAGACCTGGTAACTCATCTGGGAACACTTCGGGAAATTCTGATACTACTGGAATATCGGCCACAGTTCTCTTTTCTTTCTTCGCATCAATCACATACGCAAGAAACGAATCACAACCCTTTTCCATCGACTTTGTCGCTTTCATCATGGTTATCAACGGAAAATTATACCCTCCCCGCTCCCCTCGGGCCACAACACGGGTTCCATCGGTCGAACGAAAGGTAATCATTTTCCTATCACACTTAATATTAGCCCTAAGCGAGCTCAACCAATCCATTCCTAGTACTACATCAAAGCTAGGAATAGGTAACACTAAACAAGTCACCGGGAAAGACTTCCCTTCGATCTCTATACAAACCCCAGTCACATAGGTTGTGACGGGTGTGGTCTTACCATCAGCTACTTCTACACTAACCGGCTTGGGTAACATAGTAGCTGGTAAATTCAACTTAGCATAGAAATCTAGGGACATAAAACACCTATTGGCACCACAATCAAACAATACGCGAGCAGGTATTGAGTTGATTAGAAACATACCGGTGATTACTTCGTCGGTTGCCACAGCATTTTCCACCGACATCTGAAAAGCTCTAGCCTCTGCTGTTGGAGGGTTCTTCCTCTTCTGCCCACTCGAGGCAGTTGACCCTCCAGCTGATGCTGAACGTGCCCCTGCCCCTGCCCCTGCCCCGGAACTACCACTCTTCGACGGACAACTAATTGCACGATGCCCTGGTTTGTGACAACTCCAACACACACTATTCGGATACGGGCATGCTGAAGACTCATGCCCAACAACACCACACTTTAAGCATCTTCTTGTAGCCTCAGAACACTGGCCACTGTGAGAAGATCGACACGTGTGACACCAATTCCCTTTACCTGATCCAGATCCAGTACTACTCTGACCACTTTTACCCTTCGATTTAAACCCACTAGACTTCTTAAATTTAGATCCTGATTGACCAGATACTTGTCCACCTTGTTGTAGCACATTACCAAACATTCTGTTTCTGGCGGCCTGAACATCACTTTCTACCATCTTAGCCATCACAACCGCTTGAGACAACGACGTAGCCGTTCTAACAAAAGTTCGGTACTCTAGCAAAATGATATTAACAAAATGTTGTATACGAGACGCTTCGTCTGGAACCCACTGTTGTACAAACCTTAGTTTATCCATATACTTCTCTACTACCTCGTCGATCGTCATTTGAGGTGTCATCTTCATTTCAAGAAACTCAGTCTTGATTCGGTTCATATCAAATGGATTACAATATTGTTCACACACCTTCCCATGAAACTGCTCCCATGTGATCATACTCACTTGCTCTTTTGGTATACTAGAAATCAAAGAATCCCACCAAATCATAGCCCTACCTTTCAACAGTCTACTAGCATATGTTACCTTCAGCTCGGGTTCACACTGACACGCTTCAAATACCCTTTCAACTTCTCGCAACCAATTAAGAGTTACAGTCGGATCAGTACTTCCAGAGAAATCAGAGGGTTTGCAATCACGGAAGTTCTTATACGTACATCTTTTGGGTGGTTGCATGTAAGGTTGATGGAACATTTGCATTTGGTATGGATTCATCATCATGGGATTTTGGTAAGTAAAAGTGTTTTGCGGTGGCATATAATATTGGTTAGGTATTTGATTCTGAAACTGGTTCTGGTGCACATTAGGTATCGTTTGGGATTGCGCGGTTGGGAATCCAGGTGGTGTATCATCATTTCCAGAATGCCTTGCCAATTCAAGCTCATTAATTTTGTCCTCAGCCTCTTTTAGCTTACTTTCTAATTGAAGGATGTAACTATTCTGATCATCATCAGACTCAACACCCTCTTCTGGTGCTCTAAATGTTCCGGGGTTAGATGGGCCAGTTGCATTTCTATCAGACATACCTGTGCTACAAAACAGCTCACACAAAAGCTTAGTGGATAACAGTTAGTTCAATCACAACTAACACACGTATATCCTATTTTCACTTAGCCCCCCACTCCCACAGACATGTTTGACTTGCCTCAGGGTTTGGGAACAAAGTACGCGCACGCAATTGCTGCCAAACCATGCTCTGATACCAACTTGTAACACTGGCCATTTTTTTTTTAAATACACAGCGGAAGACTTTATTAACAAACACAATATAAGTCACGTCATTACGTTTAAGTTTACACAACGGTGTTACGTTATCACAAAACATTATTTATACAAAAGTCCACATCAGAGTTGGGTTGTCAAACATGTCTTCTGCATCAATACCCATCCCATCTAGCAGTACCTAAACTTGCAAAGGGGGAAACATGTGGGGGATTAGCGCACCGCTAAGTGAATAAAATCTATCTAACAGATCACAAACTTATCTAAGAATGGACGACACACTCTATTCATTAGATCCATGAAGACTGCTGACGCATTCGTCAACCCAAAAGGCATGACAAGAAATTCATAATGACCATACCTTGTTCTGAACGCTGTTTTCGGTATATCTGATTCAGCAACACGAACCTGATGATATCCGGATCGTAAGTCTATCTTAGAAAAGAATGAAGCACCCTGTAACTGATCGAACAAATCATCTATTCGAGGTAACGGATACTTATTCTTCACAGTTCTTTTGTTCAATTCACGATAATCAATACACATACGCATTGACCCATCTTTCTTTTTAACAAACAATACCGGAGCACCCCACGGTGAAGAACTCGGTCGGATAAACCCACGATCTAATAGTTCTTGAATCTGTGACATCATTTCACGGATTTCAGACGGCGCTAATCGGTATGGAGCTTTTGCAACTGGAGTTGTTCCATGAACCAACTCAATCTTATATTCGACTTCCCTTACCGGCGGCAGACCTGGTAACTCATCTGGGAACACTTCGGGAAATTCTGATACTACTGGAATATCGGCCACAGTTCTCTTTTCTTTCTTCGCATCAATCACATTCGCAAGAAACGAATCACAACCCTTTTCCATCGACTTTGTCGCTTTCATCATGGTTATCAACGGAAAATTATACCCTCCCCGCTCCCCTCAGGCCACAACACGGGTTCCATCGGTCGAACGAAAGGTAATCATTTTCCTATCACACTTAATATTAGCCCTAAGCGAGCTCAACCAATCCATTCCTAGTACTACATCAAAGCTAGGAATAGGTAACACTAAACAAGTCACCGGGAAAGACTTCCCTTCGATCTCTATACAAACCCCAGTCACATAGGTTGTGACGGGTGTGGTCTTACCATCAGCTACTTCTACACTAACCGGCTTGGGTAACACAGTAGCTGGTAAATTCAACTTAGCATAGAAATCTAGGGACATAAAACACCTATTGGCACCACAATCAAACAATACGCGAGCAGGTATTGAGTTGATTAGAAACATACCGGTGATTACTTCGTCGGTTACCACAGCATTTTTCACCGACATCTGAAAAGCTCTAGCCTCTGCTGTTGGAGGGTTCTTCCTCTTCTGCCCACTCGAGGCAGTTGACCCTCCAGCTGATGCTGAACGTGCCCCTGCCCCTGCCCCGGAACTACCACTCTTCGACGGACAACTAATTGCATGATGCCCTGGTTTGTGACAACTCCAACACACACTATTCGGATACGGGCATGCTGAAGACTCATGCCCAACAACACCACACTTTAAGCATCTTCTTGTAGCCTCAGAACACTGGCCACTGTGAGAAGATCGACACGTGTGACACCAATTCCCTTTACCTGATCCAGATCCAGTACTACTCTGACCACTTTTACCCTTCGATTTAAACCCACTAGACTTCTTAAATTTAGATCCTGATTGACCAGATACTTGTCCACCTTGTTGTAGCACATTACCAAACATTCTGTTTCTGGCGGCCTGAACATCACTTTCTACCATCTTAGCCATCACAACCGCTTGAGACAACGACGTAGCCGTTCTAACAAAAGTTCGGTACTCTGGCAAAATGATATTAACAAAATGTTGTATACGAGACGCTTCGTCTGGCACCCACTGTTGTACAAACCTTAGTTTATCCATATACTTCTCTACTACCTCATCGATCGTCATTTGAGGTGTCATCTTCATTTCAAGAAACTCAGTCTTGATTCGGTTCATATCAAATGGATTACAATATTGTTCACACACCTTCCCATGAAACTGCTCCCATGTGATCATACTCACTTGCTCTTTTGGTATACTAGAAATCAAAGAATCCCACCAAATCATAGCCCTACCTTTCAACAGTCTACTAGCATATGTTACCTTCAGCTCGGGTTCACACTGACACGCTTCAAATACCCTTTCAACTTCTCGCAACTGATAATGCTAAAAACGAACATATATTTCATAGCATTATTCCTCAAGAAAGACAAGCTTTTAGTTGAAATTGTTCTATTTACAAGTGATATTCGTTTAAATAATAAAAGGTGAAGACAAAAGACAGATTCGACGAATTGAAGACGCAAACGACCAAAAAGCTCAAAAGTACAAAAGACAATCAAAGAGGTTCCAATTATTGATAAGAAACGTCTCGAAATTACAAGAGTACAAGATTCAAAACGCAAAGTACAAGATATTAAATTGTACGCAAGGACGTTCGAAAATCCGGAACCGGGACCAGAGTCAACTCTCAACGCTCGACGCAACGGACTAAAAATTACAAGTCAACTATGCACATAAATATAATATAATATTTAAATAATTCTTATAATTATTTAATATATTATATTTATATTTAAACCGTCGGTAAACAAAGAGCCAAACTCCTCTGAGCTGTAAAAGTAAACTCCGCGACTCGTGGAGTTTGAAGGCCAAAATGGCCGCGAGTCGCGGAGCCCCCAGTTTTGAAACTCCCTATAAAGCAAACCGAAATCTGATCATTTTCATCATCTTTTTCTTCTTCTCCTCATACGTAAAATATATATATATATATTTATAATTTATATTTTAATTTTAATTATAATTCTAATAATAAGGGTATGTTAGCGAATGTTGTAAGGGTGTAAGTCGAAATTCTGTCCGTGTAACGCTACGCTATTTTTAATCATTGTAAGTTATGTTCAACCTTTTTACATTAATGTCTCGTAGCTAAGTTATTATTATGCTTATTTAAAACGAAGTAATCATGATGTTGGGCTAATTACTAAAATTGGGTAATTGGGTTTTGTACCATAATTGGGGTTTGGACAAAAGAACGACACTTGTGGAAATTAGACTATGGGCTATTAATGGGCTTTATATTTGTTTAACTAAATGATAGTTTGTTAATGTTAATATAAAGATTTACAATTGGGCGTCCCTATAAATTACCATATACACTCAATCGGACACGATGAGCGGGGTATTTATATGTACGAATAATCGTTCATTTAACCGGACACGGAAATGGATTAATAGTTAATAAACTTGTTGAAACAGGGGTGAATTACATTCAAGGGTAATTGGTGTAATTGTTAACAAAGTAGTAAAACCTTGGTTTACACGCAGTCGATAACCTGGTGTATTCATTAAACAAAGTATTAAAACCTTGTTACAATTCGAATCCCCAATTAGTTGGAATATTTAACTTCGGGTATAAGAATAATTTGATGAGGACACTCGCACTTTATATTTATGACTGATGGACTGTTATGGACAAAAACCAGACGGACATATTAAATAATCCAGGACAAAGGACAATTAACCCATGGGCATAAAACTAAAATCAACACGTCAAACATCATGATTACGGAAGTTTAAATAAGCATAATTCTTTTATTTCATATTTAATTTCTTTTATTTTATATTTAATTGCACTTCTAATTATCGCATTTTTATTGTTATTGTATTGCACTTTTAATTATCGTACTTTTTAATTATCGCAATTTTATTTTATCGCACTTTTATTGCAATTTCATTATCGTTATTTATTTTACGCTTTAAATTAAGTCTTTTATTTATTTAATATTTTACATTAGGTTTTAACTGCGACTAAAGTTTTAAAATCGACAAACCGGTCATTAAACGGTAAAAACCCCCCTTTATAATAATAATATTACTTATATATATATATTTGTATTTTTATAAAAGTAAACTAATATAGCGTTAAGCTTTGTTTAAAGATTTCCCTGTGGAACGAACCGGACTTACTAAAAACTACACTACTTTACGATTAGGTACACTGCCTATAAGTGTTGTAGCAAGATTTAAGTATATCCATTCTCTAAATAAATAAATATCTTGTGTAAAATTGTATCGTATTTAATAGTATTTCCTGCTAAAATTAATAACTATTTTATATACACCCCGCTGCACATCAAGTATTTTTGGCGCCGCTGCCGGGGAACTTTCTAAACGCCGGAAGCGCAACGCTAATATAAAAAAAAGAAGAGATTTTTAGTTTACTTCTATTAAAAGTCGCTTTTGTAAAAATACGTTTTAAATATTCGAAAATATAAAAAGAAAAACAAAAATATAAGTATTTTTAAGATTTTGTTAAATATTTAAGTTTTATAAAGTTTCTTTATTTTTATTTTATAAAAACATAAGTTTTATTTAAGTATTTTGTTTTTATTTAAAAACATAAAAAAAATATATATAAATCTATTTTTAAGCATTTTATTTATAAAATTATAAAGTGATTCTATTTTTATTTAAGTTTTAAATATAAGTTTTATTAATACACATATTTAAAAACAGAAAATAAATAAATAAATAAATAAAGAAAAACGCGTTGAAATTAAACCTGTCAGTTGAAATTGTGAACCCCGCGACTCGCGGGGTTTGAAGCTATAAATACCGCAAGTCGGATTATTATTAATTATTATTATTAGCGTTAACCCTAATCCTGCATTTATTACGGATTATTATTAATTATTATTATTATTAACCCTAATTATTATTATTATTATAATTAAGTTTATTTTTAATTTAAGTTTTATTTAATTTATATTTTAGTTAAATTAGTTTAATTAAATTGTAAAATTAGTAGTTTTATTAAATAAATAATATAAAAATAATATTTTTATAAAAACTGTAATTTTTACAACTTTTTGTATATTTTTATATTTTGTCCCTTTTTAATCGCTTTAGCGTAACTTTTGTATTTTTAGCTCATATTTAGTTTTAAACTTAGTTTTTGCCATAGTTATTTTTACTCCTAGATTTTTAGGCTTTGCCGTAGAATTCCTTAAGTGCTTTTTCTTTAGACTAAGATTTAGGTGCTTTAGAATTTTGCGACGCCTTTTTAAGTTTTAGTTTCTTTTTAAGTTATTTCCATTTGGAATTTAGTTTTTCCTGTAAGCTTTAATATTTTTAGACGACTTTTACCTATGTATCAATTATCATTCCAATTAGTAATATCAATTTGCGATTATAATTTTAAGTTAGTTGTAGTAATAAGGTTAGGTTAGTCAAGTATTTTTAAGTTTTATAAGTTTCTTTTATTTTTTCGTCACCTTTTATTTTTCAACCATTTTTCTTTTTCGACCTTTTTCGACGAACTCTTTTTCTTTCTTATTTCTCGCTATTCTAGTTTTAGGACATAGATTTTTATTCTACTTCTTATCTAAATTTCTTAAAATTACGAAAATTTATTTTGAGTGGTTAAATTAATAGACATCAAAATTTTCTGGTTCGTAGTAATAGTTGGATTTGTACGTGGACCGGGTTATTGGAGCCAAACAGTCCTCAATTATATTGAGACCAAACGAATCCTGCCCCTCTGCTGCATCTTTTGGCTATTCGAAACGTGGGCAAAATCAGAAAAGTCTATTGATTGGATAACTTATTATAATTTTTCTTTCCTTTTAAAAACTAATAGGATATTCACTGAATGCACCGAGCAAGACGTTCACCACCTTTTGTACGTTCACCACCTGTAACTAGATCAAGACATTTAGCAAATATAACCGCCGTTGATTTTTCTTTAGAATCGTCATCCAGTCGACCAAGTACTTCAGTTCAAATTTCCGATAATCCATTTTTTGAACCCGACCTCACAATTGAGAATCCGGAAAATATTCAGGAACGGTTCGTAGATCCTGAACCACTAAACTTTCCTCCGGAGCCACCAATCATTCAAACAGAGATTGTTGAGGAACGAACCATTAAATCAGAATCATTTAGTGATACCGATTCAACAAATTCAATTATGGAGAATCTGGAACCTTTAAGTATGGAAGACCGAATGAGAGCTAAACGCACTGGCCAAGGTCACGCAATTACTCATCCAGACATTAATGCGCCAGATTATGAAATCAAAGGACAAATTCTACACATGGTGACTAATCAATGCCAATTTAGTGGTGCGCCGAAGGAAGATCCAAATGAACATCTACGTACCTTTAATAGGATCTGCACACTATTTAAAATCCGGGAAGTGGAGGATGAACAGATATATCTCATGTTATTTCCCTGGACTTTAAAGGGAGAAGCCAAAGATTGGTTGGAATCGTTACCTGAAGGGGCGATCGATACATGGGACGTTTTAGTTGAAAAATTTCTTAAACAATTCTTTCCTGCATCTAAAGCCGTAAGACTTCAAGCAGAAATTGTTACGTTCACACAGAAACCAAATGAAACTCTATATGAGGCGTGGACAAGATATGGAAAGTTATTAAGAGGATGTCCGCAACATGGTTTAGACACCTGTCAAATAGTACAAATATTCTACCAAGGATGCGACATCACTACAAGAAAAGACATAGATATAGCAGCTGGTGGTTCTATTATGAAGAAAACCGAAACTGATGCTTACAAAATTATTGATAACACTGCTTCCCACTCACATGAGTGGCACCAAGAAAAAGATATCATTAGATCATCTAAAGCAGCTAGAGCCGATTCTAGCCATGACTTAGATTCCATTTCCGCAAAGATAGATGCTGTGGAGAGACGAATGGAAAAGATGACTAAAGATATTCACTCAATACGAATTAGTTGTGAGCAGTGTGGAGGACCACATTTGACAAAAGATTGTCTCAGTATTGAATTAACAATGGAACAAAGAGAGAATATTTCATACATAAACCAAAGGCCTGGAAATAATTATCAGAATAATTATCAACCGCCAAGACCGATTTACAATCAAAACCAGAATTATAACAGAAATATTCCATACAACAACCAACAAGGTCCTAGCAATCAAAAAGTATCCAATAATAATTACAATCAGCAAAGACCTAATTTTCAAAACAAACCACCACAACAAACCGATGATAAAAAGCCGAATTTAGAAGATATGATGACAAAGCTAGTTGAAATTCAAACGCAGTTTTTCACATCTCAGAAACAAACCAATGAACAAAATGCTCAAGCATTTAGAAATCAACAAGCTTCTATTCAAAATCTGGAACAAGAAGTAAGTAACCTAGCAAGGTTAATAGGTGAAAGAAAACCGGGAAGTCTACCTAGTGATACAAATGCTAACCCCCGGAATGAAACAGCTAAAGCCATTACCACAAGAAGTGGTACAACACTTAAACCACCTGAAATACCTGTAACTTCTGATAAAGCTATTCCTACTCCACAAGAACCACAACCTGATCAAGATAAGGAAAAAGAACCGGTAGTTGAAAAGGTTAATGAAGATAACACAGTTAAGGATAAACCTTATGTTAAACCATACCAACCACCACTTCCTTATCCGAGTAAAATGAAGAAAGAGAAACTTGAAGCCGAGCAATCCAAATTCTTGGATATGTTTAAACAGATAAATGTAAATCTTCCTTTCATTGATGTGATTTCAGGAATGCCTAGATATGCTAAATTCTTGAAAGATCTAATCTCAAATAGAAAGAAAATGGAAGAACTCTCGGCTGTTACTATGAATGCTAATTGTTCAGCAGTGCTGTTGAATAAGATACCAGAAAAACTATCTGATCCAGGAAGTTTCACAATTCCATGTTTTCTGGGTAGTCTTAGTTCAATAGAAGCATTGGCAAACTTAGGTGCTAGTATAAATCTAATGCCGTATTCACTATACACTAAACTAGACCTTGGAGAATTGAAACCAACCAGAATAAGCATACAACTAGCCGATAGATCAATAAAATATCCTAGAGGGATAATGGAGAACATGCTAGTTAAAGTTGGTACTTTAGTATTTCCAGTAGATTTTGTTGTTTTAGACATGGAAGAAGATTCTCAAGTTCCTCTCATATTAGGAAGACCATTCTTAAACACGGCTAAAGCAATGATAGACGTGTTCGGTAAGAAATTGACCCTAAGTATAGAGGATGAGAGTGTTACCTTTTCAGTTGATAGAGCAATGCAACAACCGCAATCTGTAGATGATACATGTTATTATATTCAAACTATAGATGCACTTGCAGAATTATTAGAAGAATTTCCAGAATTACAAGGAACAGGAGAATGTTCTTTAGGAGAAGGTAATGAACCAATTGATGAAGCTGAAATTTTAGCTACACTTATAGCTAATGGATATGAACCAACAACAGAAGAAATTCAAATGCTAAAAGAAGAAGACAGATATCGATACAAATCATCGATAGAAGAACCTTCGAAATTAGAGTTAAAGCCACTTCCAAACCATTTGGAATACGCTTATTTACATGGTGAATCTGAATTACCTGTAATAATATCGTCTTCTCTTACTGAAAATGAGAAATCACAACTCATTTCTGTGTTGAAAGCTCATAAACCAGCCATTGCATGGAAGATTCATGATATTAAAGGAATAAGTCCTTCGTATTGCACACATAAAATCCTTATGGAAGAAGGTCATAAAACGTATGTGCAACGCCAACGAAGAATAAATCCTAATATGCAAGATGTAGTTAAGAAAGAGATTATTAAACTGCTAGATGCAGGTTTGATATATCCAATTTCTGATAGTCCATGGGTAAGCCCAGTTCAATGCGTGCCTAAGAAGGGTGGCATGACTGTCATTACAAATGAGAAAAATGAGCTTATTCCTACTAGGACTGTAACAGGATGGCGTGTGTGTATTGATTATAGAAAATTAAATGACGCCACCAGAAAAGATCACTTTCCCTTACCTTTCATAGATCAAATGTTGGAAAGATTAGCCGGAAATAGTTACTATTGTTTTCTAGATGGATTTTCCGGATATTTTCAAATTCCAATAGCACCCGAAGATCAAGGGAAAACCACATTCACGTGCCCTTATGGTACTTTTGCTTACAAACGCATGCCATTTGGACTTTGCAACGCCCCTGCAACCTTTCAAAGGTGTATGATGGCGATTTTTCACGACATGATAGAAGAATGCATGGAAGTATTCATGGATGACTTTTCAGTCTTCGGTGATACATTTAAATCATGTCTAGTTAATCTGGAACGAATGCTAATTAGATGCGAAAAATCAAATCTAGTACTTAATTGGGAGAAATGCCATTTCATGGTTATAGAAGGCATCGTTCTTGGACATAAAATTTCAAAAGAAGGAATTGAAGTGGATAGAGCTAAAGTAGATATAATTGCTAAACTTCCACATCCCACCAATGTTAGAGGAGTTAGGAGTTTTCTAGGGCATGCCGGTTTTTACCGACGTTTCATAAAAGATTTTTCTAAAATTGCCACTCCTATGAATAAACTCCTAGAAAAGGATGCTCCATTCAACTTTTCAGATGAGTGTATCAAATCTTTTAATATTCTTAAAGAGTAACTCACTAATGCACCGATCATGATAACACCAAATTGGAATCTACCATTTGAACTAATGTGCGATGCAAGTGATTTTGCAATGGGAGCCGTTTTAGGACAAAGGATTGAAAAACTATTTCAACCTATATATTATGCTAGTAAGACGTTACAAGGAGCACAAACGAACTATACAACTACTGAAAAAGAACTCCTTGCTATTGTCTTTGCTTTTGACAAATTTCGATCATATCTCGTTCTAGCAAAAACGGTGGTCTATACCGACCATTCTGCTCTTAGATACCTATTTTCAAAACAAGATGCTAAACCAAGATTAATCCGTTGGATCTTACTCTTACAAGAGTTTGATATTGGAATCCGAGATAAAAGAGGAGCAGAAAATCTCGCCGCTGATCATCTTTCTCGTCTTGAAAATCCTGAGTTAGAAGTTCTAAATGAATCAGCCATACAAGATAACTTTCCTGATGAATATCTATTGAAGATAGATTATAATGAAATCCCATGGTTTGCAAACTATGCAAACTATTTAGTATGTGGATTCCTTGAAAAAGGATTATCGTACCAAAGACGAAAGAAATTCTTCAGTGATATAAAACACTATTTCTGGGAAGATCCACATCTGTTTAAAAGTTGTCCCGATGGAATAATACGCCGATGTGTATTTGGAGATGAAGCTAGTAAAATTTTAAACCATTGTCACACAGGACCAACAGGAGGGCATTATGGGCCTCAACTAACAGCAAGAAAAGTTTATGATGCTGGATTCTATTGGCCTACAATTTACAAAGACGCACACCTTCTTTGCAAATCCTGTGATGCTTGTCAAAGAGCTGGAAAAATAAGTCAACGTGATGAAATGCCACAAAATGTCATCCAAGTATGTGAAGTATTTGACATTTGGGGTATTGACTTTATGGGTCAATTTCCAAAATCTCATAATAATCTATATATACTCGTAGCCATTGATTATGTATCTAAATGGGCGGAAGCACAAGCTCTCCTAACTAACGATGCACGAGTTGTAGTCAACTTTTTAAAATGTCTTTTTGCAAGGTTTGGAACACCGAAAGCTTTAATAAGTGATCGGGGTACTCATTTCTGTAATAATCAACTTGAGAAAGTTCTTAAAAGATATGGAGTAACTCATAAAATCTCCACCGCATATCATCCACAAACAAGTGGACAAGTTGAAAATACCAACCGAGCTTTAAAACGTATTCTAGAGAAAACCGTAGGATCAAATCCGAAGGAATGGTCCATTAAATTGGAGGATGCACTCTGGGCTTTTAGAACAGCCTACAAAACTCCAATTGGAACCACACCTTTTAGACTTGTTTATGGAAAAGCATGTCATCTTCCAGTAGAAATTGAACACAAAGCATTTTGGGCTTTGAAGACATGTAATCTTGATTTACATGAAGCCGGACGTCTACGATTAAGTCAACTAAACGAATTAGAAGAATTAAGACATGAAGCATACGAAAATTCGTTAATCTATAAAGAAAGAACGAAGAAATGGCATGATAAAAGAATCAGAAGTTCAAAAGAATTTAAAGAAGGAGACAGAGTTCTTCTTTTCAATTCACGATTCAAGCTATTTCCTAGAAAATTGAAATCAAGATGGTCTGGACCATTCATAGTCAAAAGAGTTTTCCCATACGGAACGATAGAATTAATAAATTCAAATGGGATGGAATTTAAAGTTAATGGTCACAGAGTTAAACATTACATACATGGTCCGATGGAAGTCGACAACGAAGTTAATCACAATTTCGACACCACAGCTAACTAAGTGTGGGGAGAATCAAGTCTTTAAAGGATAATATGTATTTCTGTTAGAGTTAGATTGTCTGTTTTCGTGTAGTTCTCGAAAATGGAACCCGAATGGTCTTTCCCTAGCAGACCCTAAAGAACTAGTCTTCTCCCCCCATTCTGAATTTTTATTTTTTTTAGGTTTTTACGAAATGAAGACTGCTTGTGAACTAAACCATGGTCTAATGCTACACGCTTTGATCACTAAACGTAATAATGACATACTACCGAGTGAATTAGTATCAGTAATCAGAGAAAGAATGGACGGAGTTAGAAAAGAATCCAGATGCGAAGATAATAAGTTAAAATTTGGTAAAGGAAAATCAAAATCCGCAGCGAAAAGAAGAGCACGACACCTAGAACGATGTCACAAATGCGGAAAATGGTCACATGGAGGTAAATGTTCAAATAATCAAACCTATTCAAATACCGAATTTGTTACTTTATGCAGAGACGGACCGTTCATATGTTTAGAAGAAAAGACACTGAATGCTCGAGGTTACGCCTATGTAGCCATGGAAAATCAATTAAACCGACTATCTTATGAATGGGATAGATCATATAACTAAGAAATCTATTTCACAGGTATGTCTGTACAGTTTTTATTTTTATTTTTATTTTTAACCTTTTGATAATAAACGCTAATTTGTTCGCTAAAAAGTATTAAATTGGTATTGAATAAAATTAGGTTTGGCGACCGAAATTATTGATATCATTCAAAAATTTATTACATCACTGCGAAATTTAACGTTTATTCTTAAGGTATAAATATCTTTAATCAATCAACCCAAAATATTTCAAAAATTCGTCATGAGTTAAATTAGGTCTTGGAACCGAAATTACTTTACCGAAAAGAGGGGCGCATATTTTTGATAATATTTGATTGATTAAAGTGGGATAAAAAGACAAAAAGATTTTTAATTTTATTTTTACCATGTTTTTAAAATTAATATTTGAACCCTTTATAAATATTGTAAACTTTATAAAAACAATATATTTAAAATTGTAAATATTTGAACCATAATATAAGTTTGGTTTGAATTTATAATATGAATTTTTAAAATATAAATTTTTAATTTTATGCATTTCAAATTTTAAGTTTGGTGTGAATTTTTAATATTAATTTTGAATTTTATATTTAAGTTGTGTGAATTTAAAAACAAAAATTTACTTTATCTCATTAAGTTAAAAATATGATTTTTAAAATTCGTCGTAAGTTGAAGACTAGGTCTTTGAACCGAAATTGCTTTACCCGAGAGAGGGACAAGAACTTTTATTATCATTATTTTTAATCTCATTGAATTAAAGTATGCTAAAAACATTAAAAAACCCAAAAATCTTAGCTTTTAAAACAATCGCTACAAAAAGACAAATTTTAAAATTTTGTAGAAGGACGGACTAGGACATCGATCCGAAACGACCTCGTCCTAAATAACAAAGGAAACGAAATTTTAAAATTAATTACTTAATTGTTTTAATAAGTTAAAGATTATAAAAAAAAAAAAAAAATACCAAACTCCGCGACTCGCGGAGTTTGGAGCTTTAATCTCCGCGACTCGCGGAGGGACCAAAACCCAGAAAAAAATAAAACGTAAAAACACAGATCAGTACACCCCACAAAAACTAAAAAACAGCTGCGAAAACCCACGAAAAAACCCGAGAAATACACCCCAAAATCACAATTTTTAACCGTTAATCACCAAATTTTTTACTAAAATCATGTTGAGAAGGATGCTATCTAGGAATTACTCAAGAAAAACGGTAAATTTCTACACCTAAACACCATTTAATCCGAAATTTGTGTTCTTGAGCCATTTTTTCCTAATTTGATTTTGATGCTTTTTAGTGTAATTATGCTTAAATTGTTTATGTATTATGCTTGTATAACCTAGATTGATGCTGTTTAACATGATTAGAAGCCTTAAACTTCAAATTTTGAGAAATCTAGGGTTTGTGTTCTTGAGCAAATTTGGGGCTTTTTGATATAAACAGGTTATGGCCGATTTTTGTCATGAATTGTTGCTAAATTGAGTAGTGTAACATGTCTAGGTAGTTAAATGATCCAAACTTTGAGCCTAAACATGATTTTGAGAATTAAAGTGGACTTTTTCAAGTCTAAAATTCATGAACTTGATTTTTGAAAGATAATGCCATTTGAGACTTGTTTAATTGCCAGTAATGATTATTTTGACATGTTATTTGAGTTGAATGATTATGAACTTGGCGAACATTTTCGTATATGCTTATTTGAAAAAGTGTAGATTTGATGAAAATATGAAAATAAGCTTAAGGTTGATATAAATTGATAATGTCATTGTAATTATTTTGATTGATGATTTTGCTGACACTAATGCATATTTGGATGCACAAAATTTGTGTTTGATGTGTTTTGCAGACTGAAAGGGGTGAATCTTCATCCCAAGCCCGCAATGCTCCTGCTGAGAATGTGGAACAACAGGAGGTGGATAACTACTACAAGCAGGATATACCTCATCCAGTCATGACCTTTTCTGATATGCACTTGGAAGAATTGCACCCGAACCTGAGATTTGACAGACTTTGGATAGATTATCCAAAATATCAAAGGGGTTTGCATACTCTTCATTCTAAGGTTGTTGAGGTACCAAGGGTCATAGAATGGGGACCCTTAGAAGCTGTAGAATTGGCCGGGCCAATTAGGGAATTACTTGTACAGAGGTATGGTAATTCTTCTTTTAATGACTGGGTACGTTTATTCACCATGCGTAGACCTGTATATAAAGTATGGTGTGAAGAATTGTTATGTAGTATAGAGTTGAATGATCGGGTAGCTAGTTTAACCGATCGTTCTTTTATTAGATTTTTGTTAGGCGGTTCGATGCGCCACATGTCTTTACTGGACATGGCTCAGGCTTTACGTATATATACGCCTGAGGAGTTAGCGTCTGCCGATTGTAGAGGATTGATACTAAACGGTAGAAAGATAGATGAAAATTTTGATACACACGGTGTGTGGAGTCAAATGACAAGCCATCACCGTTTCAAAGGGGGAAATTACTCTTATTTGGATATAGATAGAGCCGAATTAAGAGTGATACATAGGTTTTTAGCTAATTCGATTACACAAAGGGGTAAGAACAAGGAAAAAGTAAATGAACAGGATTTGTTTTACCATATGTGTATTCGAGACCCACAAAGCGCTGTAAGTATACCGTATTGTGTGGGTTATTATTTATCAGCTATGGTTCGGGGGATGCGACCGCATAGCATAATAGGAGGTGGTATTTTTATTACTTTGATTGGTGAATATCTCGGTGTGGATATAAGTCGGGGGGGATTATTAGTAGAAGACCCGGAACCCCGCGATACTATAGGTTTAAATGTATACCATGGTGCGAAAGTTTTGAAGAGGCGAAATAACGCCGCAGTACAATACCATGGTAGACATCCACAGGTGGAGAGAAACCAACAGTAAGGTAATGTAGGAGGGGGGAATGAGATGCAAGAAATGCAAAGGTTTATAGCTTCTCAGGAATACGAAAATGCTAGACAGAGAGCATTTGAAGATTGGCAAGTTCATCAGAACCAAATCATAGCTCATTGCCAACATATAGGTAGAAACTATATTCCTACACCGAAACCCATCTTCCCTCCCTGGACTATAGAGATGCAACCACCGTATCCTACGTATAACCCTGCCGAAGCATTCTATAGCACCTATGGTTATGCCTGGAACCCCTATTGGTACCAGTATCATCCCTAGTATATATATTTTTTTTTTGTAATTTGTAATGATTGATACGTTTAATACTTTTGTTAATATTGTAATAGTTTTTATAATTATCTAACTTTTATTCTTAGATTTTAATAATTTTTGAATGTGGGGTAATATACCAAACTTCAAAAATATGTATATATGTTTGCAGTTTATCTTATGTACACAACATGGTAAAACAACGCATTTTCAAAGACTGGCATTAAGTTCAGCAAAAGCAACTAATTTTGACGACAAGATGCAAAATATATGTGAAATAACAACAAGACGGAATGAACAAATGATGTGCACCATTTATCATTCAGCAAACAAACGCCAATATATTTGGAAACTTTGGTAAAAATTTAATCATTTTCACACAAATCACCCTCAATAATTTAAATTATTCCTGATTTCTTGCAAATGAGGGCATTGCAAGATCTTAAGTGTGGGAAGGGGTTAAATTCTTTCGGATTTTAAAATTTTTTACTTTATACACTTGGTTACCATTAAAAATACTAGTAAAGCAGTAGTTGTATTAGAATCTAGTGCTCTCTGATAATAAAGAACAGCCCTAGTCTTATATACTGACTACCCAATTCTAGTAAAATTTTTAAAAATTTTCAACTAAATGAACTCAAATTCATGTTTATATATATTTATGAACGATAAAACTAGGTTTTAACACCGAAATTATTGTTACCTCGGAAAGGACATAAATTGAGAAACAAACCAAAATGTTAAAATTCATTTAAAATGGAATAGAGGACGATAAAAAGGAAAATAAAAGCCAAGTGTGGGAAAATTTACCAAGTTATCTTAAACATATGTCACATATATCTGTAACAAATAACTGAAAATACTTTTGCTTTGGACTAAACTAAACTGTTTTACCCGATGAAAGAAAAGAAAGATGGATCTACATGATGAATCAATTCCATCATTAAAAGGAAGTAAAGTCTTCCGAAAAAGAAACGCACTTCTTGATTTAGGTCATGAAGTTGTCGTCCAGACCAGCTGTAGGTTGACGAAAAATCGAGAAAAGTCATCACTAAAATCAGCAGGAAATCCACGGACCTCAGCATTAAACAGGGTCGCCAAGTGGTCAGATTTATCCTAACCATGAGAAGGATTTATCTCGTAAAATGGGGGGGGCACCATGCAAATTAGCTGGATAAGACTAATAAATCAGATCCCCAGAAAGGATAATCTCCTTAAAAATTAAAAATCAGCTTTTAAGCCTGATATTACTCAATCCTAGAGATTGACCTTAAAGATTGAGAATTCAAACTCATGGAATTCAATGATATCTAAACTCGAGCTTGAACGAGAAAATATTTTGATAAAAATTACAAACCGATTTGTTTTCTGAAAACCCTATTTTCAATACGTTCATTACCATTGAACGTAAAATCCTAGGAATTCACCTAGAATTCATTAGGTCACCTGAACTAAATCGGGTGTCAACCGTAAGAACGGTGGTTGCATAGCATGGTCAAAGACAGGACCTTGTGCCAGACCGAAAAATCATAAGGGTGAGCTTTACTATTGCTCCTACCAAGGATAGTAATTGCGTTCGACACGTTATAGACCATAATTAAAAGCATGTCAGGGGACATTGCCTTAACAGTTGCTTGTTCAACGCTTTCCTTTACAACCGGACGGTAGTTTACCGAAAGGTAATATACGGGACAAGTAAACTGGACATGTTGCTTTCCAAATACAAGGTTAGCAAGTGGGTGACACAAAACCGCAAGTTTTGAGCTAAAATTTTCAAATCTGAAACCCACCAAACCCACAAAAATATTTTGCAAACACCGGTAAAGGGTTATTCCGGAAAACTTATCTAGGGTAAAAACTAGATTTAATTTTCAAAAGATCAAATGTTTTCATAAAGATCCAATTTCCTTAATGGATCTAAATTTTTATAGTCATGTGGGACTGTAAACCATATCGTTACTACCATTGTTTATACCACCGTATAAAAATCACTGATGTACAAAGTGTGAAGAATAAAGAAGTGATTCTAGTATTTTAAGACGATATTGCTTGAGGACAAGCAACGCTCAAGTGTGGGAATATTTGATAATGCTAAAAACGAACATATATTTCATAGCATTATTCCTCAAGAAAGACAAGCTTTTAGTTGAAATTGTTCTATTTACAAGTGATATTCGTTTAAATAATAAAAGGTGAAGACAAAAGACAGATTCGACGAATTGAAGACGCAAACGACCAAAAAGCTCAAAAGTACAAAAGACAATCAAAGAGGTTCCAATTATTGATAAGAAATGTCTCGAAATTACAAGAGTACAAGATTCAAAACGCAAAGTACAAGATATTAAATTGTATGCAAGGACGTTCGAAAATCCGGAACCGGGACCAGAGTCAACTCTCAACGCTCGACGCAACGGACTAAAAATTACAAGTCAACTATGCACATAAATATAATATAATATTTAAATAATTCTTATAATTATTTAATATATTATATTTATATTTAAACCGTCGGTAAACAAAGAGCCAAACTCCTCTGAGCTGTAAAAGTAAACTCCGCGACTCGCGGAGTTTGAAGGCCAAAATGGCCGCGAGTCGCGGAGCCCCCAGTTTTGAAACTCCCTATAAAGCAAACCGAAATCTGATCATTTTCATCATCTTTTTCTTCTTCTCCTCATACGTAAAATATATATATATATTTATAATTTATATTTTAATTTTAATTATAATTCTAATAATAAGGGTATGTTAGCGAATGTTGTAAGGGTGTAAGTCGAAATTCTGTCCGTGTAACGCTACGCTATTTTCAATCATTGTAAGTTATGTTCAACCTTTTTACATTAATGTCTCGTAGCTAAGTTATTATTATGCTTATTTAAAACGAAGTAATCATGATGTTGGGCTAATTACTAAAATTGGGTAATTGGGCTTTGTATCATAATTGGGGTTTGGACAAAAGAACGACACTTGTGGAAATTAGACTATGGGCTATTAATGGGCTTTATATTTGTTTAACTAAATGATAGGTTGTTAATGTTAATATAAAGATTTACAATTGGGCGTCCCTATAAATTACCATATACACTCAATCGGACACGATGAGCGGGGCATTTATATGTACGAATAATCGTTCATTTAACCGGACACGGAAATGGATTAATAGTTAATAAACTTGTTGAAACAGGGGTGAATTACATTCAAGGGTAATTGGTGTAATTGTTAACAAAGTAGTAAAACCTTGGTTTACACGCAGTCGATAACCTGGTGTATTCATTAAACAAAGTATTAAAACCTTGTTACAATTCGAATCCCCAATTAGTTGGAATATTTAACTTCGGGTATAAGAATAATTTGATGAGGACACTCGCACTTTATATTTATGACTGATGGACTGTTATGGACAAAAACCAGACGGACATATTAAATAATCCAGGACAAAGGACAATTAACCCATGGGCATAAAACTAAAATCAACACGTCAAACATCATGATTACGGAAGTTTAAATAAGCATAATTCTTTTATTTTATATTTAATTGCACTTCTAATTATCGCATTTTTATTGTTATTGTATTGCACTTTTAATTATCGTACTTTTTAATTATCACAATTTTATTTTATCGCACTTTTATTGCAATTTCATTATCGTTATTTATTTTACGCTTTAAATTAAGTCTTTTATTTATTTAATATTTTACATTAGGTTTTAACTGCGACTAAAGTTTTAAAATCGACAAACCGGTCATTAAACGGTAAAACCCCCCTTTATAATAATAATATTACTTATATATATATTTTTATTTTTATAAAAGTAAACTAATATAGCGTTAAGCTTTGTTTAAAGATTTCCCTGTGGAACGAACAGGACTTACTAAAAACTACACTACTTTACGATTAGGTACACTGCCTATAAGTGTTGTAGCAAGGTTTAAGTATATCCATTCTCTAAATAAATAAATATCTTGTGTAAAATTGTATCGTATTTAATAGTATTTCCTGCTAAAATTAATAACTATTTTATATACACCCCGCTGCACATCAGCAACCAATTAAGAGTTACAGTCGGATCAGTACTTCCAGAGAAATCAGAGGGTTTGCAATCACGGAAGTTCTTATACGTACATCTTTTGGGTGGTTGCATGTAAGGTTGATGGAACATTTGCATTTGGTATGGATTCATCATCATGGGATTTTGGTAAGTAAAAGTGTTTTGCGGTGGCATATAATATTGGTTAGGTATTCGATTCTGAAACTGGTTCTGGTGCACATTAGGTATCGTTTGGGATTGCGCGGTTGGGAATCCAGGTGGTGTATCATCATTTCCAGAATGCCTTGCCAATTCAAGCTCATTAATTTTGTCCTCAGCCTCTTTTAGCTTACTTTCTAATTGAAGGATGTAACTACTCTGATCATCATCAGACTCAACACCCTCTTCTGGTGCTCTAAATATTCCGGGGTTAGATGGGTCAGTTGCATTTCTATCAGACATACCTGTGCTACAAAACAGCTCACACAAAAGCTTAGTGGATAACAGTTAGTTCAATCACAACTAACACACGTATATCCTATTTTCACTTAGCCCCCCACTCCCACAGACATGTTTGACTTGCCTCAGGGTTTGGGAACAAAGTACGCGCACGCAATTGCTGCCAAACCATGCTCTGATACCAACTTGTAACACCGGCCATTTTTTTTTAAATACACAGCGGAAGACTTTATTAACAAACACAATATAAGTCACGTCATTACGTTTAAGTTTACACAACGGTGTTACGTTATCACAAAACATTATTTATACAAAAGTCCACATCAGAGTTGGGTTGTCAAACATGTCTTCTGCATCAATACCCATCCCATCTAGCAGTACCTAAACCTGCAAAGGGGGAAACATGTGGGGGATTAGCGCACCGCTAAGTGAATGAAATCTATCTAACAGATATAGCTTAAGCCACACACAAGCTATATACTAACAACAACATTGCTAACTACCAACTAGCATACAATAAGACAATACGAGGATCGGCGGCTTGTACGAGCACACGACTCCCAGCTGATCGGGCCTGAGTCTACCGATAGTCCCTGCTACTCAATTCACAGTATAGTTATCCAGATGCAGGGGATGCATCATTCACACTATACTCCACAATCAGTAGCCTATGGACCCAACCTCCCTTAGGCACGGTTGACCTCATACGGACTCTAACCTCTCCTAGGCACGGTCTCGAGTCCCCAGTCTCCCTAGGCCCGACTGGTGCCATTCACACAGTGTACACATAATTCACATACAACATCAGGCAAACGATATTATTCTATCATGGCAATTCCTACACTATGCATGGTAAAAGAGTCAACCACAGTAGCATGATATGCTACTTAAACTCTATCCGTAGATAGACCCACTCACCAATTACCAGCAACTGCTCAGTTATTATTTCTGAGCTTCTTCCTTGTCCTTATCTCCTGAGAACAACAAAAACCAAGTTAGAATAGTGTTCCCATCAAGATTAGACACACTGACAGCGAATTATAGCAAATTCATAAAAAAATGCGTCCGCTAAAATTTTCATGCTTAACACTTATGCACTTTCAAAATTTACATCCTGAACACCAAAATATAAACGGGCAGCATAACGGCTAGAAAAAGGCACTTTGGTAAAACATTCTGCCCTGGACACACAGTCGGTCGACTGTCTCCTCAATCGGTCGACTGACATAGACAGTCGGTCGACTGTTGACACAACCGGTCGACTGACTTTCCCAATCGGTCGACTTATTTGGTATCACCACAATCGGCCGAAAGTCGAACTCAATCGGTCGGTTCACTAGCCAGTCGGTCGACTGTCGACCGACAGTCGGCCGACTGTGTTCATCATCTGCAGATTCTGAACACAACCTACGGACTTCAAGCTAAATTCACCAAAACTCGATCTAGAGCTCGTTTTCGACACCAAAACTTACCACAACTCAATTACTACATGTTATAGACTATAAACCCACAAAGTTTTGACCATAACAACATCAAATCCATGGATTTTGACACAAAATCAAGCTTATGAACAAATACACTTAAAAACACCATTTTAACACTAAATTGATCATGAAAGCTCATGATTCATACCTTAAAAGAATCAGTAGAGTGTAAAGAACGTGATTTCAAGACCAATTCGAGCTCAAGATCAACAATGGAGAATTAGGGTTTGGTTAGGTGGGAGGGATGAAGGTACGGGGTGTTTGGGAAAATTCCAGAAATGGAAAGAAGAAGGCAGTACACTAGTCACATATTTGGGATTAATTCCCACACTGTGCAACACACGGGTATTTACCAGTTATCTGATATCTTTCGTACAGGATTAGGTAACCCAAACGAGGTCCAAATAAAATAAACAAACCTGTTCTGGGACCCTTGTCACAAACTGGTCACAACACAATTATAATAAAACACTAATAAAATAATTAAAATAAAAATCACTTAAGACTAAGCACGAACCCTAAGGGCAAAAATAGTCCACTTACAACTAGCCCGGGTTTCAGTCTGTTACACTTGGTCTCCCGATTGGTTCAAGTATGAAAACTCTAAAGTATTGGCGCCCGGTAATAGCTAAATTTGATAGTAGACTTTCGAGTTGGAAAATGAAATCGTTGTCTTTTGGAGGAAGATTAATGCTTATTAAATTGGTTCTCTCAAGTCTTCCATTGCACTATTTCTCGATCTATCATGCTCTGCCTTGTGTTCTTAAACATCTTGAGAGTGTGAAGAGAATTTTCTTTTGGGGAGGGTCGGGTTCGGGTTCAAAATTGTCTTGGGTTAAATGGGATTGTGTGATTAATTCTTTTGAAAATGGGGGGTTAAATATCGGGTCCTTGAAAAGCAAAAATCTTGCTTTATTGGGAAAGTGGTGGTGGAGGCTCAAAACCGAAATCGATTCACTTTGGGTCAAAATCATTCGAAGTTTACTTGGTTCTTGTGGTGGCCTAATGTCGGGAAGTGACCAAAATCACTTATCGACAAAAGGTATTTGGAAAAACATTATTTGTGCAGGTAATTCTATTGAAGATTCTAATGTACACTTCAAGAGCACGTTTATCAAATCTATTGGTGGTGGCGATTCAACTTCTTTTTGGCACGACCATTGGATCGGGGAGAATGCACTCAGACTCAAGTTCCCAAGACTGTTTCGCCTTGATCAGTTCCCAGATATTACCATAAATCATCGTATGAACAACGGTGAATCGGTTTGGCATTGGAGAAGACCACCTTCGGGTCGGGTACAAAATAAATTTCGTCTCGAAATTTTAATCTGTTGAAGGTGTTGACGTATCTTCTGGAAATAGGTGCGGGTATTTCTTCTTCATCTGATCTTCACGTTCCCAGGTGAACTCGGGTTCTCTACGAGCATTCCATCGAACCTTAACAATTGGTATTTTATTTTGCTTAAGTATTTTAACCTCACTATCCATTATTTCGACGGGTTCTTCGATGAATTAAAGTTTTTCATTGATTTGGATTTCGTCTAACGGAATAGTGAGATCTTCTTTAGCAAAACATTTCTTCAGATTCGAAACATGGAAAGTGTTATGTACGTTGGCGAGTTGTTGAGGTAATTCGAGTCGGTAGGCTACTGATCCGACACGATCTATTATCTTGAATGGTCCAATGTACCTTGGATTTAGTTTCCCCCGTTTAGCAAATCGAACAACACCTTTCCAAGGTGAAACCTTAAGCATGACCATCTCTCCAATTTCAAATTCTATATCTTTTCTTTTAATGTCCGCGTAGCTCTTTTCTCGACTTTGGGCGATTTTCAACCGTTGTTGAATTTGAATGATTTTCTCGGTAGTTTCTTTGATTATCTCTGGACCAGTAATCTGTCTATCCCCCACTTCATTCCAACAAATCGGAGACCTGCACTTTCTACCATAAAGTGCTTCAAACGGCGCCATCTCAATACTCGAATGGTAACTGTTGTTGTAGGAAAACTCTGCTAACGGTAGATGTCGATCCCAACTGTTTCCAAAATCAATAACACATGCTCGTATCATGTCTTCAAGTGTTTGTATCATTCTTTCACTTTGCCCATCAGTTTGTGGATGATAGGCTGTACTCATGTCTAGACGAGTCCCCAATGCTTGTTGCAACGTCTGCCAGAATCTTGAAACAAATCTGCCATCCCTATCAGAGATAATAGAGACTGGTATCCCATGTATGGAGATGACTTCCTTCAAGTACAAACGTGTCAAATTTTCCATCTTATCATCTTCTCTCATTGGAAAAAAGTGTACTGATTTGGTGAGACGATCGACTGTTACCCAAATAGTATCATAACCACTTACAGTCCTTGGCAATTTGGTAATGAAATCCATGGTAATGTTTTTCCATTTTCATTCCGGGATTTCAGATTGTTGAAGTAGACCTGATGGTTTCTGATGTTTAGCTTTAACCTTAGAACACGTCAAACATTCTCCTACATATCTTGCAATATCGGCTTTCATACCCGGCCACCAAAAATGTTTCTTGAGGTCCTTGTACATCTTTTCCGCTCCGGGATGTATTGAGTATCTGGTTTTATGTGCTTCCCCAAGTACCATTTCTCTCACATCTCCAAACTTTGGTACCCAAATTCTTTCATCTCTATATCGGGTTCTGTCTTCTCGAATAATAAGGTGTTTCTCCGATCCTTTGGGTATTTCATTCTTCAAATTCCCTTCTTTTTCAACTCCCTGTTGCGCCTATTTTATTTGAGTAGTAAGATTTGTACGAATAATTATATTCATAGCTTTTACCCATATAGGTTCTGTGACAACCCGAAAATTTTTGACCAAATTTAAACTTTATCTTTAAATGATTTAATGTTTTCGACACGATAAGCAAAGTCTGTAATGTTGAGTCACGAAAGTTTTGAAACTATATTCATGTAATCAATTATTCTTTGACTGTTCTCGAAGATTCACGAATAATATATATATAACTTAATGTGCATATATATATATATATATATATGATTTCAAGTTATTTAGTAAACGATAGTAACATTCGATTATTGATTCGATTGATATTTAGATAAGTTAACTAAAACGTTTAAGATGAACTAGTAAAACACTAATTTGCTACAGTATTTTTTGCTACAGTACCCGAAAAGCTACAGTGTTTTCGAAAATCACTATTTGCTACAGTAAAAAACTTTGCTACAGTAACTTGCTACAGTAAAACACTATTTTAAAATAAAAATGTATATATGTATATGTATATACTACGAGACGATGATTTATAGATTCAAATAATCAAAACACTTAATTGATTAAAGCTACACTTCGAGTGACATAGTTTATCAATGATTAAGTTTAATTTTTGATAAAGGTACATGTCGCGTAACGAAAATTACTAGTTTTCTAAGCGTACGAAAATGTATTCGAGAAACCGGAACCGGGACATAAGTCGAGTAACAACGTACGAGTCAACGGACCAAAAATTACAAGTCAACTATGCACGTGAATATAATATAATATATAATTAATTATATAAATTAAATATATTATATTTATATTATAATAATATGTCGACAAGCTAGTGTACAAAACGATTGTGAGCTGGATCCCATAGCCATGCGATCGCATGGCCAAGGAGGCTAAACCCCATGCGATCGCATGGGGTACTGTTTCAAGTCAGGTACTAAAAATGCTCGATCTGGTTCCAGCTGAATCTATCTATCCCTCTTTCTATAATATTACTCCGTATATTTATTTAATTTATTTTATTATTATTATTATTATTATTATTATTATTATTATTATTATTAAGATTAATATTATTATTAATCTTATTATTATTATTATTATTATTATTATTATTATTATTATTATTATTATTATTATTATTATTATTATTATTATTATTATTAGTATAATAATTATTAGTATTATACATAAAATACTACGACGAGGTTATGTCCAAATGATTTCAAAATGGTTTTCGAGCAAGATAGAGCTAAGGAAACTATGGGTTATAACTATGGAGGTTATGGGTAATGTTCGTGGGTATTGTTCGCAACTCAAACCTAGTGTTTATCATCTTCGTTGTGTCTACGTACTTTCCTGCAATATTGAATCACAATATTGATACGTGAGCATTCATATCTTATCTTTTATATATTAAAAGTGTATCCATGTCTAGTGCTCGAGTATATATGTTTATGCATGCTTGTATCCTAAATTTCGTCATTAAACAGTTTATGATGAATCACGAATTAAATACATAAATTACCGATAAAAGGTATATGATATGCATGTTTTTGGAAAGCTGGCGAAAAATCAATAACTTTTCATTTAGAAATCGCGTAATTTCGATGAACGAATTTAAAGATATGGTCAACTGAATTACGATTGACATTAATTGAATTGGTTTTGAATCTACAATTGATATTTAAACAACTTGTTTATAAGATTGATAAATTGGATTTTCAAATATTACTAACCGAGTAAATGAATTTCTATATAAGGCACGTCTCGTCTTGTTGAGCAATTGTCAAAATTGATTGTTTTATCATATTTTAAAGCCTTATAAAAACTATAGTTTAATTTTACAAGAATTGGGAAACTATGTGAAATGTTAGGATGTTTCGATTGCCATGATCATTCAACTATAGTATTGAGTCAGATTGACTTTTTGAAACGACTTTTGATAACTTTTGTATGTCGGTCTCTAGCATTAGGATTGTGATACACTATGACCTGACGT
Source organism: Rutidosis leptorrhynchoides (assembly GCF_046630445.1). NCBI lineage: Eukaryota > Viridiplantae > Streptophyta > Magnoliopsida > Asterales > Asteraceae > Rutidosis > Rutidosis leptorrhynchoides. The sequence goes on along the minus strand of NC_092335.1, from coordinate 49,904,435 downwards.
AGCTTGATAGATATTTATTGACCAACATATGTTCTCTAGGTTGAGATCTACGGTTATTTGGTATTCCGAGTTTCGTTTACATTTCGGTGAACGGCTTTATGTGCTGCTAAGGTGAGTTTCATTTGCTCCCTTTTTAATTGCTTTTGCAATCTATATTTTTGGGCTGAGAATACATGCACTTTATTTTAAACGCAATGGATACAAGTACATACTAAATTCTACACCGAGTTTGAACCGAAAATCCCTTAGCTTTGGTAACTAGTAACTACCAGTTATAAGAACTGGTGGGCGCGAGTAGTTATATATGGATCCATAGGGCTGACATCCCCGTCTGTTCCAGGTATAGAAACCCTAGCCTGAACTATAAAACAGACGTATGCTATTTGAGTTTAGTACACGTTGGTTTGCGTGTATTGTACATGTTGGTTGCATGTATGTTAAAACATGGGTACTTATTATATAGACGTAAAAGTTTAGTTACCAGGGTGCTCAATCTTGTAGATGTAAGACCCGAATAATTGAAGTGTACACAGGTGTATATAAGTGTATTGTGCGGTACTCGAATCGGGATTTGGTTGTATTTATTTAAAAAGGCAAAAGGAGCTGGACTGGGAGAGTTGTGCGCCGCGCGGCCTGGTGGCGCGCCGCGCCATCTGTCTGTGACAGATTCTCTCTTCCTTTTAAATTAGATATTTTGAGGGTATTTTGGTAAAATCACTTGGAGGCCGGATTTAATGCCTTAGATCAGTTTTGGGGAGTTCATTTACTCCTTCCACAACTACCAACACTTATCCAAATCAATTCTAGAGAGAGAGTGGCTTTTAGTGAGGGAAACCCCATTTTGGAGAAGAAGAAGAAGGTTTCTTGCTTAAGTCCAAGCATTAAAGTTGTTCGCCTTCCCTCTAGCTTCGTTGTGATAGTTGTGGTATGCTCTAATCTTAATTTCTTTGTTTAATTTGATTTAGGGCTAGGGTTTGGGGTGAAGATGAACATAAAACCCATTTTGTTAGTGTTTTGGGTGTTCTAGGGTAATTTGAGTCATGTAGACTCAATATTGGGTTAACTAGGGTTTGGAAGAGTTAATTGTTGTTAGAGGACCCTAATTAGCTAGTAAAATTGCTAGAACACCATGATTTATGTAAATGGGTGTAAATGGGTTAGTGGTTGACCCAAAATGGGTAGGTTGACTTTGAAAGTGTCAAATGGGTCAAAATGAACCTAAGCTAATTAATATGTGTGGGTGAAGCCTAAAACTAGTGTTAAAATGTGTAATGAACCTACTTTGGTCAATGATAGGGTTTTGTGATGAGTTAACCCGATTTTAGGGTTAAGGGTGCAAATGGGTCGGATTTGCACCATGGGTCAAATTAACACTAGGAGTGAGCTTTAGAGTGTTGACCAACTCGAGTTGTGATTTTGATATTGTGATAAATGTAATAGGTGCGTTACATTGAAGTGTTCAAGCTCGGTTATCTTTCACCAAGAGATTTTGAGGTGAGTGGAATAATTATATGCGTATGTATATAATGTATCTATTTGTTGTAGCGTGAAATGTGTAGTGTCGAGGTGTTAAGACACCACGTTTCACGTGAAGAGTGTAGCATCGAGGTGTTAAGATGCCACTCGGGTGTAGCATCGAGGTGTTAAGATGCCACCTAGGAGTGTAGTGTCGAGGTGTTAAGACACCACTCCGTAAAATAATGAGTGAAGCATCGAGGTGTTAAGATGCCACTCGGGGTGAAGTGCCGAGGTGTTAAGGTGCCACCCTAGGGGTTAGTGGTGCGAGGTGTTAAGTGCCCTAACGGATGTTATGAACACCGATGGCGTTTTCGTGAACGCCGTTCCCTTGTACTATTGGTTAACCATGGTTATTTGTGTTGTAAGCATATTATATTATTCGAGTTATATTTATATGCGGTTGTTATGCTAGCTTGTGGTATTGGAGATTTATAGCTTGATATTGCGACGATAAGCTAATGTTGTTTGCTAGCATGTTTGCGGTTGTGTAAGTGTATGCAAGTAGGTATAATTATATATGTATTCGTATAATTATTGCATTCACTAAGCTTTGCTTACCCTCTCGTTGTTTACCATTTTATAGGTTCGGCTTTGGACAAGGGTAAGGGCATCGTTTTGGACTAGAGATCCCGCTTGATGCTAGGGGACGCTTTTGGCTTTAGTAGCTCTTGGAGTTTGACCGATAGTTGGGTAGTTTAATCCCAAATGCCATGCTCATTGTGTAGTTTGGAACTTAAACTTTTGGTGGTCGAAACTCGTAAATTTGTATTAAACTCGTAAAACGGCCGATGTGGGCCCCGCTTGTAAAACTTTAATTTTATGTTTGAAACATGTTAGTTTTACATATTTGGTAGTATGGTAAAAAGCGTTTTGTCTAAAAGTGCCGGGAACTAGTCAATCTTTTCGCGGTTAAAAAGTCCCGGGGACAGCCAGATATGGCGCGGCGCGCGGGCCATATGGCGCGGCGCGCCGATGGTCTGCAACAGAATTTTTTTTTTTTATTTCGTATTTTCACAAGGATTTTGTCGGGTGTTGGTTTGGGTTGTTACAAGTGGTATCAGAGCATGGTCTAAGGGATTTAGGTGACTTGAGATAGGCGCCTAGACTTAGACTTTTTGTGTGCGCGTTTATGCGGGACTTGTAGGACTTTGGGTCGGATCGGGATTGGTTTGTGCATAGGTTTATGTAAACTAATCATGTGCTATTTGTTATGTATGATTAGCGAGCATCGAGCGAGATGGACGTTGTACTAGCAAGTTAATGCGACGTGCTCGCGTAACAATGATTAACTACCATTGTTACGGGCGCAAATCGTGTCGAACGAGCAATGTACGACGATTGTTGAGCAAGATGGGTAGTGTGGTGTATATGTATATACTTATGTGTTAAATCCTTTTCGTCTCGTTGTTTAATCTATTCCGTGTTATAGAATGAAGATGAGAAACGGGCATGATATCAACGGCGGAGGTACTAGTGAAGAAGTCGAGTTTACGACCAAGGTTGAGGCCATTTTGAAAAGGCATCATGAAGCTTTTCTCGAGGACGTTAAGAAGATGTTCCTAGATACGATTGACGAGCAATTAGTCAATGTGGTAAGGGAGCAAGTTAAGGCCGTTCTTCGCGAAGATAATGTGGGAAGACGGGACTTTTTTTATAAGAATTTCAAGGACTCTCAACCTCCCTCTTTTGATGGTGAAAGAGATCCTCTTAAGAGCGCCCGTTGGATCTCCGATATGGAGGGGGCCTTCCGTACTTGTGAATGTCCTCTCGATAAGAGGACAAGGTACGGGTGTAGTATGTTGAGGGGCGATGCCAAGTTGTGGTGGGACGCAAAGCTCCAAGTTTATGGTGAAGAGCAATGCATGGAATTCACTTGGGATGAATTCAAGTCCGAATTTTTCAAGGAATACCGAACTTCGGCCGATCTTACTAGGCTTAAGGACGAGTTACGTTCCTTGAGGCAAGGGTCGATGGATTTGAACACTCTCAAATCCGTGTTTTTGTTCAAGACCCAATTTTGCCCGGAGTACGTCGGGAATGATAAGATGTTGAAGGAAGATTTCTATCGAACCTTGGACGACAACTATTAAGATAAGATTAGTGTGAACGTAGTGAAAAGCTTTGATGAGTTGTTTGACATGGCTAAAGGTTTCGAGTCGCTCATCTTAAGAAAGAGTGGTTTTACTTTTGGCAAGAGAAAAAGTGAAGGTTCGAACTATTCAAACTTTTCGAACAAAAAGAACAAGAAAAGTTCCGAAAGTGTCAATAGCGTGAGGAAGGGCGCTTCCGGTGGTTTTACTTTTACGTGCTATAATTGTGGGCAAGCGGGTCATATGGCTCGTGATTGTCCAAAACCATCTTCCGGAAACAAGCTCACTTGTTTTAATTGCGGTAAAGAAGGGCATAAGAAGCCGGAGTGTCCCGATTTGCGCAACGATAATGTTAAGCGTTTAGAGAAGGCGGCGGGTATGGCTAGGGGTCGCAACTATTTGATGACCAATGATGAAGCCAAACAATCGCGCGAAGTTGTCTCAGGTACTTACATGGTGAATTCTAATCCGGCAAGGATTCTTTTCGATAGCGGTGCAAATTTGTCGTTTGTGTCTCCTAAATTTGTACCTAAACTTAATAGACTGTTAGCTAAGTTAAGTCGTCCGATAGAAGTCGAAATAGCGGACGGTAAGACGGTGCTAGTGGTTGATGTGTGTGAAAATTGTGATGTTGTTTTTGGTGCTGAAACCTTTAAAATTGATCTTATTCCAATGACCTTGGGCGACTTTGATATTGTCATTGGTATGGATTGGCTCGATCATTATAGAGCCGATATTGCATGCCATGATAAGTTTATTCGTGTGAAGACCCTAAGTGGGGGAGAGTTAATTATTCATGGTGATAAGCGAAGGAGACCGGTGCCGATATGCACTTTTGCACGGGCACGTCGTTTTGTTGTTACCGGTGGCTTGGCTTTCCTTGCTCATGTTGTTGATACTCGCAATGAGCCACCACCTATTCGTGAAATTCCGGTTGTTAGTGAATTCGAATACGTTTTTCCGGACGAATTACCGGGTGTTCCGGCAGAAAGACAAGTTGAGTTTCGTATTGAGTTGGTTCCGGGAGCTACTCCCATTGCTAAAACTCCTTATCGTTTAGCACCAACGGAAATGCAAGAGTTGTTAAATCAAACCCAAGAGTTGCTCGAGAAAGGTTTTATTCGACCGAGTGCTTCGCCATGGGGCGCTCCGGTGTTATTTGTGAAGAAGAAAGATGGTAGTATGCGTATGTGCATTGATTACCGTGAGTTGAATAAAGTGACGATCAAGAATCGTTATCCATTACCTAGGATTGACGATTTATTTGATCAACTTCAAGGTGCAACGTATTTCTCTAAGATCGACCTACGGTCCGGCTATCACCAAATGCGGGTCCGTGAGGAAGACATAGAAAAAACGGCTTTTCGAACGCGTTACGGGCATTATGAGTTTGTAGTTATGCCCTTTGGTCTTACGAATGCACCGGCGGCATTCATGGATCTTATGAACCGAGTGTGCCAACCTATGTTGGACAAGTCGGTAATAGTGTTCATTGACGACATACTAGTCTACTCGAAAAGTATGAGCGAACATGAACATCATTTGCGTGAAGTATTGAAGACGCTACGAAGGGAGAAGTTGTATGCAAAGTTCTCCAAATGTGAATTTTGGCTAAGGGAAGTTCAATTCCTTGGTCATATCGTGAACGAAAACGGTATTCAAGTAGATCCGGGGAAGATCGAAACGGTGAAGAGTTGGGGGCGACCGACTACGCCTACGGAAATCCGAAGTTTTCTCGGGTTGGCCTGTTATTATCGTCGGTTTATCCAAGATTTTTCTAAGATCGCTTCTTCGTTGACGAAATTAACAAGGAAGAATGCGAAGTTTGTTTGGGAGAACGAGCAAGAAATTGCTTTTCAATTGTTAAAAGAGAAGTTATGTCAGGCTCCAGTGTTAGTGTTACCGGAAGGTGTTGAAGACATGGTGGTTTATTGTGATGCTTCCTTAAATGGTCTCGGGTGTGTTCTAATGCAAAGAGGTAAGGTCATCGCTTATGCCTCTCGACAATTAAAGGAACATGAAACGAGGTATCCGACTCATGATCTTGAGTTGGCGGCGGTAGTGCATGCGTTGAAAATTTGGCGCCATTACTTGTATGGTGTCAAGTGTACGATTTATTCGGATCATAAGAGTTTGAAACATCTCTTTAATCAACGAGATTTGAATTATCGCCAACGTAGGTGGATGGATGTGGTGAAAGACTACGATTGTGAAATACTTTATCATCCGGGTAAGGCGAATGTGGTCGCGGATGCGTTGAGTCGAAAGAGTCAACATCCGGCGATAAAAGTGGGGTCGTTACGTTTGATTATTACCAACGATTTTCTTGAAAAGCTTGGTGAGATTCAAATAGAGGCTTATGTTCACAACAAGCATACGGAGCGAATCGTGGGCCAATCGGAGTTTATTACTATGGGTCCGCGTGGGTTGTTGTCCTTTCAAGGAAGGGTGTGGGTGCCTAAGATGGGTGATTACCGACGGGTGCTACTTGATGAAGCACATAAGTCAAAATATTCCATTCATCCGGGCGCGACGAAAATGTACCTTGACTTGAAGAAAGATTATTGGTGGCCGGGCATGAAGCGTGATGTTGTGAAGTATGTTGAGCAATGCGTCACGTGTTTGCAAGTAAAAGCCGAACACCAAAAACCGTATGGTAAATTGCAACCGTTAGAAATCCCGAAATGGAAATGGGAGCACATTACCATGGATTTCATTACAAAGTTACCTAAAACGGTGAGAACCCAATTCGATTCGATTTGGGTTATAGTTGACCGATTGACAAAAAGCGCTTTGTTTCTTCCCATTAAAGAAGCGATATCGTCGGAGACCTTGGCTAAGTTGTTTATCAAGGAAGTGGCGCTCGTCATGGGGTTCCTATATCTATTATCTCGGACCGAGATACCCGTTTTACATCTCGATTTTGGGAAAAGTTTCATGAAGATATGGGTACGCAATTGAAGTTGAGCACGGCGTATCATCCTCAAACGGACGGTCAAACCGAACGTACGAACCAAACTCTAGAAGATATGTTACGGGCGTGCATTATTGATTTTGGTGGTAGTTGGGACGAGCATTTGCCTTTGGTGGAATTCTCGTACAATAATAGTTATCATACTAGTATCGGGATGCCACCGTATGAGATGCTCTATGGGCGTAGATGTCGAACTCCCGTTTGTTGGGGAGAAGTGGGTCAACGAGAGATCGGGAGTACCGATTTGGTTTTGGAGACGAACAACAAGATTGATATTATTCGGGAACATTTGAAGAAGGCTCAAGATAGGCAAAAGTCGTATGCCGACAAACGTAGGCGAACGATCGAATTTCAAGAAGGCGACATGGTGATGCTTAAAGTTTCGCCATGGAAGGGTATTATTCGATTTCGAAAACGGGGAAAGTTAGCTCCTCGGTTTATTGGGCCATTCAAGGTTTTAGCTCGTGTTGGCAAAGTTGCATATCGATTGGAATTACCCGAAGAGCTTGCGGGGATCCATAATACATTCCATGTTTCCCACCTCCGTAAGTGTCTTGCGGATGATTCCTTATGGATGCCTTTAGACGAGATCGAGCTAAACAACAAGTTGGAATATGTCGAAGAACCGGTCGCCATACTCGATGAGAAAGTTAAGAGGTTGAGACATAAAGAAGTGAGGACTTTTAAAGTCCAATGGCGGCGTAGCAAGGGTTCCGAGTTCACTTGGGAACCCGAAGAGTTCGTGTTAGTGTATCTTCCCTCTTGTCATGCGGCTTGGATTGCGAGGGCGCAATCCGAATAAGTGGGGGAGAGTTGTAAGACCCGAATAATTGAAGTGTACACAGGTGTATATAAGTGTATTGTGCGGTACTCGAATCGGGATTTGGTTGTATTTATTTAAAAAGGCAAAAGGAGCTGGACTGGGAGAGTTGCGCGCCGCGCGGCCTGGTGGCGCGCCGCGCCATCTGTCTGTGACAGATTCTCTCTTCCTTTTAAATTAGATATTTTGAGGGTATTTTGGTAAAATCACTTGGAGGCCGGATTTAATGCCTTAGATCAGTTTTGGGGAGTTCATTTACTCCTTCCACAACTACCAACACTTATCCAAATCAATTCTAGAGAGAGAGTGGCTTTTAGTGAGGGAAACCCCATTTTGGAGAAGAAGAAGAAGGTTTCTTGCTTAAGTCCAAGCATTAAAGTTGTTCGCCTTCCCTCTAGCTTCGTTGTGATAGTTGTGGTATGCTCTAATCTTAATTTCTTTGTTTAATTTGATTTAGGGCTAGGGTTTGGGGTGAAGATGAACATAAAACCCATTTTGTTAGTGTTTTGGGTGTTCTAGGGTAATTTGAGTCATGTAGACTCAATATTGGGTTAACTAGGGTTTGGAAGAGTTAATTGTTGTTAGAGGACCCTAATTAGCTAGTAAAATTGCTAGAACACCATGATTTATGTAAATGGGTGTAAATGGGTTAGTGGTTGACCCAAAATGGGTAGGTTGACTTTGAAAGTGTCAAATGGGTCAAAATGAACCTAAGCTAATTAATATGTGTGGGTGAAGCCTAAAACTAGTGTTAAAATGTGTAATGAACCTACTTTGGTCAATGATAGGGTTTTGTGATGAGTTAACCCGATTTTAGGGTTACGGGTGCAAATGGGTCGGATTTGCACCATGGGTCAAACTAACACTAGGAGTGAGCTTTAGAGTGTTGACCAACTCGAGTTGTGATTTTGATATTGTGATAAATGTAATAGGTGCGTTACATTGAAGTGTTCAAGCTCGGTTATCTTTCACCAAGAGATTTTGAGGTGAGTGGAATAATTATATGCGTATGTATATAATGTATCTATTTGTTGTAGCGTGAAATGTGTAGTGTCGAGGTGTTAAGACACCACGTTTCACGTGAAGAGTGTAGCATCGAGGTGTTAAGATGCCACTCGGGTGTAGCATCGAGGTGTTAAGATGCCACCTAGGAGTGTAGTGTCGAGGTGTTAAGACACCACTCCGTAAAATAATGAGTGAAGCATCGAGGTGTTAAGATGCCACTCGGGGTGAAGTGCCGAGGTGTTAAGGTGCCACCCTAGGGGTTAGTGGTGCGAGGTGTTAAGTGCCCTAACGGATGTTATGAACACCGATGGCGTTTTCGTGAGCGCCGTTCCCTTGTACTATTGTTTAACCATGGTTATTTGTGTTGTAAGCATATTATATTATTCGAGTTATATTTATATGCGGTTGTTATGCTAGCTTGTGGTATTGGAGATTTATAGCTTGATATTGCGACGATAAGCTAATGTTGTTTGCTAGCATGTTTGCGGTTGTGTAAGTGTATGCAAGTAGGTATAATTATATATGTATTCGTATAATTATTGCATTCACTAAGCTTTGCTTACCCTCTCGTTGTTTACCATTTTATAGGTTCGGTTTTGGACAAGGGTAAGGGCATCGTTTTGGACTAGAGATCCCGCTTGATGCTAGGGGACGCTTTTGGCTTTAGTAGCTCTTGGAGTTTGACCGATAGTTGGGTAGTTTAATCCCAAATGCCATGCTCATTGTGTAGTTTGGAACTTAAACTTTTGGTGGTCGAAACTCGTAAATTTGTATTAAACTCGTAAAACGGCCGATGTGGGCCCCGCTTGTAAAACTTTAATTTTATGTTTGAAACATGTTAGTTTTACATATTTGGTAGTATGGTAAAAAGCGTTTTGTCTAAAAGTGCCGGGAACTAGTCAATCTTTTCGCGGTTAAAAAGTCCCGGGGACAGCCAGATATGGCGCGGCGCGCGGGCCATATGGCGCGGCGCGCCGATGGTCTGCAACAGAAATTTTTTTTTTTATTTCGTATTTTCACAAGGATTTTGTCGGGTGTTGGTTTGGGTTGTTACAGTAGAATATTTTGATAAACGTTTCTGGATGAAACAACTGAAATCTTGTGATCCACCTTTATATACAGATTATACGAAACATTAAAACTATGAACTCACCAACCTTTGTGTTGACACTTGTTAGCATGTTTATTCTTAGGTTCTCTAGAAGTCTTCCGCTGTTTGCTTATATGTTATACAAGATATGTGCATGGAGTCATACATGCTTTATTCGAGAAAACGTTACATTCACAAATCATCACCATCTATCTTATTTTGACTGCATTGTCAACAGAAGTATTATTGTAAACTATTATATTACGGTGATTGTCTATAGTAGAAATCATCAGATGTCGAAAACTTTTGATTTAAATATTCATTTATGGTGTGCCTTTTCAAAAGAATGCAATGTTTACAAAACGTATCATATAGAGGTCAAATACCTCGCAATGAAATCGATGAATGACGTGTTCGTCCAAGTGGATTTGGAGCGATCGTCACAGTTGGTATCAGAGCTTGAGGTCATAGGGAACCAGAATTTGCATTAGTGTGTTTAACTGTTAATTGTTAGGATGCATTAGTGAGTCTGGACTATGACAAAATTCATATCTTAGCGTATCTGTTACTGTAAACTTTTCCTGACATCTTCCGAAAATTCCTCCGTGATTTATGGAATTTTGGTATTATATATACATATGTAAATTATGTATTGAAGAGTACCAATCTAAATTCTATAATCTATTTAATACCAAAAATCATCTCTCTAATTATACAAGATGGATCCCGTATCTAGTTCAAATTCCTTAAACTCCGACAGCTATTCCGATATGGATATTCACCTGAACTCCGAAGACAGTGTAACTGGAATGGATCAACCAATCAGCTATCACCTATTCTGGATGAATGGGAATGGGTTCGTAGCCTGCTTAGTCATTGGAGACAAGAAGAAGGTGATCCCTTCCATCCACCGCATTTCCCTCTTGGTGAAGAACCTGAAGCACTTACCGCCGAACCTGTTCGAGACACCATTTTCTCTCTCATTTCCAGAGTATCTCGTCACGATAATATACTATCTCAAATTCTGAATCTTATTCATCCGCTCGTCCAAACCAACAATCATCCCGGTGTAATAGAAGAAGTCAACGAGCTTCGCGCTTGGGTAGTGGCTTTGGAGAATATGGTGCAAAGGTTACAAGCACCAACAGCATCACCGGCATCAACAGTATCACCAACAACAACACCAACAGTACCATTACCACCACCAACAACAACCGCATCGCAAACCTCAACTTCACAATCTGTTCCACGAGCATCAACGTCATACGCACCGAAGTTACCAAGAAATACCAGCAACAATAACCGATGAAGTATTAACTCATTTCCCCTGAAGAAATTTTATGTATATTTAATATATATGAATTTTGAAATCAAAATAAATCTTTTCGTACTAAGCTATTACGTGTGAATCTTAACTGGTAGGTACTACTCGGTTAGTTTATATTACTAATATACAATTATGTACATCCTTCCTTAACAACTTAACCATTGTTAACTACAATCTCTGTTTCAACTTAATGAATTCCATTTCATAATAAATCAAGTATATTATTCAATTACATAATTGATTTTACATTTTCATTTTCGATGTACTCGAAACTTTCCAGAAAACATCATCTGTGCCTTGTAAGGTTCACAAAAATTCCATGAGCATCAACATCCTTCATCGAGGAATAAGAATAAATAATGAAGTATCGATTACATTAGCAAAATACTCTTCAAAGATTATGTAATCTTTAATGTTTTAGAGATTAATCATTTCTAAGTCAAGCCGAAAATCAAATGAGCTTAATATGATATTAACTCATTAAATCTGTGTTACATCTGAAGAAAATATACATACATATATTTTTATAAAGACTGTAATAAAAATTCTTTTGTACAAAGTATTAATTGTGAAATCTTTAACGGGTAGGTAATACCCGGGAAATATATAAGTTCGCAATTAATATGTTACACTGTACATTCTTCAACTTTGATTCAAAAATTATTAACAATGCTCACAACGATATACAATCGTTTTCATACAAATTCAATTACATATTCTGATATTGACGGATCAGAATCCAAGTCATAACTCTAAACTGGTGACATCATTCTTAGATCTCTACATCTTTCAAAGCTATACTTTGACTTTAAATCTGTGCAAGATCCTTTAGCATTGTTTTTACCCAAAATAACCTTGCAATTCCTTTTCAAAGTATCCAGTATTATTAACCATTCAACCAGTCAACGACGACCTTTCAGACTTGTAACTTTGGCATATACGTTTTTGTTATTGGGGAACCTTTCATGTTCCACCACATTAACAGTAAATGTACCAGCAAATTCATTAATCTGCGACTTAAAGTCTCTCCGAAAAACCATTATAATTGTTTATTGAAACCCTATCATGTACTCATCGACATCTTGTAACGGTAATTGTCATACCAACTACAGGGAATTAGCAATCAGTATTTTGAATTTCGCAGCAATTCTACGCCAACAGTTATATATACATATAATGTCTATCTCCTAGACTTATTTACTTCGAATGTGAAGTTTCTGAAAAACACCCAAACTGTGAAACTAGTTCTCCGAATTTTGGAAAAATGCTGATTAAGCAGCAAAAACTGTAAACGACTTTAACAGTCGAAAGTTTGATGATAAAGAGTAGTGTGTTGGAAAAGCACAGAAAAAGAGAAAGTTTGGTACTGAAAAATGGATTGAGCAAATCATGAAGGAGGCTGTGGATAAATCACAAAGACTAAACCTGCCTTCAAAGAATACAAATGATTCAGTATCTGCTGAAGTCATTAACGAATACCTTGCTCCTGACTCAAAACCGTTACGAACAAATCTTCTTCATCATCCTTCAATATTAGAAATTCTAAGATATCATTATATCTTTCATTATAAATATCTTCGATATTTCTGAAGATATCTTCATAACTATTATTATCCGAAATTATTTATCTCTTCGCGCTATCTGTGTTACATCATAAAAGAAACTATTTTAGTTTCTAAATTCTGAAAATCATGAAAAATGGATGTTTTTGAAGTAGTGTTGGGAACTAAAGCATGAGTTAGTATAATATATTGAAACTTGATCAACGTGATTATATTACAGTATGTCATGCTGAGTTTCTAATGGAACGTGATAAAGGTTCACAGATCATACCCTCATCATGAACCATGTTACATAACTCTTTCATTCTATTTAACCTCTAAACTATCAAGTAAATATTTTCTTAATGATTCGGTCTTTTTTCGAGGTATTCTGGTAATTTGACAAGTCGGATTGTGCTATTACCATTTCTTTCTTAGAACATTAATTATGTTCATTCCGAAATTCATGCCTACAAATTATGGACCATTATTCACTTGATTTAAAGTCGGGAAGATAAAACAAAAGCATGAAGCTTCAAAATATCAATGGGAGTATATATAAATCACAGTAAATTGAAGAGAGTATTAAATGTGGATGTCAATGATTATGAAAGACGAAAGCAGAGACATCGAAATATAAGGGAAGATATAAAACCCAACAACCACCCATAAATTATAAACCGTATATATCGATGAATATAGCAATATAAAGACAAGGGAGGACTAAAAACACAATAAAACCAAGAGTATAGTAGAAGTGAATAGATTCTTCTGGCGGCAGATGGAAAAGAAGAATGACGGGTATGAAGGTTAGAAGTATATCAAGAATCAGAACTGGATGGAGCATATTGACGAATGCTTTAAAATAAGAATTGAGGGAGAAAGAATAAAAGGTATGAGCTGTGGAAAATAAGGAAACGAAGGGGGTAGATTTATAGTATAATATCAGACAGGAAAATCGAGACAGATCATCGCATTAAATCGAAAAGAATCATAATTTCCTTAATTACCGAAGAATCAAATCTTATTACGAAGATTTTCTCCAAATCTCTTGAACTCTGGAAATCAACCCATCTACGTCAAAAGATATGGCGAAACTTACTTTTTCTCATTTCACTCTTTTGTGATAACTTCACTCGTACACTTCACATAAACAAATTGTTTTATCCATATTACACAATGATGATAAAACTCTAATTTTTAACTCGTATGAGTCATGAAAACATACTTATTGTCATCCATGACCATCTCAACCAAATTTCGGGACGAAATTTCTTTAACGGGTAGGTTCTGTGACAACCCGAAATTTTTTGACCAAATTTAAACTTTATCTTTAAATGATTTAATGTTTTCAACATGATAAGCAAAGTCTGTAATGTTGAGTCACGAAAGTTTTGGAACTATATTCATGTAATCAATTATTCTTTGACTGTTCTCGAAGATTCACGAACAATATATATATAACTTAATGTGTATATATATATATATATGATTTCAAGTTATTTAGTAAACGATAGTAACATTCGATTATTGATTCGATTGATATTTAGATAAGTTAACTAAAACGTTTAAGATGAACCAGTAAAACACTAATTTGCTACAGTATTTTCGAATTGCTACAGTAACTTTGCTACAGTAAAACACTATTTTAAAATGAAAATGTATATATGTATACGTATATACTACGAGACGATGAATTATAGAAGTAAATAACCAAAACACTTAATTGATTAAAGCTACACTTCGAGTGACATAGTTTATCAATGATTAAGTTTAATTTTTGATAAAGGTACACGTCGCGTAACGAAAAGTACTAGTTTTCTAAGCGTACGAAAATGTATTCGAGAAACCGGAACCGGGACATAAGTCGAGTAACAACGTACGAGTCAACGGACCAAAAATTATAAGTCAACTATGCACGTGAATATAATATAATATATAATTAATTATATAAATTAAATATATTATATTTATATTATAATAATATGTCGACAAGCTAGTGTACAAAACGATTGTGAGCTGAATCCCATAGCCATGCGATCGCATGGCCAAGGAGGCTAAACCCCATGCGATCGCATGGGGTACTGTTTCAAGTCAGGTACTATAAAAGCTCGATCTGGTTCCAGCTGAATCTATCTATCCCTCTTTCTCTAATATTACTCTGTATATTTATTTAATTTATTTTATTATTATTAATATTATTATTATTATTATTATTATTATTATTATTATTATTATTATTATTATTAAGATTAATATTATTATTAATATTATTATTATTATTAGTAGTATAATAATTATTAGTATTATACATAAAATACTACGACGAGGTTATGTCCAAATAATGGTTTTCGAGCAAGATAGAGCTAAGGAAACTATGGGTTATAACTATGGAGGTTATGGGTAATGTTCGTGGGTATTGTTCGCAAGTCAAACCTAGTGTTTATCATCTTCGTTGCATCTACGTACTTTCCTGCAATATCGAATCACAATATTGATACGTGAGCATTCATATCTTATCTTTTATATATTAAAAGTGTTTCCATGTCTAGTGCTCGAGTATATATGTTTATGCATGCTTGTATGCTAAATTTTGTCGTTAAATAGTTTATGATGAATCACGAATTAAATACATAAATTACTAATAAAAGGTATATGATATGCATGTTTTTGGAAAGCTGGAGAAAAATCAATAACTTTTCATTTAGAAATTGCGTAACTTCGATGAACGAATTTAAAGATATGGTCAACTGAATTACGATTGACATTAATTGAATTGCTTTTGAATCTGCAATTGATATTTAAACAACTTGTTTATAAGATTGATAAATTGGATTTTCAAATATTACTAATCGAGTAAATGAATTTCTATATAAGGCACGTCTCGTCTTGTTGAGCAATTGTCAAAATTGATTGTTTTATCATATTTTAAAGCCTTATAAAAACTATAGTTTAATTTTACAAGAATTGGGAAACTATGTGAAATGTTAGAATGTTTCGATTGCCATGATCATTCAACTATAGTATTGAGTCAGATTGACTTTTTGAAACGACTTTTGATAACTTTTGTATGTCGGTCTCGAGCATTAGGATTGTGATACACTATGACCTGACGTAGCTTGATAGATATTTATTGACCAACATATGTTCTCTAGGTTGAGATCTACGGTTATTTGGTATTCCGAGTTTCGGTCACATTTCGGTGAACGACTTTATGTGCTGCTAAGGTGAGTTTCATTTGCTCCCTTTTTAATTGCTTTTGCAATCTATATTTTTGGGTTGAGAATACATGCACTTTATTTTAAACGCAATGGATACAAGTACATACTAAATTCTACACCGAGTTTGAACCGAAAATCCCTTAGCTTTGGTAACTAGTAACTGCCAGTTATAAGAACTGGTGGGCGCGAGTAGTTATATATGGATCCATAGGGCTGACATCCCCGTCTGTTCCAGGTATAGAAACCCTAGCCTGAACTATAAAATAGACGTATGCTATTTGAGTTTAGTACACGTTGGTTTGCGTGTATTGTACATGTTGGTTGCATGTATGTTAAAACATGGGTACTTATTATATAGACGTTAAAGTTTAGTTACCAGGGTGCTCAATCTTGTAGAATATTTTGATAAACGTTTTTGGATGAAACAACTGAAATCTTGTGATCCACCTTTATATACAGATTATACGAAACATTAAAACTATGAACTCACCAACCTTTGTGTTGACACTTGTTAGCATGTTTATTCTCAGGTTCTCTAGAAGTCTTCCACTATTTGCTTATATGTTATACAAGATATGTGCATGGAGTCATACATGCATTATTCGAGAAAACGTTGCATTCACAAATCATCACCATCTATCTTATTTTGACTGCATTTTCAACATATTACGGTGATTGTCTATATATAGAAATCATCAGATGTCAAAAACCTTTGATTTAAATATTCATTTATGGTGTGCCTTTTCAAAAGAATGCAATGTTTACAAAATGTATCATATAGAGGTCAAATACCTCGCAATGAAATCGATGAATGACGTGTTCATCCAACTGGATTTGGAGCTATCGTCACAGGTTCTCTGTCCTTTCTACTCAATGCGTAAGCTACCATATTCGCCTTCCCCGGGTGGTAACGAATCTCGAAATCGTAATCATTCAATAACTCAATCCACCTACGCTGCCTCATGTTTAGTTGTTTCTGATTAAATATGTGTTGATGACTTTTGTGGTCGGTATATATAATACTTTGGACCCCATATAATTAGTGCCTAAAAAAGTCTTTAATGCAAAAACAACAGCGCCTAATTCCAAATCCTATGTCGTATAATTTTGCTCGTGAATCTTCAATTGTCTAGACGCATAAGCAATTACCTTCGTTCGTTGCATTAATACACAACCGAGGCCTTGCTTTGAGGCATCACAATATATCACAAAATCATAATTCCCTTCAGGCAGTGACAATATAGGTGCCGTAGTTAACTTTTTTTTAGCAATTGAAATGCTTTCTCCTGCTCATCTTTCCATTCAAATTTCTTCCCTTTATACGTTAATGCAGTGAAGGGTTTTGCTATTTTGGAAAAATCTTGGATGAATCTTCTGTAGTAACCAGCCAATCCTAAAAATTGGCCTATCTGCGTAGGAGTTTTATGTGTTTTCCACTTCTCAACGGTTTCAATCTTTGCCGGATCAACTTAAATACCTTCTTTGCTCACTATATGACCGAGGAATTGAACTTCTTTCAACCAAAATGCATACTTTGAAAATTTAGCGTACAATTTTTCCTTCCTCAACAATTCTAGCACTTTTCTCAAATGTTCTTCATGCTCTTGATCATTCTTTGAGTATATAAGTATGTCATCAATGAAAACAATGACAAACCTGTCAAGATATGGTCCACACACTCGGTTCATGAGGTCCATGCAGTGTTGCAAAAGTCGGCCGACTTGACCGACGCGTCGGCCGACGCGTCATTTTTTAGACATGACTGATGCGTCGTTGATAAAAAGTCGGACAAAATCGGAAAAAAGTCGGTCAAATTCGGGAAAAATTCGGTCAAATTCGGAAAAAGTCGGTCAAATTCGGAAAAAGTCGGTCAAATACGGTAAAAGTAGGTCAAAGTCAGTCAAAGTCGGTTAAATTTTTTTATTTTTTTTGTAATATTGTTATTTATTCATGTGTATTGTAAATATAGTTTATGTTTTAAGATTCGATCTATATAATATTATATATAAATATATATTTAATAAAACTATTTTAAAAAGTCAATGTTAGTCAACGCCCGTTGCGTCACCGTTGCGTCCGACGCGTCGTTTTTTAGGCATGACCGATGCGTCCCCGACTCGCGTCTTTTACAACCTTGGATCCATGAACACAGCTGGTGCGTTAGTCAATCCAAACGGCATAACCATAAACTCATAATTACCGTAACGAGTTCTAAAAGCAGTCTTCGGAATATCATCCTCCTTTACCCGCATTTGATGATACCCGGAACGTAAATCAATCTTCGAATAAACCGACGAACCCTGTAGTTGATCAAATAAATCGTCGATTCTCGGTAGTGGATAACGGTTCTTGATGGTAAGTTTGTTCAGCTCTCGGTAGTCGATACTTAACCTGAATGTACCATCCTTCTTTTTGACAAACAAAACAGGAGCTCCCCATGGTGATGTGCTTGGTCGAATGAAACCACGCTCTAAAAGTTCTTGTAATTAACTTTAGAGTTCCTTCATTTCACTGGGTGCGAGTTTGTATGGAGCACGAACTATTAGTGCAGCTTCTGGTACAAGATCTATTTGAAATTCAACAGATCGGTGTGGAGGTAGTCCCGGTAATTCTTTCGAAAATACATCGGGAAATTCTTTTGCGATGGGAACATCATTGATGTTCTTTTCTTCAGTTTGTAATTTCTCGACGTATGCTAGAACGGCATAACAAACTTTTCTTATTAGTTTTTGCGCCTTCAAATTACTAATAAGATTTAGCTTCGCGTTGCTCTTTTCACCATTAAGGGTTTCTCTTTTTCTCGTACAATGCGAATTGCATTTTTGTAACAGACGATCTCTGCTTTCACCTCGTCCATGCCGATTATCACATCAAAACTCTCTAACTCTACTGGTATCAAATCAATCTTAAACGTTTTGCTAACCAGTTTAATTTCTCGATTCTGACATATTTTATCTGCTGTAATTAATTTACCTTTTGCTAATTCGAGTAAAAATTTATTCTCCAATGGCGTTAATGGGCAACTTAATTTAGCACAAAAATCTCTACTCATATAGCTTCTATCCGCACCCGAATCAAATAAAACATAAGCAGGTTTATCGTCAATAAGAAACGTACCCGTAACAAGCTCCGGGTCTTCATGCACTTCAACCGCATTAATGTTGAAGACTCTTCCACGGTTTTGGCCATTATTATTTACTTCGTCCGGGCATGCAGTTTTGTAATGGCCCGTCTTTCCGCACCCAAAACAAGTAATGGCGGCATTAAATGTTCCGACATTATTTGTTCCTTTACTCCTGTTAATCTTCGGTCCATAGATTCCACACTTTGCAGCACTGTGACCCGTTCTTTTGAATTTTGTGCATAACTCTCTACAGTAATTATCCTGATGGTATTTCTCACACCTTAAGCACCTGGTTTTCTGCCTCATGTTGTCATTATTTTTGTTGTTGGGACGATTGTTGTTGTTGTTAGGACGGTTATTGTTGTTGCTAGGACGGTTGTTGTTGCGATTGATGTTGCGGTTGTTGGGATAGTTGTTGCGATTGTGGTTGTAATTGTTGTTGTTGTATTGGTGACCCTTGTCATTGTTTTCCTCCCACTTTCTCTTGACTTGTTTCGTGTTGGCTTTTTCGGCCGCCTGTTCTTTAATCCTTCCCTCAATCTGATTTATGAGTTTGTGAGCCATTCTACTTGCCTTTTGTATAGAGGCGGGCTCGTGTGAACTCACATCTTCTTGAATCCTTTTCGGTAACCCTTTTACAAATGTGTCAATTTTCTCTTCTTCATCTTCAAACGTTCCTGGACATAATAGGCACAACTCTGTGAATCATCGTTCGTACGTGGTAATGTCGAAACCTTGCGTTCGTAATCCTCTAAGCTCTGCCTTGAGCTTATTGATCTCGTTTCTAGGACGGTACTGCTCGTTCATCAAGTGCTTGAATGATGACCACGGTAATGCGTAAGCAGCATCTTGTCCCACCTGCTCGAGATAGGTGTTCCACCATGTTAACACAGTACCTGTGAAGGTATGCATAGCGTACTTTACTTTGCCTTCTTCAGTACATTTACTTATGGCAAACACCAATTCAACCTTTTCAGTCCACCGTTTTAATCCGATTGGACCCTCGGTTCCATCGAATTCCAAAGGTTTACAGGCAGTGAATTCTTTGTAGGAGCATCCTACACGATTTCTTGTGAAATTAGTTCCACTGCTAGAACCAGAGTTATTGTTGTTATTTTGCATTGCAGCCTGCACTGCGGCTATGTTCGTAGCAAGGAAAACACAGAAGTCTTCCTCACTCATGTTCAAGTTCTGACGAGTCGTCGGTGTCATTTCCTTCAAAAATAGCCAAAAGAATTGAGTTAATCATATAGAATTCAAGAGTAGTCAATAGTATTTCGTAGCATAATATGAACTTATTTATAAAAGCTTTTTCTTCGTATTAGCATTTTATAGTTTTAATTCGGGTAGTACCTACCCGTTAAGTTCATACTTAGTAGCTACTATACAATTCAACTACTATAATTCTATATGATAAACTGATAATAATATTTCGCGTTCAAACTTATATACAAAATTTTACAAACTTACAATACTGCTATTTTACATATATCATGAAATATAGAACACAATAACTTTGATATAAGACAGTTTTGAAGATAATTCTAGTTAATACGCAAGTCGTTCAGCAAAGGCAATAAAGACACGTAATTCATATGTCCAGAAACAAGTCATGCACTCTGGTTTTATTAATACAATTTTCCATTCTTGGTCTTGTGGAACGTAACCGTTGTATTCGTTGACAAGATAGCATGTAGTAATGTTTTCAAAAGGACGGGGGTTACGTAATGCCCAACAGCCCCGTAACAATCTAAAAACCTTATTTCGCACCCCAACTACTGAGTCCTGTGACGACCCGGAAATTTCCGATCAAATTTAAACTTAATCTTTATGTGGTTTCGACACAATAAGCAAAGTCTGTAACGTTGAGTCTCAAAAACTTTGATCTGTGTTTATATATACATTTGACCTTTGACTGTTCTCGACGATTCACGAACCAATGTTGTAAATAAAAATATTGATATATATAAAAATAAATGTAAATATACATATAAAAATTTAAAAGTAATAAAATATAATTTAAATAATAAAATCAAATATGTAAAATAAGAATTAAGTGGAATTTAAAAATGAACATACATATATATGATTGCTATTAATAGTTACTAAATTGTAATATATAAAAGATATAAATATTATGTGTAAATATGAAATATTCAGTAGTTGTTATTTATTAACATATTATATTACAAAATTAATAATAAATAATATTAAGATATCAAATTTAATTACAATTAAAATGTAGTTGCTAAAGTAATATTATTATTACTTTCAATATTAATATCAAGATTAATATTTTTAATATCATTATTTTAAATATATAACATATAAACATGAAAGTTGATGTATATAAATATTATTAATAATATTACTATTGTCATTAAAATAAATAATATTATTAGTATTATTATCATTAATAATGTTATTATTATGATTAATATTATTAATATTACTAAAGTTGTTATTTTATCATAAAATTATAAGTATCATTACTTTTATTACTTTTGTCAATAATTTTATCATTACTGGTGTTATTTGATATATTTATTATTAATTCTAATATTATTATTATTAGTAATTTTAAAAAATATTTGAATTATTATTATTAATTATTAATAACATATGATCATACGTACAGATATATGAATATGTTTTCTGTCAACATCAACTTTTAAAACTTTGTCTGTGTCTCAAAAGGTGATTTCAAGAATCAATCATACAATTAAAAATCGAATTTAGTACAATTTATTTTCTTCTTTGTTTCTTTCTATTACGGAATAATCTTGTTACACGTCCATTTCAATCCCTTTACCAAACAGGAATTCGTCCATTACATAGAGATTAAATCGTTTGTGTTGAAGCAAGAACACCTACAAACCACGACCTCTCTTTTCTCTCTCTTCTCTCTCTTTTCGTTGAAACCACAAACCATGTACCATCGAACTCACTTGTTTGCTGCTACTTCAATCTCGAGTTCAACTAGTTGCTGCAATTACTATAACGTTTATGTTTCAATGACCACAACTTTATTGATTTCACCTTCGATCAAATCCCAAAAACTATTGAAGATTTTTATATTCTCACAGACCAATCTTGTTTTTCTCTTCAATTTCGATCACAAGATCAAACCAAACATACCATTGATCAAACCCAGTCACCACATATCATCATCATCATCATTCGAATAATAATTCTTTTATTCGATCGCTCCTGCTGTCATCGAGTTCAAACCATCACCTTCCCTCCCTCTCTCTTCGTGAGTCCACAACTCACCACCTTCTCCACAATCCACCATAAACACCAACCGTTCGAACAAGAACTATATTCACCATCGAAACCCACCTTAGTTCTTCACCACCCTGCTCACCATCACTTTATTACCACCACTATAACCACACGCCACCACCTTTCTTCATCATTTAACAACCGCTATCTATTACCATCATGAGCAACCAACCTTCATCGGACATCTTCACCATCCACCACCTCTAGAACCACCCTTTAACCGCCATTAAACTACCACCGTACTGCTGTACTCACGTATCTGTTTCTGTCAGGAATAACCGAAACAACACCACCGTTACCACCTCCAAACAACATGTAAGTACTACTATTCGCTGCTACCATAAACCATCTATTTGATGTTCGAAAACAACCATAAAACGACCACCTGCAACCTAAGAAAAACATGCTGTACTCTTCACTGCATACTGCTACCAATGCTATTAACTACCACTTCTGTTATACTGTTCACCGTCGCAAACCACAACCATTACCACCATAGTTGTATGTGTTTACAGCTGCAGTATCCTTTTTGTTTACTGCTCGCTGAAATGGTGTTTTTTTGATGCTGTCGTAATAGAAAAGATGAAGACCACGAGTGTGATAATGATACATTAGTTAATAATAAATATGATGATACACTATGATAAACTGTACTCGTTGATGAATTGATTAAAGGGTACATAAAGATGACAATAAAGGTAAATAGATAAAGATAGTTTCTACTTTATATTTCGAATCCTATGTTCAAAAGGTTGGACCTTGTTCCAGTTTATGCTATGGGCCGTGAGCATGTTCCAAATTATTGGACCGTGAAATTTTTTTGAGGTTGGGCTGAAAAACATGTTCCTCAAATATGGAAACCGTTTGATAATTGTTAAATGTTACATGAAGTAACAAACATAAACGAATTAGTGATACTACGAGGTTATGGATGATGATATAAACGATATTGATAAATAATATTAGATGATATGATATGATGCATTTCGATGATGAGGTCGATGTTAAATGGAAACGATTAACATGATGGTTAGTTGAGCGTAATGATATTAGATTAAGATTATGATGGTTATGATGAGATAAGTGTAAGATGATGAAGACGTTTATGAAACAAGAGATGAGGAAAAATTTAACGGTGATAATTGTTAGATTAGGATGTTAATGACCATGATGATGATATTATGATTGTGTGATGATGATTCGAGTATGCGTTTGATGATGATTTCATGAAGTGATGATAAAATAAATGATGGTCATAATGCACGATAGATGATGATGATTATGATCAATGATAATTAGATGATGATGATATTGGTTTATGGTGTTATGGGTTAGCAGGACGTCGCGGGTTCAAACTCGGACTTGGGCATTTTTTTAAGGGCTACTTCGTTGAGGTTCGTGAATCCGAGGCCAACCCTGCATTGTTCAATGTTGTAAAATGTATTGTTACTACAAAATACAGTATGGTGAGTTCATTTACTCCCTTTTACTCTTTACGTTTTTGGGCTGAGAATACATGCGCTGCTTTTATAACTGTTTTACGAAATAGACACAAGTAATCGAAACTACATTCTATGGTTGGATTATTAAACCGAATATGCCCTTTTTATTAAGTCTGGTAATCTAAGAATTAGGGAACAGACACCTTAATTGACGCGAACCCTAAAGATAGATCTATCGGGCCCAACAAGCCCCATCCAAAGTACCGGATGCTTTAGTACTTCGAAATTTATATCATGTCCGAAGGAGGATCCCGGAATGATGGGGATATTCTTATATGCATCTTGTGAATGCCGGTTACCAGGTGTTCAATCCATATGAATGATATTTTTATCTCTATGCATGGGACGTATGTTTATTAGAAATGGAAATATGAAATCTTGTGGTCTATTAAAATTATGAAATGATTATTTATGTTAAACTAATGAACTCACCAACCTTTTGGTTGACACTTGAAAGCATGTTTATTCTCAGGTACGAAAGAAATCTTCCACTGTGCATTTGATCATTTTAAAGATATTACTTGGAGTCATTCATGACATATTTCTAAAGACGTTGCATTCGAGTCGTTGAGTTTATCAAGATCATTATTAAGTCAATTATAGTTGGATATATTATGAAATGGTATGCATGTCTGTCAATTTTAGATGTAATGAAAGATTGTCTTTTCAAAACGAATGCAATGTTTGTAAAATGTATCATATAGAGGTCAAGTACCTCGCGATGTAATCAACTGATGTGAATCATTTATAATCGATATGGACTTTGTCCGGATGGATTAGGACGGGTCCTTTCAGTTGGTATCAGAGCGGTGGTCTTAGCGAACCAGGTCTTGCATTAGTCTGTCTAACTGATAGTCGTTAGGATGCATTAGTGAGTCTGGACTTCGACCGTGTCTGCATGTCAAAAGTTTTGCTTATCATTAGTGTCAAAAATTAATTGCTTATCATCCTTAAAGTCTAGACACGTCTTACTGCCTCTATTGCATAGATAGTGTATAGATAAATTCACATCTTAGCTTATCTGTTATTGTTATCTTTGCCTGACAGCTTCTGTAGATTCCTCCGTAACTTATGGGATGTTAGTATTATATATGCATATATAAATTATGTATTGCAGGGTACTAATCTACATCCTATAATCTATTTCTTATCGAAAATCCTGTATCTGATCGTACGAGATGAATCCTTCAACCAGTTCGAGTCCCTCAGATTCCGATAGCTATTCCGATAGTTATTCCGACAGCTATTTTGATATAGATGTTCACCTAAGCTCCAAAAGCAGCGTCACCAGAATGAATCAACCAATTCATCTAATGGGTTCGTAGTTGACCTAACCAATGGAGACGCGAAGAAGCTATCCCTTCCACCAACCGAATTCACCTATTGGCAAAGAACCTGACGCACTTACCGGCGAACCAATCCGAAACACTATTTTCACCATCATTTCCCGAATATCTCGCCATGATTATATAATATCTCAAAATTCAAAACCTTATTCATCCGCTCATTCCGACCGACAATCATCCCGGAGTAATACAAGAAGTCAACGAACTTCACGCTCGAGTAATCAATTTGGAGAATATGGTGCAAAATGTACCAGCTTCAGCAACATCACCGACACCAACAGTACCATCAGTAACAGCACCAGTACCATCAAGAATTCATGTCTCAACGACTCATTCTGTACCTCGAGTATAAACATCGTACTATGTATCGTTCTATCTATTTTATCTTCATTCGACATAACGATTATGTAATCTCTAATGTTTTAGAGACTATGTATTCTTGTTCTAACGGTAAATCAAATGAGATTAATATCATACTAACTCATTAAATCCATGATTACATCTGAAGAGGATATATATGTAAGTATATTTTCATAAAGATTGCAATTAAAAATTCTTTCGTACAAACTGTTAATGGTGAAAATATTTTAACGGGTAGGTAATACCCGAGGAATATTTAGATTTCACATTAATAAGTTAAACTGTACATTCTTCGAATCTGATTCAACAATCATCTACTATCATATTTACATTCACCGACATACAAACCCGTTCACCACAGAATAACCATATTCATCCAATTTCAAATTTGGATTTTGATTTATCAGAATCCAACAAGTGGCATAATGAAGAAATAATGGACACAATAAAAATTGATTAGAAACAGACTAATTAACAATATGAAATTTTGTTAAGAAACCACGCTAACAAGATCCTAGCTAACTGTTCCTAGCTAACTATTCCTAGCTAACGGATTACATTTTATTTATCGCAATTTAATTATCGCAATTTACATTCTCGCAATTTTATTTATCGTCATTTAATTTCTGTTATTTATTTTACGCACTTTAGTTATCGTCATTCTGTTATTTACGCATTTTAAATATCGGGACACGTATATAATGTTTTGACATATCATATCGACCCATCTATATATAATATATATATACTTTGAGTTGTGATCGAGTCTGAGACATGTACACGGGTCACGATATTTATTAATTAATTCGAACATTATATATTAAACCATATATAAATTATTAGACTGTTAAATGTGGACTATCGACTGTGGACTAATAACATTGGACAATTAAAATGAATTAAAATATTGATTATAACATATGAAACTAAACAATTCTTCAAGTTTGCCACTTGATTGAATCTTAAACCTCATTTGTATCTTGACGATTTCAATCTGCGTTCAAACCTTTCATGATTCTTAAAAACGTCTCAATTGAAAGGTTGAACCAACCGCACTTCATCTACGGAAGAAAAGATCGATGCATATAGTTATGCACTTGAAAACACTCAGAAACTGAGTAAACGTTTAACGTGTAGCTGTGCTAATTCCTTTAGCGTTATTATTACCGAAAATAACTTTATAATCCCTTTCCAAATTAGCAAATTTTGTCACAGCTCCAACAAGTCAACTTTGACTTTTCGTACGAAACAACCTTATTATAACGTTGATATATACGCGTGCTCTTTTATTGTTACCAGGGAACCTTTCATATTCCACCATATTACCATCAGCGTTTAATCATCTAAAAACACAATTCTCCTGAAGCCACCTCGGATTAATAACCGATGATTCAGATGTCATAGCATTAAACGCAGAGGAAACAGAAAAAAAAAAAATTGGTAGATGGTCTAAACGGCCAAAAGTTTGATGATAAAGAAAGGAGTGTTAGGAATGCTCGATAGAAAATTAGGTATTGAAAAACAGATTGAGCTACCCATGAAGGAGACCAAGGACAAATACAAAGACCAAACCCTATATTCAAAGGATTCAGGTAATTCTGGATCCGTTGAAATCTTTAGAGAATATCTTGCTCTGAAGTCATGTTAAAATCTTGCGGAAAATCTTTATCCATCAACCATCGAACTTAGAAATTTCAAAATATCATCATCAATATCTTCGATATTTCTGAGGATATTTTCATAAATATTCTCGTCCAAAATTATATACCTCCTCGTGCTTCCTGTGTATCATTATATTGGAAACATTCAATAGAAAATTTAGTACCGAAAAGCAGGTTATGCGAAACTATGAAGAAAGCTGTGGACAAATCACAAAGAATAAGTTTGACTTCAAAGAATCCAAATGATTCAATGTCTGCTAAAGTCTTTAGTGAATATCTTGCTCCTTACTCTAAACCCTTGCAGACAATAGTTTCTATCATCCTCTGATCTTAGATATTTCGAGATATTATCGAATCTTTCATTATAAACATCCTCCATATTTCTGGAGATATTTTTATAACTATTCTTATCTGAAATCATTAATCTCTTCGTGCTATCAGTATTACATCATATAGAAACTGTTAGTTTCTATATTCTGTAAAATCTCTAGCTTAAAATATGAATGTTATTGAAGTAATGTTAAGAACTGATGCATGAGTTAATATAATATAATGACACTTGATCAACGTGATTATATTACAGTAAGTCATGCTGAGTTTCTAAATGGGACATGATGATTCACAGATTATAACGTCATCATGTGCCATGTTACACGACTTTTACATTTTATCCGATATATAAACATATCAAGAACATATTTTCTTGATAGTCCTATCTTTCGTTGAATTCTGGTAATTTGACAAGTCAAATTGTGCTATTACCGTTTCTTTCTTAGGACATTAACAATGTTCAATCCGAAACTTCATATCTGCGGACTCTGGATCATTACAAGCGATGCTTAATCGCAAGAAGAAGAAACGAAAGGACAAAAACTCTGAA
Source organism: Rutidosis leptorrhynchoides (assembly GCF_046630445.1). Taxonomy (NCBI): domain Eukaryota; kingdom Viridiplantae; phylum Streptophyta; class Magnoliopsida; order Asterales; family Asteraceae; genus Rutidosis; species Rutidosis leptorrhynchoides. The sequence goes on along the minus strand of NC_092335.1, from coordinate 49,876,691 downwards.
ATAGAAGTTGGGGTATAAATCGCAGTAAATAAAAGAGAGTATTAACTGTGGATGACAATGATTATAGAAGACAGGAAATGGAACTTTGAAATATAAAGAAAAATATAAAGTCCGATAACAACACATAAATTACAAACCGTGTATGTCAATATTTATCACAACATAAAGACACAGAAGAATTAAAAACACTATAACCCCAAGGGTGAAGTAGAAGAAAACAGATTCCTCAGGTGGGAGTTGGGAAAGGAGAATGATTGTTGCGATAGTAAGGATAAGGACAAGGATTAGAACTGGATTAAGCATTTTCACAATCTTTTGAATTTGGGAATTGAGTATAGGAATAGTAAAAGTAATGGGACAAAAAAGGTAAATTTATAATGGAAATATCAGACGTAGTAATCGGGACAGATCATCGCATTTAATTAAAGAGATCCTAATTTCCTTATTTGTCGGAGAATCAAATCTTTTAGATTTCGAAGATTTTCTTTAATCCCTTGAATTCCGAAATTCAACCAAGACAACGTCAAAAGTTAAGACGCACCTTATTTTCTAAATTCAACAGTGACTACATCAAAAGTCAAGATGAATCGTTATTTCTCATTTCATTTTTTTGTGATAGCTTCATTCGTACGCTTCGTGTAATCGAATTGTTTTATCCATATTTCTCAATAATGATAAAACTCTATTTATCAACTCATATTCGTCATAAAAACATTCTTATTGTTAGCCATGACGATCTCTATCAAATTTCGGGGACGAAATTTCTTTAACGGGTAGGACTTGTGACGACCCGGAAATTTCCGATCAAATTTAAACTTAATCTTTATGTGGTTTCGACACAATAAGCAAAGTCTGTAACGTTGAGTCTCAAAAACTTTGATCTGTGTTTATATATACATTTGACCTTTGACTGTTCTCGACGATTCACGAACCAATGTTGTAAATAAAAATGTTGATATATATAAAAATAAATGTAAATATACATATAATAATTTAAAAGTAATAAAATATAATTTAAATAATAAAATCAAATATGTAAAATAAGAATTAAGTGGAATTTAAAAATGAACATACATATATATGATTGCTATTAATAGTTACTAAATTGTAATATATAAAAGATATAAATATTATATGTAAATATGAAATATTCAGTAGTTGTTATTTATTAACATATTATATTACAAAATTAATAATAAATAATATTAAGATATCAAATTTAATTACAATTAAAATGTAGTTGCTAAAGTAATATTATTATTACTTTCAATATTAATATCAACATTAATATTTTTAATATCATTATTTTAAATATATAACATATAAACATGAAAGTTGATGTATATAAATATTATTAATAATATTACTATTGTCATTAAAATAAATAATATTATTAGTATTATTATCATTAATAATGTTATTATTATGATTAATATTATTAATATTACTAAAGTTGTTATTTTATCATAAAATTATAAGTATCATTACTTTTATTACTTTTGTCAATAATTTTACCATTACTGGTGTTATTTGATATATTTATTATTAATTATAATATTATTATTATTAGTAATTTTAAAAAATATTTGAATTATTATTATTAATTATTAATAACATATGATCATACGTACAGATATATGAATATGTTTTCTGTCAACATCAACTTTTAAAACTTTGTCTGTGTCTCAAAAGGTGATTTCAAGAATCAATCATACAATTAAAAATCGAATTTAGTACAATTTATTTTCTTCTTTGTTTCTTTCTATTACGGAATAATCTTGTTACACGTCCATTTCAATCCCTTTACCAAACAGGAATTCGTCCATTACATAGAGATTAAATCGTTTGTGTTGAAGCAAGAACACCTACAAACCACGACCTCTCTTTTCTCTCTCTTCTCTCTCTTTTCGTTGAAACCACAAACCATGTACCATCGAACTCACTTGTTTGCTGCTACTTCAATCTCGAGTTCAACTAGTTGCTGCAATTACTATAACGTTTATGTTTCAATGACCACAACTTTATTGATTTCACCTTCGATCAAATCCCAAAAACTATTGAAGATTTTCATATTCTCACAGACCAATCTTGTTTTTCTCTTCAATTTCGATCACAAGATCAAACCAAACATACCATTGATCAAACCCAGTCACCACATATCATCATCATCATCATTCGAATAATAATTCTTTTATTCGATCGCTCCTGCTGTCATCGAGTTCAAACCATCACCTTCCCTCCCTCTCTCTTCGTGAGTCCACAACTCACCACCTTCTCCACAATCCACCATAAACACCAACCGTTCGAACAAGAACTATATTCACCATCGAAACCCACCTTAGTTCTTCACCACCCTGCTCACCATCACTTTATTACCACCACTATAACCACACGCCACCACCTTTCTTCATCATTTAACAACCGCTATCTATTACCATCATGAGCAACCAACCTTCATCGGACATCTTCACCATCCACCACCTCTAGAACCACCCTTTAACCGCCATCAAACTACCACCGTACTGCAGTACTCACGTATCTGTTTCTGTCAGGAATAACCGAAACAACACCACCGTTACCACCTCCAAACAACATGTAAGTACTACTATTCGCTGCTACCATAAACCATCTATTTGATGTTCGAAAACAACCATAAAACGACCACCTGCAACCTAAGAAAAACATGCTGTACTCTTCACTGCATACTGCTACCGATGCTATTAACTACCACTTTTGTTATACTGTTCACCGTCGCAAACCACAACCATTACCACCATAGTTGTATGTGTTTACAGCTGCAGTATCCTTTTTGTTTACTGCTCGCTGAAATGGTGTTTTTTTGATGCTGTCGTAATAGAAAAGATGAAGACCACGAGTGTGATAATGATACATTAGTTAATAATAAATATGATGATACACTATGATAAACTGTACTCGTTGATGAATTGATTAAAGGGTACATAAAGATGACAATAAAGGTAAATAGATAAAGACAGTTTCTACTTTATATTTCGAATCCTATGTTCAAAAGGTTGGACCTTGTTCCAGTTTATGCTATGGGCCGTGAGCATGTTCCAAATTATTGGACCGTGAACTTGTTTTGAGGTTGGGCTGAAAAACATGTTCCTCAAATATGGAAACCGTTTGATAATTGTTAAATGTTACATGAAGTAACAAACATAAACGAATTAGTGATACTACGAGGTTATGGATGATGATATAAACGATATTGATAAATAATATTAGATGATATGATATGATGCATTTCGATGATGAGGTCGATGTTAAATGGAAATGATTAACATGATGGTTAGTTGAGCGTAATGATATTAGATTAAGATTATGATGGTTATGATGAGATAAGTGTAAGATGATGAAGACGTTTATGAAACAAGAGATGAGGAAAAATTTAACGATGATAATTGTTAGATTAGGATGTTAATGACCATGATGATGATATTATGATTGTGTTATGATGATTCGAGTATGCGTTTGATGATGATTTCATGAAATGATGATAAAATAAATGATGGTCATAATGCACGATAGATGATGATGATTATGATCAATGATAATTAGATGATGATGATATTGGTTTATGGTGTTATGGGTTAGCAGGACGTCGCGGGTTCAAACTCGGACTTGGGCATTTTTTTAAGGGCTACTTCGTTGAGGTTCGTGAATCCGAGGCCAACCCTGCATTGTTCAATGTTGTAAAATGTATTGTTACTACAAAATACAGTATGGTGAGTTCATTTACTCCCTTTTACTCTTTACGTTTTTGGGCTGAGAATACATGCGCTGCTTTTATAACTGTTTTACGAAATAGACACAAGTAATCGAAACTACATTATATGGTTGGATTATTAAACCGAATATGCCCTTTTTATTAAGTCTGGTAATCTAAGAATTAGGGAACAGACACCCTAATTGACGCGAACCCTAAAGATAGATCTATCGGGCCCAACAAGCCCCATCCAAAGTACCGGATGCTTTAGTACTTCGAAATTTATATCATGTCCGAAGGAGGATCCCGGAATGATGGGGATATTCTTATATGCATCTTGTGAATGTCGGTTACCAGGTGTTCAATCCATATGAATGATATTTTTATCTCTATGCATGAGACGTATGTTTATTAGAAATGGAAATATGAAATCTTGTGGTCTATTAAAATTATGAAATGATTATTTATGTTAAACTAATGAACTCACCAACCTTTTGGTTGACACTTGAAAGCATGTTTATTCTCAGGTACGAAAGAAATCTTCCACTGTGCATTTGATCATTTTAAAGATATTACTTGGAGTCATTCATGACATATTTCAAAAGACGTTGCATTCGAGTCGTTGAGTTTATCAAGATAATTATTAAGTCAATTATAGTTGGATATATTATGAAATGGTATGCATGTCTGTCAATTTTAGATGTAATGAAAGATTGTCTTTTCAAAACGAATGCAATGTTTGTAAAATGTATCATATAGAGGTCAAGTACCTCGCGATGTAATCAACTGATGTGAATCATTTATAATCGATATGGACTTTGTCCGGATGGATTAGGACGGGTCCTTTCAAGTCCGTCACTTGTGGGAATGTTTTATTTAACAGTTGCAATCCGATGTTCTTTTTCTCAATTTGGTGAGAAGCGAACATCACTAACCCGTAAACATAACATGCTTCTTTATGTTGCATGTTTGAAGCTCTTTCTAAAGAACGTAGTCCTATGTTGGGATATGTGGAGTCAAAATAGGTTCTCAACCCGTAGCGTAAAATTGCATCTGGGTTTTCCGCATTTAATGCCTTAAAGAAAACACGGCTAACTTAAAGTCTCCCCAATGTGATATACCACATCTTTAAAAAAAAAAGCCTCTTATAAACTAAGGCATGCTTGGAACGTCTTTCAAATGTTCGACAAACTAATTTCGTCGTAAATAATTGTGCCGATGAATTCTGACCTGAAATGTCCCGTTCTTATTGATTAAAAACGTTCCATATTAATTGATTTCGTTGCGAGGTTTTGACCTCTATATGAGAAGTTTTTCAAAGACTGCATTCATTTTAAAACAAACCATAACCTTTATTTCATCAATAAAGGTTTAAAAAGCTTTACGTAGATTATCAAATAATGATAATCTAAAATATCCTGTTTACACACGACCATTACATAATGGTTTACAATACAAATATGTTACAACAAAATAAGTTTCTTGAATGCAGTTTTTACACAATATCATACAAGCATGGACTCCAAATCTTGTCCTTATTTAAGTATGCGACAGCGGAAGCTCTTAATAATCACCTGAGAATAAACATGCTTAAAACGTCAGCAAAAATATTGGTGAGTTATAGGTTTAACCTATATATATCAAATCGTAACAATAGACCACAAGATTTCATATTTCAATACACATCCCATACATAGAGATAAAAATCATTCATATGGTGAACACCTGGTAACCGACATTAACAAGATGCATATATAAGAATATCCCCATCATTCCGGGACACCCTTCGGATATGATATAAATTTCGAAGTACTAAAGCATCCGGTACTTTGGATGGGGTTTGTTAGGCCCAATAGATTTATCTTTAGGATTCGCGTCAATTAGGGTGTCTGTTCCCTAATTCTTAGATTACCAGACTTAATAAAAAGGGGCATATTCGATTTCGATAATTCAACCATAGAATGTAGTTTCACGTACTTGTGTCTATTTTGTAAATCATTTATAAAACCTGCATGTATTCTCATCCCAAAATATTAGATTTTAAAAGTGGGACTATAACTCACTTTCACAGATTTTTACTTCGTCGGGAAGTAAGACTTGGCCACTGGTTGATTCACGAACCTATAACAATATATACATATATATCAAAGTATGTTCAAAATATATTTACAACACTTTTAATATATTTTGATGTTTTAAGTTTATTAAGTCAGCTGTCCTCGTTAGTAACCTACAACTAGTTGTCCACAGTTAGATGTACAGAAATAAATTGATAAATATTATCTTGAATCAATCCACGACCCAGTGTATACGTATCTCAGTATTGATCACAACTCAAACTATATATATTTTGGAATCAACCTCAACCCTGTATAGCTAACTCCAAATTCACATATAGAGTGTCTATGGTTGTTCCGAAATATATATAGATGTGTCGACATGATAGGTCGAAACATTGTATACGTGTCTATGGTATCTCAAGATTACATAATATACAATACAAGTTGATTAAGTTATGGTTGGAATAGATTTGTTACAAATTTTCACGTAGCTAAAATGAGAAAAATTATCCAATCTTGTTTTACCCATAACTTCTTCATTTTAAATCCGTTTTGAGTGAATCAAATTGCTATGGTTTCATATTGAACTCTATTTTATGAATCTAAACAGAAAAAGTATAGGTTTATAGTCGAAAAAATAAGTTACAAGTCATTTTTGTAAAGGTAGTCATTTCAGTCGAAAGAACGACGTCTAGATGACCATTTTAGAAAACATACTTCCACTTTGAGTTTAACCATAATTTTTGGATATAGTTTCATGTTCATAATAAAAATCATTTTCTCAGAATAACAACTTTTAAATCAAAGTTTATCATAGTTTTTAATTAACTAACCCAAAACAGCCCGCGGTGTTACTACGACGGCGTAAATCCGGTTTTACGGTGTTTTTCGTGTTTCCAGGTTTTAAATCATTAAGTTAGCATATCATATAGATATAGAACATGTGTTTAGTTGATTTTAAAAGTCAAGTTAGAAGGATTAACTTTTGTTTGCGAACAAGTTTAGAATTAACTAAACTATGTTCTAGTGATTACAAGTTTAAACCTTCGAATAAGATAGCTTTATATGTATGAATTGAATGATGTTATGAACATAATTACTACCTTAAGTTCCTTGGATAAACCTACTGGAAAAGAAAAAAATGGATCTAGCTTCAACGGATCCTTGGATGGCTCGAAGTTCTTGAAGCAGAATCATGACACGAAAACAAGTTCAAGTAAGATCATCACTTGAAATAAGATTGTTATAGTTATAGAAATTGAACCAAAGTTTGAATATGATTATTACCTTGTATTAGAATGATAACCTACTGTAAGAAATAAAGATTTCTTGAGGTTGGATGATCACCTTACAAGATTGAAAGTGAGCTAGCAAACTTGAAAGTATTCTTGATTTTATGTAACTAGAACTTGTAGAATAAATGAAGAACACTTAGAACTTGAAGATAGAACTTGAGAGAGATCAATTAGATGAAGAAAATTGAAGAATGAAAGTGTTTGTAGGTGTTTTTGGTCGTTGGTGTATGGATTAGATATAAAGGATATGTAATTTTGTTTTCATGTAAATAAGTCATGAATGATTACTCATATTTTTGTAATTTTATGAGATATTTCATGCTAGTTGCCAAATGATGGTTCCCACATGTGTTAGGTGACTCACATGGGCTGCTAAGAGCTGATCATTGGAGTGTATATACCAATAGTACATACATCTAAAAGCTGTGTATTGTACGAGTACGAATACGGGTGCATACGAGTAGAATTGTTGATGAAACTGAACGAGGATGTAATTGTAAGCAGTTTTGTTAAGTAGAAGTATTTTGATAAGTGTATTGAAGTCTTTCAAAAGTGTATAAATACATATTAAAACACTACATGTATATACATTTTAACTGACTCGTTAAGTCATCGTTAGTCGTTACATGTAAGTGTTGTTTTGAAACCTTTAGGTTAACGATCTTGTTAAATGTTGTTAACCCAATGTTTATAATATCAAATGAGATTTTAAATTATTATATTATCATGATATTATCATGTATGAATATCTCTTAATAGGATATATATATACATTAAATGTCTTTACAACGATAATCGTTACATATATGTCTCGTTTAAAAATCATTAAGTTAGTAGTCTTGTTTTTACATATGTAGTTCATTGTTAATATACTTAATGATATGTTTACTTATCATAGTATCATGTTAACTATATATATATCCATATATATATCATCATATAGTTTTTACAAGTTTTAACGTTCGTGAATTACCGGTCAACTTGGGTGGTCAATTGTCTATATGAAACATATTTCAATTAATCAAGTCTTAACAAGTTTGATTGCTTAACATGTTGGAAACATTTAATCATGTAAATATCAATCTCAATTAATATATATAAACATGGAAAAGTTCGGGTCACTACAGTACCTACCCGTTAAATAAATTTCGTCCCGAAATTTTAAGCTGTTGAAGGTGTTGACGAATCTTCTGGAAATAGATGCGGGTATTTCTTCTTCATCTGATCTTCACGCTCCCAGGTGAACTCGGGTCCTCTACGAGCATTCCATCGAACCTTAACAATTGGTATCTTGTTTTGCTTAAGTCTTTTAACCTCACGATCCATTATTTCGACGGGTTCTTCGATGAATTGAAGTTTTTCGTTGATTTGGATTTCATCTAATGGAATAGTGAGATCTTCTTTAGTAAAACATTTCTTCAAATTCGAGACGTGGAAAGTGTTATGTACAGCCGCGAGTTGTTGAGGTAACTCAAGTCGGTAAGCTACTGGTCCGACACGATCAATAATCTTGAATGGTCCAATATATCTTGGATTTAATTTCCCTCGTTTACCAAATCGAACAACGCCTTTCCAAGGTGCAACTTTAAGCATGACCATCTCTCCAATTTCAAATTCTATATCTTTTCTTTTAATGTCAGCGTAGCTCTTTTGTCGACTTTGGGCGGTTTTCAACCGTTGTTGAATTTGGATGATCTTCTCGTTAGTTTCTTGTATAATCTCTGGACCCGTAATTTGTCTATCCCCCACTTCACTCCAACAAATCGGAGACCTGAACTTTCTACCATAAAGTGCTTCAAACGGCACCATCTCAATGCTTGAATGGTAGCTGTTGTTGTAGGAAAATTCTGCTAACGGTAGATGTCGATCCCAACTGTTTCCGAAATCAATAACACATGCTCGTAGCATGTCTTCAAGCGTTTGTATCGTCCTTTCGCTCTGCCCATCAGTTTGTGGATGATAGGCAGTACTCATGTCTAGACGAGTTCCTAATGCTTGCTGTAATGTCTGCCAGAATCTTGAAATAAATCTACCATCCCTATCAGAGATAATAGAGATTGGTATTCCATGTCTGGAGACGACTTCCTTCAAATACAGTCGTGCTAACTTCTCCATCTTGTCATCTTCTCTTATTGGCAGGAAGTGTGCTGATTTGGTGAGACGATCAACTATTACCCAAATAGTATCAAAACCACTTGCAGTCCTTGGCAATTTAGTGATGAAATCCATGGTAATGTTTTCCCATTTCCATTCCGGGATTTCGGGTTTTTGAAGTAGACCTGATGGTTTCTGATGCTCAGCTTTGACCTTAGAACACATCAAACATTCTCCTACATATTTAGCAACATCGGCTTTCATACCCGGCCACCAAAAATGTTTCTTGAGATCCTTGTACATCTTCCCCGTTCCAGGATGTATTGAGTATCTGGTTTTATGAGCTTCTCTAAGTACCATTTCTCTCATATCTCCAAATTTTGGTACCCAAATCCTTTCAGCCCTATACCGGGTTTCGTCTTCCCGAATATTAAGATGCTTCTCCGATCCCTTGGGTATTTCATCCTTTAAATTTCCCTCTTTTAAAACTCCTTGTTGCGCCTCCTTTATTTGAGTAGTAAGGTTATTATGAATCATTATATTCATAGATTTTACTCGAATGGGTTCTCTGTCCTTCCTGCTCAAGGCATCGGCTACCACATTTGCCTTTCCCGGGTGGTAACGAATCTCAAAGTCGTAATCATTCAACAATTCAATCCACCTACGCTGCCTCATATTCAGTTGTTTCTGATTAAATATGTGTTGAAGACTTTTGTGGTCGGTATATATAATACTTTTGACCCCATATAAGTAGTGCCTCCAAGTCTTTAATGCAAAAACAACCGCGCCTAATTCCAAATCATGCGTCGTATAATTTTGTTCGTGAATCTTCAATTGTCTAGACGCATAAGCAATCACCTTCGTTCGTTGCATTAATACACAACCGAGACCTTGCTTTGATGCGTCACAATAAATCACAAAATCATCATTCCCTTCAGGCAATGACAATATAGGTGTCGTAGTTAGCTTTTTCTTCAATAACTGAAACGCTTTCTCTTGTTCATCATTCCATTCAAATTTCTTCCCTTTATGCGTTAATGCAGTCAAGGGTTTTGCTATTCTGGAAAAGTCTTGGATGAACCTTCTGTAGTAACCAGCTAGTCCTAAAAACTGGCGTATGTGTTTCGGAGTTTTCGGGGTTTCCCACTTTTCAACAGTTTCTATCTTTGCCAGATCCACCTTAATACCTTCTTTGTTCACTATGTGACTGAGGAATTGAACTTCTTCCAACCAAAATGCACACTTGAAAACTTAGCGTACAATTCTTCCTTCCTCAATACTTCTAACACCTTTCTCAAATGTTCACCGTGTTCTTGGTCATTCTTTGAGTAAATAAGTATGTCATCAATGAAAACAATGACAAACTTGTCAAGGTATGGTCCACACACTCGGTTCATAAGGTCCATGAACACAGCTGGTGCATTAGTTAAACCAAATGGCATGACCATAAACTCGTAATGACCGTAACGTGTTCTGAAAGCAGTCTTTGGAATATCATCTTCTTTAACCCGCATTTGATGATACACGGAACGTAAGTCAATCTTTGAATATACAGACGAGCCTTGTAGTTGATCAAATAAGTCATCGATTCTCGGTAGTGGGTAGCGGTTCTTGATGGTAAGTTTGTTCAACTCTCGGTAGTCGATACACAACCTGAATGTACCATCTTTCTTCTTGACAAACAAAACAGGAGCTCCCCACGGTGATGTGCTTGGTCGAATGAAACCACGCTCTAAAAGTTCTTGCAATTGGCTTTGCAGTTCTTTCATCTCACTGGGTGCGAGTCTATAAGGAGCACGAGCTATTGGTGCAGCTCCTGGTACAAGATCTATTTGAAATTCAATGGATCGATGTGGGGGTAATCCCGGTAATTCTTTCGGAAATACGTCAGGAAATTCTTTTGCAATGGGAACATCATTGATGCTCTTTTTTTCAGTTTGTACTTTCTCGACGTGTGCTAGAACAGCATAGCAACCTTTTCTTATTAGTTTTTGTGCCTTCAAATTACTAATAAGATGTAGCTTCGTGTTGCCCTTTTCTCCGTACACCATTAAGGGTTTTCCTTTTTCTCGTATAATGCGAATTGCATTTTTGTAACAAACGATCTCTGCTTTTACTTCTTTCAACCAGTCCATACCGATTATCACATCAAAACTCCCTAACTCTACTGGTATCAAATCAATCTTAAATGTTTCGCTAACCAGTTTAATTTCTCGATTCCGACATATATTATCTGCTGAAATTAATTTACCATTTGCTAATTCGAGTAAAAATTTACTATCCAAAGGCGTCAATGGACAACTTAATTTAGCACAAAAATCTCTACTCATATAGCTTCTATCCGCACCCGAATCAAATAAAACGTAAGCAGATTTATTGTCAATAAGAAACGTACCCGTAACAAGCTCCGGGTCTTCCTGTGCCTCTGCCGCATTAATATTGAAAACTCTTCCGCGGCCTTGTCCATTCGTGTTCTCCTGGTTCGGGCAATTTCTAATAATGTGGCCTAGTTTTCCACATTTATAACAAACTACATTGGCATAACTTGCTCCGACACTACTTGCTCCGCCATTACTCGTTCCGACACCATTTGTTCCTTTCGTTCTATTAACCCCTGGTCCGTAGACCTCACACTTCGCCGCGCTATGACCATTTCTTTTACACTTGTTGCAAAATTTGGTGCAGAACCCCGAGTGATACTTTTCACACCTTTGGCATAGCTGCTTCTGATTGTTGTTGTTGTTGCGGTTATTATTGTTGTTGGGATGATTGTTGTAGTTGCTGTTATGGTTGTTGTTGTTGTTGGGCCGTTTGTTGTAGTTGCGATTGATGTTGCGATTGTTGGGATAATTGTTGCGATTATTGTTGTAATTGCTGTTGTTGTTGTATTGGTGATTCTTATCACCGTTTTCCTCCCACTTTCTTTTGACTTGCTTCATATTGGCCTCTTCAGCAGTCTGTTCTTTAATTCTTTCTTCAATCTGGTTCACTAGTTTGTGAGCCATTCTACATGCCTGTTGTATGGAGGCGGGCTCGTGTGAACTTATATCTTCTTGGATTCTTTCCGGTAATCCTTTCACGAACGCGTCGATCTTCTCTTCCTCATCTTCGAATGCTCCCGGACACAATAGGCACAATTCTGTGAATCGTCTTTCGTACATGGTAATATCAAATCCTTGGGTTCGTAACCCTCTAAGTTCTGTCTTGAGCTTATTGACCTCGGTTCTGGGACGGTACTTCTCGTTCATCAAGTGCTTGAATGCTGACCACGGTAGTGCGTACGCATCGTCTTGTCCCACTTGCTCTAGATAGGTATTCCACCATGTTAACGCAGAACCTGTGAAGGTATGCGTAGCGTACTTCACTTTGTCCTCTTCAGTACACTTACTTATGGCAAACACCGATTCGACCTTCTCGGTCCACCGTTTCAATCCGATCGGTCCTTCGGTTCCATCAAATTCCAAAGGTTTGCAGGCAGTGAATTCTTTGTAGGTGCATCCTACACGATTTCCTGTGCTGCCAGATCCAAGGTTATTGTTGGTATGTAGCGCAGCCTGTACTGCGGCTATGTTTGAAGCTAGAAAAGTACGGAATTCCTCTTCATTCATATTCACGGCGTGTCGAGTAGTCGGTGCCATTTCCTTCAGAATAGTCGAATGGAACAAGTTAATCATACAGAATATTAAGAGTAGTTAATAGTATTTCGTAGCATAATATGAACTCATTTATAAAAGCTTTTTCTTCATATTAGCGTTTTATAAGTTTAAATTCGGGTAGTACCTACCCGTTAAGTTCATACTTAGTAGCTAATATACAATTCAACTACTACAATTCTATATGAAAAACTGATTATAATAATATTTCGCTTTCAAACTTTTACACAATATTTTACAAACTTACAATACCGCTTATTTTACATATAGCATGAAATATAGCACACAATAAATTTGATACAAGATGGTTGTGAAGATAATTCTAGCTAGTACACAAGTCGTTCAGCAAAGGCAATAAAGACACGTAATTCATACGTCCAGAAACAAGTCATGCATTCTGGTTTTACTAGGATTACTTCCCATCCTTGGTCTTGTGGAATATAACCGTTATGGCCGTTGATAAAACAGCGTGTTGTAACGTCGTCAAAGGGACGAGGGTTACGTAATGTCCAACAGTCCCGTAACAATCTAAAAACCTTATTTCTTACCCCAATTACTGACTCCATCACTTGTGGGAACGTTTTGTTTAATAGTTGTAGCCCGATGTTCTTGTTCTCACTTTGGTGAGAAGCGAACATTACTAATCCGTAAGCATAACATGCTTCTTTATGTTGCATGTTAGCCGCTTTTTCAAAATCACGAAGTCCTATATTCGGATATACTGAGTCAAAATAATTTCTTAACCCGTTGCGTAAAATAGCATTTGGGTTCCCCGCAATATATGCGTCAAAGTAAACACATCGTAACTTATGGATTTCCCAATGTGATATCCACCATCTTTCGAATGAAAGCCTTTTATAAACCAAGGCATTCTTGGAACGTTCTTCGAATGTCTTACAAACTGATCTCGCCTTAAATAGTTGTGCCGAAGAATTCTGACCGACTCTAGACAAGATTTCATCAATCATGTCTCCGGGTAGGTCTCTTAAAATATTGGGTTGTCTATCCATTTTGTGTTTTTATACTGTAAAATAGACAAGAGTTAGATTCATAAAAAAATACTTATTAATACAAGCAATTTTTACATATATCATAAAGCATAAGCACACTATATTACATATATTACACCACACGAATACAACTATCTTATTCCGACTCGCTTGTTTCTTCTTCTTCGGTTTTGGATCATTTTGCCAAGTTTCTAGGGATATATGATGTTCCCCTAATACGATCCGTCGTTGTCCACATTGGTTTAGAAAAACCTGGTGGTTTAGAGGTTCCCGGGTCATTGTTACAACTTAAGGACTTCGGGGGTTGACGATACATATAAAGTTCATCGGGGTTGGAATTAGATTTCTCTATTTTTATGCCCTTTCCCTTATTATTTTCTTTTGCCTTTTTAAATTCAGTTGGGGTAATTTCTATAACATCATCGGAATTCTCGTCGGAATCCGATTCATCGGAGAATTGGTAATCCTCCCAATATTTTGCTTCCTTGGCGGAAACACCATTGACCATAATTAACCTTGGTCGGTTGGTTGAGGATTTTCTTTTACTTAACCGTTTTATTATTTCCCCCACCGGTTCTATTTCTTCATCCGGTTCCGATTCTTCTTCCGGTTCCGATTCTTCTTCCGGTTCCGACTCTTCTTCCGGTTCCTCTTCGGGAACTTGTGAATCAGTCCACGAATCATTCCAATTTACATTTGACTCTTCATTATTATTAGGTGAGTTAATGGGACTTGTTCTAGAGGTAGACATCTATCACATAATATCAAACGCGTTAAGAGATTAATATATCACATAATATTCACATGTTAAAAATATATAGTTTCCAACAAAATTTGTTAAGCAATCATTTTTCAAGTAAACACGGTCGAAGTCCAGACTCACTAATGCATCCTAACAAACTCGATAAGACACACTAATGCAAAATTCTGGTTCTCTAAGACCAACGCTCGGATACCAACTGAAATGTCCCGTTCTTATTGATTAAAAACGTTCCATATTAATTGATTTCGTTGCGAGGTTTTGACCTCTATATGAGACGTTTTTCAAAGACTGCATTCATTTTAAAACAAACCATAACCTTTATTTCATCAATAAAGGTTTAAAAAGCTTTACGTAGATTATCAAATAATGATAATCTAAAATATCCTGTTTACACACGACCATTACATAATGGTTTACAATACAAATATGTTACAACAAAATAAGTTTCTTGAATGCAGTTTTTACACAATATCATACAAGCATGGACTCCAAATCTCGTCCTTATTTAAGTATGCGACATCGGAAGCTCTTAATAATCACCTGAGAATAAACATGCTTAAAACGTCAACAAAAATGTTGGTGAGTTATAGGTTTAACCTATATATATCAAATCGTAACAATAGACCACAAGATTTCATATTTCAATACACATCCCATACATAGAGATAAAAATCATTCATATGGTGAACACCTGGTAACCGACATTAACAAGATGCATATATAAGAATATCCCCATCATTCCGGGACACCCTTCGGATATGATATAAATTTCGAAGTACTAAAGCATCCGGTACTTTGGATGGGGTTTGTTAGGCCCAATAGATTTATCTTTAGGATTCGCGTCAATTAGGGTGTCTGTTCCCTAATTCTTAGATTACCAGACTTAATAAAAAGGGGCATATTCGATTTCGATAATTCAACCATAGAATGTAGTTTCACGTACTTGTGTCTATTTTGTAAATCATTTATAAAACCTGCATGTATTCTCATCCCAAAATATTAGATTTTAAAAGTGGGACTATAACTCACTTTCACAGATTTTTACTTCGTCGGGAAGTAAGACTTGGCCACTAGTTGATTCACGAACCTATAACAATATATACATATATATCAAAGTATGTTCAAAATATATTTACAACACTTTTAATATATTTTGATGTTTTAAGTTTATTAAGTCAGCTGTCCTAACCTACAACTAGTTGTCCACAGTTAGATGTACAGAAATAAATTGATAAATATTATCTTGAATCAATCCACGACCCAGTGTATACGTATCTCAGTATTGATCACAACTCAAACTATATATATTTTGGAATCAACCTCAACCCTGTATTGCTAACTCCAACATTCACATATAGAGTGTCTATGGTTGTTCCGAAATATATATAGATGTGTCGACATGATAGGTCGAAACATTGTATACGTGTCTATGGTATCTCAAGATTACATAATATACAATACAAGTTGATTAAGTTATGGTTGGAATAGATTTGTTACCAATTTTCACGTAGCTAAAATGAGAAAAATTATCCAATCTTGTTTTACCCATAACTTCTTCATTTTAAATCCGTTTTGAGTGAATCAAATTGCTATGGTTTCATATTGAACTCTATTTTATGAATCTAAACAGAAAAAGTATAGGTTTATAGTCGAAAAAATAAGTTACAAGTCATTTTTGTAAAGGTAGTCATTTCAGTCGAAAGAACGACGTCTAGATGACCATTTTAGAAAACATACTTCCACTTTGAGTTTAACCATAATTTTTGGATATAGTTTCATGTTCATAATAAAAATCATTTTCTCAGAATAACAACTTTTAAATCAAAGTTTATCATAGTTTTTAATTAACTAACCCAAAACAGCCCGCGGTGTTACTACGACGGCGTAAATCCGGTTTTACGGTGTTTTTCGTGTTTCCAGGTTTTAAATCATTAAGTTAGCATATCATATAGATATAGAACATATGTTTAGTTGATTTTAAAAGTCAAGTTAGAAGGATTAACTTTTGTTTGCGAACAAGTTTAGAATTAACTAAACTATGTTCTAGTGATTACAAGTTTAAACCTTCGAATAAGATAGCTTTATATGTATGAATTGAATGATGTTATGAACATCATTACTACCTTAAGTTCCTTGGATAAACCTACTGGAAAAGAAAAAAATGGATCTAGCTTCAACGGATCCTTGGATGGCTCGAAGTTCTTGAAGCAGAATCATGACACGAAAACAAGTTCAAGTAAGATCATCACTTGAAATAAGATTGTTATAGTTATAGAAATTGAACCAAAGTTTGAATATGATTATTAACTTGTATTAGAATGATAACCTACTGTAAGAAATAAATATTTCTTGAGGTTGGATGATCACCTTACAAGATTGGAAGTGAGCTAGCAAACTTGAAAGTATTCTTGATTTTATGTAACTAGAACTTGTAGAATAAATGAAGAACAATTAGAACTTGAAGATAGAACTTAAGAGAGATCAATTAGATGAAGTAAATTGAAGAATGAAAGTGTTTGTAGGTGTTTTTGGTCGTTGGTGTATGGATTAGATATAAAGGATATGTAATTTTGTTTTCATGTAAATAAGTCATGAATGATTACTCATATTTTTGTAATTTTATGAGATATTTCATGCTAGTTGCCAAATGATGGTTCCCACATGTGTTAGGTGACTCACATGGGCTGCTAAGAGCTGATCATTGGAGTGTATATACCAATAGTACATACATCTAAAAGTTGTGTATTGTACGAGTACGAATACGGGTGCATACGAGTAGAATTGTTGATGAAACTGAACGAGGATGTAATTGTAAGCAGTTTTGTTAAGTAGAAGTATTTTGATAAGTGTATTGAAGTCTTTCAAAAGTGTATAAATACATATTAAAACACTACATGTATATACATTTTAACTGACTCGTTAAGTCATCGTTAGTCGTTACATGTAAGTGTTGTTTTGAAACCTTTAGGTTAACGATCTTGTTAAATGTTGTTAACCCAATGTTTATAATATCAAATGAGATTTTAAATTATTATATTATCATGATATTATCATGTATGAATATCTCTTAATAGGATATATATACATTAAATGTCTTTACAACGATAATCGTTACATATATGTCTCGTTTAAAAATCATTAAGTTAGTAGTCTTGTTTTTACATATGTAGTTCATTGTTAATATACTTAATGATATGTTTACTTATCATAGTATCATGTTAACTATATATATATCCATATATATATCATCATATAGTTTTTACAAGTTTTAACGTTCGTGAATTACCGGTCAACTTGGGTGGTCAATTGTCTATATGAAACATATTTCAATTAATCAAGTCTTAACAAGTTTGATTGCTTAACATGTTGGAAACATTTAATCATGTAAATATCAATCTCAATTAATATATATAAACATGGAAAAGTTCGGGTCACTACATGACCGACTCTAGACAAGATTTCATCAATCATGTCCCCGAGTAGGTCTTCTAAAATTTTCGGTTGTCTATCCTTAACATCCATTTTGTTTTTTTATACTGTAAAAATAGACGACGGTTAGATTCATAAAAGATACTTAACAAACAATACAAGCAATTTTTACATATATCATAAAAGCACAAGCACACTATATTACATATATTACATCGCATGATTACAACTCTTTATTCCGACTCACTTGTTTCTTCTTCTTCGGACTTGGTTTGTTTCGCTAATTTCCTAGGGATATATGGTGCTCCCCTAATATGAAATGGTTTAGAAAAACCTGGTGGCTTAGATGTTCCCGGGTTATAGCTAAAACTTAAGAAATACGGGTGTTGACGGTATTTTCCATCGGGACATTTCATGTTAACATAGAGGTCATCGGGGTTGGAATTAGGTTTCTCTATTTTGATGCCTTTTCCCTTATTATTTACTTTTGCCTTTTCAAATTGGGTCGGAGTAATTTCTATAACATCATCGGAATCCTCATCGGAATTCGATTCATCAAAAAATTGGTAATTTTCCCAGTATTTTGTTTCCTCGGCGGAAACACCATTGACCAATTTTAACTTTGGTCCATTGGTTGAGGATTTTCTTTTATTTAACTGTTTTTCTGTGGTTCCTAATATTTCCTCCACCGGAACCTCTTCTTCCGGTTCCTCTTCTTCTGGTTCCTCTTTGGGAATTTGTGAATCTTCCCAATATATATTTGACTCTTCATTATTATTAGGTGAGTCGATGGGATTTGTACTAGAGATAGACATCTATCACATAATATCAAACATGTTAAGAGATTAATATATCACATAATATTTACATGTTAACCATCTATAGTTTCCAACAAAAAGTGTTAAGCAATCGTTTTTAAAGAAAACACGATCGAAGTCCAGACTCACTAATGCATCCTAACCAACTCGATAAGACACACTAATGCAATTTTCTGGTTCTCTAAGACCAACGCTCGGATACCAACTGAAATGTCCCGTTCATATAGATTATAAACGTTCCATATTAATTGATTTCGTTGCGAGGTTTTGACCTCTATATGAGACGTTTTTCAAAGACTGCATTCGATTTTAAAACAAACCATAACCTTTAAAATATTACGATGATTATCAAATAATGATAAACTAAAATATAGCATTTTCACACGACCATTACATAATGGTTTACAATAATATTACACAATGCTGACTCCAACTGTTGTCCATAAATTAGCATGCAACAGCGGAAGCTCTTAATAATCACCTGAGAATAAACATGCTTTAAACGTCAACAAAAATGTTGGTGAGTTATAGGTTTAACCTATATATTTATCAATTCGTAATAATAGACCACAAGATTTCATATTTCCATTTCTCATAAACAACATGCAATCTGCATAAAAATTATTCATATGATGAACACCTGGTAACCGACATTAACAAATGCATTTAGAATATCCCCAATATACAAGTACACTCATCTGTATATAAAATCGAAGTACTAAAGCATCCATAACATGGATGGGGTTCGTTAGGCCCATAGATCTATCTTCAGGATTCGCGTCAATTTGGGGGTCTGTTCCCAAATTCTTAGGCTACCAAGCTGAAAGGGTGATATCCGGTATAATGATTTAATCATAGAATATAGTTTCAAGTACTTGTGTCTATTTTGTAAAACATTTATAAAACTGCATGTATTCTCATCCCAAAAATATTAGATTTTAAAAGTGGGACTATAACTCACTTTCACAGATTTTTCCTTCGTCGGAAATAAGACTTGGTCACGGGTCAATTCACGAACCTATAACAAATATATATATATATATATACATATATATTAAAGTATGATCGAAATATATTTACAATATATTTTATTATGTTTTAACGATTTAAGTTTGTTAAGTTAGCAGTCCAACGTTAGTAATATACAACTAGTTGTCCACAGTTAGATGTACAGAAATAAATCAATATATATTATCTCGAATCAATCCGTGACCCAGTGTATACAAGTCTCAGGCTAGATCACAACTCAAAGTATATATATTATTTTGGAATCAACCTCAACCCTGTATAGCTAACTCAAGCGTTACTGAATATAGAGTGTCTATGGTTGTTCCCAAATAATATATATATATGGGTCGATATGATATGTCAAAACATTGTATACGTGTCTATGGTATCCCAAGATTACATAATATATGTTAGAATACATGTATAATACAATATAAGTTAGTTAAGTTATGATTTGTATAGATTTGTTACAAATTTCATGTAGCTACAGCAAGCAAAATTATCCAATCTTGTTTCACCCATAACTTCTTCGTTTTAAATCCGTTTTGAGTGATTCAAGTTGCTATGGTTTCATAATGAACTGAAATTTATGAAACTAAATAGAAAAGTATAAGTTTATAGTCGGAAATACAGGTTACAAGTCAATATTGTAAGAGGTAGTCATTTCAGTCGAAAGAACGACGTCTTGATGACTATTTTGGAAAACATACTTCCACTTTGAGTTTAACCATGATTTTTGAATATAGTTTCATGTTCATAATAAAAATAATTTTCCCAGAAGAACAACTTTTAAATCAAAGTTTATCATAGTTTTTAATTATATAACCCAAAACAGCTCCCGGTTTTACTATGACAGCGTATGTCCGATTTTACGGTGTTCTTCGTGTTTCCAGGTTTTAAATTTATTAATTTAGCATACCATATAGATATAGAACATGTGTTTAGTTGATTTTAAAAGTCAAGTTAGAAGGATTAACTTTGTTTGCGAACAAGTTTAGAATTAACTAAACTATGTTCTAGTGATTACATGTTCAAATCTTCGAATAAGATAGTTATGTATATATGAATCGAATGATGTTATGAACATCATTACTACCTTAAGTTTAGTAGGTAAACCTACTAGAAGTGACAAAAATTGATCTAGCTTCAAAGGATTCTTGGATGGCTTGAAAGTTCTTGAAGTAGAATCATGACATGAAAACAAGTTCAAGTAAGATTATCACTCGAATTAAGATAGTTTATAGTTATAGAAATCGAATCAAAGTTTGGATATGAATATTACCTTGAATAACAAAGATAACCTACTGTAATTAACAAAGGTTTCTTAAACTTAGATGATTACTTGGAATGGATTTGCAAGATTGAAAGTAAACTAGCAAACTTGAAAGGATTTTCGAAGTGTTCTTGAAGTGTTCTTCCTATGATGATTATAGCTTGATTCTTGAAGTAATTTTTGATGAAGATGATGATTAGTTTACTGGAAATTTCATTCCTAAGAGTGTGTGTGTGTTTAGAGAGAATTAGAAAGAGAATTAGAAGTGAAATGGATTGATTGATGAGTGGTGAATGGTGAGTGGTGAGTGAGGTTAAAAGGAGTTCCAGTTAGTTGACTAGTTCATGGTAGAAGTTAAATTTGATTAGTCATGCATGACATAATCAAAAGTGGAATCTCATGCTAGTTCATATTGGTATATACCCATAGTAAGTACGTCTAGAAGCTGTGTATAATACGGGTACGAATACGGAATAGTAGAATTGTTGATGAAAATGAATGGAAATGTAATTGTAAGCATTTTTGCTAAGTAGAAGTACTTTGATATGTGTCTTGAAGTCTTTCAAAAGTGTACTAATACATCTTAATACACTACATGTATATTCATTTTAACTGAGTCGTTAAGTCAACGTTAGTCGTTACATGTAAGTGTTGTTTTTGAAAGCTTTAAGTTAACTGAAATGTCCCGTTCTTATTGATTAAAAATGTTCCATATTAATTGATTTCGTTGCGAGGTTTTGACCTCTATATGAGACGTTTTTCAAAGACTGCATTCATTTTTAAAACAAACCATAACCTTTATTTCATAGATAAAGGTTTTAAAAAGCTTTACGTAGATTATCAAATAATGATAATCTAAAATATCCTGTTTACACACGACCATTACATAATGGTTTACAATACAAATATGTTACAACAAAATAAGTTTCTTGAATGCAGTTTTTACACAAAATCATACAAGCATGGACTCCAAATATCGTCCTTATTTAAGTATGCGACAGCGGAAGCTCTTAATAATCACCTGAGAATAAACATGCTTAAAACGTCAACAAAAATGTTGGTGAGTTATAGGTTTAACCTATATATATCAAATCATAATAATAGATCACAAGATTTCATATTTCAATACACATCCCATACATAGAGATAAAAATCATTCATATGGTGAACAACTGGTAACCGACATTAAAAAGATGCATATATAAGAATATCCCCATCATTCCGGGACACCCTTCGGATATGATATAAATTTCGAAGTACTAAAGCATCCGGTACTTTGGATGGGGTTTGTTAGGCCCAATAGATCTATCTTTAGGATTCGCGTCAATTAGGGTGTCTGTTCCCTAATTCTTAGATTACCAGACTTAATAAAAAGGGGCATATTCGATTTCGATAATTCAACCATAGAATGTAGTTTCACGTACTTGTGTCTATTTTGTAAATCATTTATAAAACCTACATGTATTCTCATCCCAAAAATATTAGATTTTAAAAGTGGGACTATAACTCACTTTCACAGATTTTTACTTCGTCGGGAAGTAAGACTTGGCCACTGGTTGATTCACGAACCTATAACAATATATACATATATATCAAAGTATGTTCAAAATATATTTACAACACTTTTAATATATTTTGATGTTTTAAGTTTATTAAGTCAGCTGTCCTCGTTAGTAACCTACAACTAGTTGTCCACAGTTAGATGTACAGAAATAAATCGATAAATATTATCTTGAATCAATCCACGACCCAGTGTATACGTATCTCAGTATTGATCACAACTCAAACTATATATATTTTGGAATCAACCTCAACCCTGTATAGCTAACTTCAACATTCACATATAGAGTGTCTATGGTTGTTCCGAAATATATATAGATGTGTCGACATGATAGGTCGAAACATTGTATACATGTCTATGGTATCTCAAGATTACATAATATACAATACAAGTTGATTAAGTTATGGTTGGAATAGATTTGTTACCAATTTTCACGTAGCTAAAATGAGAAAAATTATCCAATCTTGTTTTACCCATAACTTCTTCATTTAAATCCGTTTTGAGTGAATCAAATTGCTATGGTTTCATATTGAACTCTATTTTATGAATCTAAACAGAAAAAGTATAGGTTTATAGTTGGAAAAATAAGTTACAAGTCATTTTTGTAAAGGTAGTCATTTCAGTCGAAAGAACGACGTCTAGATGACCATTTTAGAAAACATACTTCCACTTTGAGTTTAACCATAATTTTTGGATATAGTTTCATGTTCATAATAAAAATCATTTTCTCAGAATAACAACTTTTAAATCAAAGTTTATCATAGTTTTTAATTAACTAACCCAAAACAGCCCGCGGTGTTACTACGACGGCGTAAATTCGGTTTTACGGTGTTTTTCGTGTTTTCAGGTTTTAAATCATTAAGTTAGCATATCATATAGATATAGAACATATGTTTAGTTGATTTTAAAAGTCAAGTTAGAAGGATTAACTTTTGTTTGCGAACAAGTTTAGAATTAACTAAACTATGTTCTAGTGATTACAAGTTTAAACCTTCGAATAAGATAGCTTTATATGTATGAATCGAATGATGTTATGAACATCATTACTACCTTAAGTTCCTTGTATAAACCTACTGGAAAAGAGAAAAATGTATCTAGCTTCAACGGATCCTTGGATGGCTCGAAGTTCTTGAAGCAGAATCATGACACGAAAACAAGTTCAAGTAAGATCATCACTTGAAATAAGATTGTTATAGTTATAGAAATTGAACCAAAGTTTGAATATGATTATTACCTTGTATTAGAATGATAACCTACTGTAAGAAACAAAGATTTATTGAGGTTGGATGATCACCTTACAAGATTGGAAATGAGCTAGCAAACTTGAAAGTATTCTTGATTTTATGTAACTAGAACTTGTAGAATATATGAAGAACACTTAGAACTTGAAGATAGAACTTGAGAGAGATCAATTAGATGAAGAAAAATGAAGAATTAAAGTGTTTGTAGGTGTTTTTGGTCGTTGGTGTATAGATTAGATATAAAGGATATGTAATTTTGTTTTCATGTAAATAAGTCATGAATGATTACTCATATTTTTGTAATTTTATGAGATATTTCATGCTAGTTTCCAAATGATAGTTCCCACATGTGTTAGGTGACTCACATGGGCTGCTAAGAGCTGATCATTGGAGTGTATATACCAATAGTACATACATCTAAAAGCTGTGTATTGTACGAGTACGAATACGGGTGCATACGAGTAGAATTGTTGATGAAACTGAACGAGGATGTAATTGTAAGCATTTTTGTTAAGTAGAAGTATTTTGATAAGTGTATTGAAGTCTTTCAAAAGTGTATAAATACATATTAAACACTACATGTATATACATTTTAACTGAGTCGTTAAGTCATCGTTAGTCGTTACATGTAAGTGTTGTTTTGAAACCTTTAGGTTAACGATCTTGTTAAATGTTGTTAACCCAATGTTTATAATATCAAATGAGATTTTAAATTATTATATTATCATGATATTATCATGTATGAATATCTCTTAATATGATATATATACATTAAATGTCTTTACAACGATAATCGTTACATATATGTCTCGTTTAAAAATCATTAAGTTAGTAGTCTTGTTTTTACATATGTAGTTCATTGTTAATATACTTAATGATATGTTTACTTATCATAGTATCATGTTAACTATATATCTATCCATATATATGTCATCATATAGTTTTTACAAGTTTTAACGTTCGTGAATCACCGGTCAACTTGGGTGGTCAATTGTCTATATGAAACATATTTCAATTAATCAAGTCTTAACAAGTTTGATTGCTTAACATGTTGGAAACATTTAATCAAGTAAATATCAATCTCAATTAATATATATAAACATGGAAAAGTTCGGGTCACTACAGTACCTACCCGTTAAATAAATTTCGTCCCGAAATTTTAAGCTGTTGAAGGTGTTGACGAATCTTCTGGAAATAGATGCGGGTATTTCTTCTTCATCTGATCTTCACGCTCCCAGGTGAACTCGGGTCCTCTACGAGCATTCCATCGAACCTTAACAATTGGTATCTTGTTTTGCTTAAGTCTTTTAACCTCACGATCCATTATTTCGACGGGTTCTTCGATGAATTGAAGTTTTTCGTTGATTTGGATTTCTTCTAACGGAATAGTGAGATCTTCTTTAGCAAAACATTTCTTCAAATTTTAGACGTGGAAAGTGTTATGTACAGCCGCGAGTTGTTGAGGTAACTCAAGTCGGTAAGCTACTGGTCCGACACGATCAATAATCTTGAATGGTCCAATATACCTTGGATTTAATTTCCCTCGTTTACCAAATCGAACAACGCCTTTCCAAGGTGCAACTTTAAGCATGACCATCTCTCCAATTTCAAATTCTATATCTTTTCTTTTAATGTCAGCGTAGCTCTTTTGTCGACTTTGGGCGGTTTTCAACCGTTGTTGAATTTGGATGATCTTCTCGGTAGTTTCTTGTATAATCTCCGGACCCGTAATCTGTCTATCCCCCACTTCACTCCAACAAATCGGAGACCTGCATTTTTTACCATAAAGTGCTTCAAACGGCGCCATCTCAATGCTTGAATGGTAGCTGTTGTTGTAGGAAAATTCTGCTAACGGTAGATGTCGATGCCAACTGTTTCCGAAATCAATAACACATGCTCGTAGCATGTCTTCAAGCGTTTGTATCGTCCTTTCGCTCTGCCCATCAGTTTGTGGATGATAGGCAGTACTCATGTCTAGACGAGTTCCTAATGCTTGCTGTAATGTCTGCCAGAATCTTGAAATAAATCTGCCATCCCTATCAGAGATAATAGAGATTGGTATTCCATGTCTGGAGATGACTTCCTTCAAATACAGTCGTGCTAACTTCTCCATCTTGTCATCTTCTCTTATTGGCAGGAAGTGTGCTGATTTGGTGAGACGATCAACTATTACCCAAATAGTATCAAAACCGCTTGCAGTCCTTGGCAATTTAGTGATGAAATCCATGGTAATGTTTTTCCATTTCCATTCCGAGATTTCGGGTTGTTGAAGTAGGCCTGATGGTTTCTGATGCTCATCTTTGACCTTAGAACACGTCAAACATTCTCCTACGTATTTAGCAACATCGGCTTTCATACCCGGCCACCAAAAATGTTTCTTGAGATCCTTGTACATCTTCCCCGTTCCAGGATGTATTGAGTATCTGGTTTTATGAGCTTCTCTAAGTACCATTTCTCTCATATCTCCAAATTTTGGTACCCAAATCCTTTCAGCCCTATACCGGGTTCCGTCTTCCCGAATATTAAGATGCTTCTCCGATCCTTTGGGTATTTCATCCTTTAAATTTCCCTTTTTTAAAACTCCTTGTTGCGCCTCCTTTATTTGAGTAGTAAGGTTATTATGAATCATTATATTCATAGATTTTACTCGAATGGGTTCTCTGTCCTTCCTGCTCAAGGCATCGGCTACCACATTTGCCTTCCCCGGGTGGTAACGAATCTCAAAGTCGTAATCATTCAATAATTCAATCCACCTACGCTGCCTCATATTCAGTTGTTTCTGATTAAATATGTGTTGAAGACTTTTGTGGTCGGTATATATAATACTTTTGACCCCATATAAGTAGTGCCTCCAAGTCTTTAATGCAAAAACAACTGCGCCTAATTCCAAATCGTGCGTCGTATAATTTTGTTCGTGAATCTTCAATTGTCTAGACGCATAAGCAATCACCTTCGTTCGTTGCATTAATACACAACCGAGACCTTGCTTTGATGCGTCACAATAAATCACAAAATCATCATTCCCTTCAGGCAATGACAATATAGGTGCCGTAGTTAGCTTTTTCTTCAATAACTGAAACGCTTTCTCTTGTTCATCATTCCATTCAAATTTCTTCCCTTTATGCGTTAATGCAATCAAGGGTTTTGCTATTCTGGAAAAGTCTTGGATGAACCTTCTGTAGTGTAACACCCCAGCTTAACATGACCACAATATTGTCCGCTTTGCCCGCAGGCGCACGGCTTTTTCTTGGCGACCACACACGAGAAGCACTTTCCCAGGAGGTCACCCATCCTGGTAGTGCTCTCGCCCGAGCACGCTTAACCACAACGTACTCGCACTTCTACTCAGCCTGTGATCCCAAAACGCGTTGTGTCATTTAAGCGTGAGTATTACCTTATAATCCCATGATCACTCATGTTCGTGGGCGATGTGGGATTTGCCTAGGGTGTTACATTCACCCCCCCTTAGGGACTCATCGTCCTCGATGAGGTTTGCCCCACCACCCCCAACGGCACATGAGTGGCTCTGATACCATTCTGTAACACCCCAGCTTAACATGACCACAATATTGTCCGCTTTGTCCGCAGGCGCACGGCTTTTTCTTGGCGACCACACACGAGAAGCACTTTCCCAGGAGGTCACCCATCCTGGTAGTGCTCTCGCCCGAGCACGCTTAACCACAACGTACTCGCACTTCTACTCAGCCTGTGATCCCAAAACGCGTTGTGTCATTTAAGCGTGAGTATTACCTTATAATCCCATGATCACTCATGTTCGTGGGCGATGTGGGATTTGCCTAGGGTGTTACAGTATTGAAGTCTTTCAAAAGTGTATAAATACATATTAAACACTACATGTATATACATTTTAACTGAGTCGTTAAGTCATCGTTAGTCGTTACATGTAAGTGTTGTTTTGAAACCTTTAGGTTAACGATCTTGTTAAATGTTGTTAACCCAATGTTTATAATATCAAATGAGATTTTAAATTATTATATTATCATGATATTATCATGTATGAATATCTCTTAATATGATATATATACATTAAATGTCTTTACAACGATAATCGTTACATATATGTCTCGTTTAAAAATCATTAAGTTGGTAGTCTTGTTTTTACATATGTAGTTCATTGTTAATATACTTAATGATATGTTTACTTATCATAGTATCATGTTAACTATATATATATATATATCTTTATATATGTCATCATATAGTTTTTACAAGTTTTAACGTTCGTGAATCACCGGTCAACTTGGGTGGTCAATTGTCTATATGAAACATATTTCAATTAATCAAGTCTTAACAAGTTTGATTGCTTAACATGTTGGAAACATTTAATCATGTAAATATCAATCTCAATTAATATATATAAACATGGAAAAGTTCGGGTCACTACATTAACGATCTCATTTAATGTTGTTGAAAGCTTTAAATCAAATTTTAACACATTTTTAATAAAGCGATATTAACCCAAACAAAAAATTTCCAAGCTGACCTGGCAGCTCGACCCCAGCCAGGGGCTCTGTCCCTTGGACCCCGCCATCGGGGGCGCTGCCCCCGAACCCCCGTCATAATTACGATAAGTTCAAACAAGTGCGCACTCCACACTTTCCCAAACTTGTTCGATATTTATCAAGGTTATTTTGGTTAACAAATTAATCCCATTACACTTAAATCGTATTGGTGACACAAATCACCAACAATGAATATATCTTAATATGATACATATGTATTTATTAAGGCGTTGCTATAACGATAATCGTTATATATATCGTTTCGAGTTTCATAATTCAATAGTCTCATTTTATGTATATAAGTCATTGTTAATATACCTTGTGAGATACTTACTTTTCATAATATCATGTTAGCTATATACATATCCATACATATATATATATATCATCATATAGTTTTTACAAGTTTTAACATTCGTGAATTGCCGGTCGACTTGGGTGGTCAATTGTCTACATGAAACTCATTTCAAATAATCAAGTCTTAACAAGTTTGATTGCTTAACATGTTGGAAACATTTAATTATGTAAATATCAATTTCATTTAATATATAATCATGGAATAATCATGGAAAAGTTCGGGTCACTACATACAAGACGAATTTAACTCGCTGACAGCCTTGCAATCATCATTCGAGTTTAATCATGACAGCAGGGACAAGTGGAGCTGCTGTTTTGCTCCAAATGATGTATTCTGTGTTCGTAACTTGGCGGCTGAAATTGATTCTAACCTTCTGGTCAACAGTAACTCGCAACAAGGTACCTTTCGTAATAATCTAAACCCTAAAAAAGTCAAAATTTTTGCATGGAGGGCGCTAATAAAAAGGCTGCCCGTTATGCTTGAACTAGACAAAAGGGGGATAGATCTTCATAGTGTACGTTGTCCTCTATGCGATGATGATTTAGAATCCGCAGAGCACTCTCTTATTTTTTGCAAGCATTCATTGGACGTATGGGAGAGGGTGTTCAATTGGTGGGGCACGGGCAATTTCTCTAATTTCAGCCTATTCGAAGTTTTTAACGGTAATGGGCGTAATGTGATGTCGGGGTTTGGTAAAAAGATATGGCAAGTCGTGTTATGGATTAGTGCGTATCTCATTTGGAAAAATCGCAATAGCAAAGTTTTTCAAGGTAAAAATAAAAGTGCTCCGGTGGTGATCAATGAGATTCAAGCTCTATCCTTCGAGTGGATTTCTAATAGAGCTCGGGGAAAAAAGTTCGATTGGCTCAAGTGGATATTAAGACCGTCTTCTTACATTGCCTCTTCATAGTTAGTTTTTGTAGTTGCTCTCATAGCAACGCTCAGTGTTATGTTTAGTAGTTAGTCTCTCGTGTATGTTATTTAATCTTGTGTATTTTTCTGCCTCATTTCGTGTATGCAGTCTGTAATAGGTTCATAGTCTCAATGCTATGAACATGTATCTCCTGGGTTTTTTTTTTTTTTAATAAAAAGTCCTGCTGTTCAAAAAAAGTAAACTCATATATTTCCCCTATATATTACTGTGCCTGTGATTACGTTGTTTTATCCTTTATCCGATGTCGTTTTAAATAGTTTAAGTAATAAGTAATACTCCTATTTTTTAATACATTAAAAGCTTCCATTTATTTATTACTTAATTATTATTATTATTATTATTATTATTATTATTATTATTATTATTATTATTATTATTATTATTATTATTATTATTATTATTATTATTATTATTACTATATTATTACTATTATTACTATTATTATTATTATTATTATTATTATTATTATTATTATTATTATAAAAGAAACTGTAAGTATACTATGAGTATAGTCCACTTTGTTTTTGTGTGGAGTCTCATTATCATTCAATACCTTTATTTTTATTTTTATTTTTATTTTTGCGCAGAGTAAAGCAAACTTTTATTAAAAAATGAAAACGCTATTTGAAAGAAAAATGTTTTCAACCAAAAGATACAATGCATGAATGAGCAAAGAGGTTTGAACTTAGAGAGCGAGACAATCAACCTATTACTATCTAACACCGAGCCATCTTGTCAACAAAAAGAAACCGTGAGACAAACAAACCGGAGTAAACTAAACAAAATGACAACCCTACTAAAACACAATACTTGACTTACAAAACACACGAGTACAAAAAATGGATCAAACAAACGACCACACTACGAAACCGCCTTCTTCATTTTACCGGTAATGATCCCCCGATCAATCATTTTCGGTTGGTGATCTTGTAAGTTAAAACGTTAGAGGAACCGTCACCCAGCAATATTGCCGAGAAAGGAACAATAACACCACGATTTTCTAAATCTTGAAAAAAACAAGTTTTTTCACCCCCGAATCCATACCTTTAATAAAATGAACACAAAGTTGTCAATTATTTCGATGTTACAAAAACCACCCCAATTATTGAGCAATACTTATTTGTAGAACACGTAATATATTAATTAATCATAATTTTTCATTTATTTTGGAAATTTTAATGTCGACATGTTAACAAAACTCAGTTGTAAACAAGGGCGCAATTATCAAGGGACAAAGGAGGGCGGTGACCACCCTAAAAATTTGGGAATGTACTAGGATTTGTAGTGCTCTTAATTACAGATGTTGGACTTTCGAATTAATTAAATCGTAGTTCGTATGAAGAAGATATGATTAAAATGGTGAAAGCTTGCAGACTTTGTGAATTGTGACCGTTTTGAGCATATATCTTTCATACAGACTCATATTTAATTGATTCAAAATCTCAAATGATCGCAACTCACTGGACTACAATTTTCATTTTTATACTTGGTCCTTCCGTAACAAACCTTCAAGTTCCGTCACCGATTGTAAATAACTTTGATCAGACATATTCCTATATCCATGTATACTCACCGAACAAATTCATCCCTTAAGTCCATGGAAAAATTATTATATGGTAATAGACTAAACTTTTGTTCTAAAAACAACGTAAAGAGTCTCATTAATCATATGAGGTTATGAATTCAAACCGTCGTGAATAAAAATGAGTGTATATTTGCCGTAAAAAAACATCACCAACACCTCTTATATACATTAAAAAACTTATGCATTCAAAGTTTGTAATGCGCAAATTAAAGTATAATGCACACTTTTAATGAATCTATCAAAACTTTTGATAGCATTGCCCATGGTCATTTCAACAAATTAAAAGGCTCTGAATAGAAAAAAAAAAATTAGAAAAAAAAAAAAAGAATTGGCCCTTACCTCCTCACCCTTGGAAAAAA